>NC_090270.1:83561813-83921813 GCF_040414725.1 Anabrus simplex
GCATTCTGGGAGGATACCTTCGGGCATGGCTTCCAAACAAACCGTACAGCCTTGATGGGCCTTGGTGTACCAGGCCACTGCTGCTCAGTCCGAATGCCTATGAGATATTAATGGTTATGAATTTCATGTTTTTGGTCCATATTGAACTGAGAATAATATATAAGTAATAATAATAACAACGTAAACGTTTACATTGTTATTATTATTACTTATATATTATTTGCCTATGAGATGACGCATAGACAATGCAACAAATCTTCTCGGCCATTATTCGTGGTTTTCTAGACTGGGGTTGCCATTTCGCCGTCAGATAGCTCCTCAATTATAATTATGTACCCTCCAGTACAGTTAAAAATCTCTGATCCCACGAACCTGCTACGCCTGCATAGTAGGGGGAGAGGTGATACTCCCACGTGGCGCGTCCCAGGTGGCGGATAGGGGGGTCCTAACCGGCTTGCCGGCGGACTTGAGGGAAATAAAATACCTCTCGCGGACCAAACACACCCCCCCTGTGGGTGGGGGAGGCTGACGAATAATACACCCACGGTATCCCCTGCCTGTCGTGAGAGGCGACTAAAAGGGGCGACCAAGGAACGATTGTCTTAGAACCATGAAACTATTTTTGATTAGTACCATCACGCGCGGAATACCATCAGTCGCTTTTACTTGCGAGTAGTACCACTCTGTTAGGTACTCTATAGTTTTGTGATTCGTAGCACTCGAGTGGGGTTCAGTGTGGGTTACCAGTACCCGTGAGTCGTGCCCATGTGTGCAACACCACAGGTCTGGGCGTTGCCTGTGAGTTGTACCCGTGTGAGCGACACAACGCGTCTGGGCGTAGCCTGTGAGTTGTACCACTATACGAGCGACACCGTAGGTCTGCGTTGCCAGTGATTAGTACCCACTCTGTAGGAACACCACGGGAATACCGGCGCCCGTGATTAGTATACCTAGGTGAGGAACCTCATGGGTTTGCATTGGCTATGAGTGGCGCCATTGTGTGAGAAACACCATAGGTCTGCGTTACCTTTACGATGTACAATACTTGTGAGTAGTACCTTAATGTTTGGAACACCGTGAGTTTACGCTACCTTTGATTAGTACCGCAGCTTGAGAAATATCATGGTTCTCCTTTACTACCGATAAGTGCCATTAGCATCATTGTGCTTTATAAGTGGTCCTTTGGTCACTAATACTATTATTTACAATCTTTTTCGAGTCTGATCCACTGTTTTTTTTGTTTTTGTTGTGTTCATGTCCATCCATTCATTCTTCATGACATTTTTTAAAAAAATTTATTTTTTATTTTGGTCAGTGGATGCTTTTCATTTTTTGTTGTTATCTCATTTCATACCATTAGGGGCTGATGACCTCGACGTTAGGCCCCTCTAAACAACAAGCATCATCATCATCTCTGATCTGGCTGGGAATTGAACGTGGGGCGTCTGGGTGAGAGGTAGGCATGCTGTTCCTAGACTGCAGGGTGAGCTCGAGTATGGCATACAAAATGTCTTTGTCATCCAGAGTGGTCCACCACCCAGAATTTCTATGGATTGCAACCCAGTGAGAGAAGACCACAGCATAAAAGAGCAGGTTACAGCTTCCCTAGATTCTTTGCTGCTACCAGAAATGATCAATCCTGTTCAGTAGACACATAAAGGGTGTCTGCTTGAGAATGTGGAAAGGATGCACAATGGAAGCTTTTTACTTAAGATCCACAGTGTGTCCCAGGTGGAGATATCTTAAACGTGACCAGTGTGACAAAATCCATATCAGAGTGGTTGAACTCCAATCCTTGAATGTGGTTTGCAGAGTGATCTTCCATCATGATCTGATCTTGAATACTGATAATGAGCTAATGGAAGACATGAATAACCATGGCGTTACTTACACCAGGTGCAAAATACAGCAAGATCATCCGTGAAGTGGTGTCTTCATCTCTTTTAAGCTGTCTGTGCTATCTGAGAAAGTCAAAGTAACAACCTATCTTTACGATATGTGGCTGTACATCCAGCCTCCAATACGATCCTGTAACTGCCAAAGGTTCAGGCACATGGTATCTTGTTGTTCAAACGACTCTGTCTGTGGAACTTGTGGGAAAGAAACTCATGGCACGAAGCAATGCTCACCTCGTAGGAGGTGCATTAACTGCCCCGGTCTTCATTCTACTCAAGATCGCTGTGCCCAAAGCAGCCTTGCTGCAAAGAGTAAAAGCCTGAAAGTGAGGACTGCCACACCTTTGGACACAAAAAGCACTGGGCTGGCAAAGGAAATTCAGCTGGTGCTGCTGGGGTAAGGCCTAATCTACCTCTGGAGAGAAATAGGCAAAAGCCGCCCCTAAGCCGGTGTAAGCGGTTTCGTTAACCAAGACTGGGAATATCCCTCTATACCTGTCTAAACAGGAAAAAAAAAATGGTGGGAAGAAGGAGTTCTTCTAAGAGCTCTCTCACTCGCGTTGTGAAGGAAAAACAATACCCTCCATCCAGAGGGTGTATGTCAACGCCTGCTAGAGTATCAGCTGACTAAATGATGGACGTTGAGGGTTTACCTCCATTCTTAGATGGAGACGGAAGCAGTGTATTGGTTAGAACGTGACTTTGATGCTCGAATCCTAACACTGACATGCAAAGAGTCCAAACTATGGCACTGTTACAGTGCTTGCCACAGGGGAGGGACTTTGGAGAAGCTGATAGGTGAGCTGAATTTATGTATTTTGAATACAGGGGAACCAACTCATTTTAGTGTAAAGCATGGGACCTTTTCCCTCAGTGACCTTAGTCTCTGAAGCCGTTCATTTGTTTCTGGTTTGGTAGGATGTGCGTAATGACCTCTGTTACAGTGACTGTTTTGCTATTGTTTGTACTTCGTTGAAACAGGCCGAAACTCCTCTTCAATGGATTCTGAAACGTGTTGATTGGTCCAAGTTCACGTCACTGGCTGTCTTTAATAACTCTTTAAATAACTAATGTGTAGACGAGGATGTAATTTATATCACACAAGTAATTCTGGCTGCTGCTGAGGAGTCCATTCCATTCTTTTCTGGGACTTCTAGATGTAAACTCGTTCCCTGGTGGAAATAGCAGCAGCTCTAAAAGACAGACGTCATACTATCAATCTCTGTCCATGACAGTCCTCTGTGGCCATTTTGGTAAAATTTAAGAAACTCCTTGCTAAGGCTTGAGTTCTTATACAGCAGAGTAAGAAAGCTTTGTGGGAAAGCTGTGTGTGTCATCCATGACAACATGTTTCAGGGATCAGAGAACATACGTTGTGCCAGGAATTTCCATTGCAAGCAGCATCATCACTGTTCCTCCTTCGGTTGCTAATCATCTTGCAAATTACTTTGCATATGTGTCTGGTAGTGGGAATTACCATCCTGAACTTCTTACTCTGAAGCATGAGACATAACACCGTTGTCTAACTTTTGCTACTTGCGCTTCAGAGAATTATGACGTGCCTGTTACAGAGTGGGAACTCCAGAGTGCCTTAGGACTTTGTAAGGACACTACTCCTGTTCAAATAAAATACTCACAACCAGATGTTGAAACATTTTGGCATCCCCTGTAGGTGGGGGACGCAGATGAAGAACACACCCACTGTATCCCCTGCCCGTCATAAGAGGTGACAAAATGCGGCCCCAGGGGCTTTCAACTTGGGAGAGTGGGCGACCACAGGGCCCTTAGCTGAGTCCTGGCATTGCTTCCACTTACTTGTGCCAGACTCCTCACTTTCTATCCTGTCAGACCTCCCTTGGTCAACTCTTGTTCTTTTCCGACCTCAACGGTATTAGAGTATTCGAGGCCTAGGGAGTCTTTATTTTCACACCCTTTGTGGCTCTTGTCTTTCTTTGCCCCGTACTTAATTTTTTGCAGTGTCAGATCCTTCTTTTACCCCCTGTGGTTGGGGGACGCAAATGAAGAATACACCCACGATATTTCCTGCCTTTTGCAAGAGGCAAATAAAAGGGGCAATTAAGGGATGATACTTTTGAAACCATGAGACCATCTGTGATTAGTACCATTACACGATGAACCGGGTCATATTTACTTACGACTAGTACTAAGTACTACTACATGTGCCTGGTTGTGCTCCCTCTTAGAACAATAATCACTACTGCCTGAGGGACTCATACTGCCACTGCTTCCAGCTGGGTCTGTGATTAGTATTATCAGGGGAGGATCACTATAGGAGTAGTTCCATTATATAACAACATGGGTCTGGGTTGCCTGTGGGTGGTGCCGTAATGTTTGATACACTGTGGGTCTACATAGCCTATAATTAGTATGACTGTGAGCATCACGATTAGTATATGTAGCCTGTGGTAAGTACCACTATGCAAGCAACGCCATGTGTGGCCTGTGATTAGTACCACTATATGAGGAACACCACAGATCTAGCCGACGCCCGTGATTAGTCCTCTATGTGAGTGAACACCATGGGTTTACGTTGCTTGTGAGTAGTACCCGTATGTGAGGAACCTCATTGGTCTACATTTCTTGTGAATAATACCCTTATCTGAGGAACACCATGGCTCTGTGTTGCCTGTGAGTAGTGTCTTTGTGTGTACATACCCTGCGTCTACATTACCTGTGATTAATACCACCATGTGAGGAACGCCATGATTCTTTGTTACCTGTGATTATGGGACTATAGGAGAAACATCATGGTTCTGTTGTACCAGTGATTAGTACTATTATGAGGGGCTGATGACCTGAATTTTGGACCCCTTTGTACAACAAGCAGTACTGTAAAGAACAAGATAACACTTAGCTTGGGAGGCAGTCAGCCAGGGGAAGAGTACAAATAGGACCTTGTTATTGACCAGATTTCTGTTCAAAAGCTTCTGGCACCTAGACAATTTGACAAAACCAACTGTTATCAAAGTCCCTTTTCTCTTCCACTTCCTGGGCTGTAGCTCAACAAACACACAATCAGTACACTAAAATTGTAAAGTGATATTCATTGTGATTTTACTTTTAAGTTATTATTTTTAATAAGATGCTACGGCTGAAGAAGTCTTCCAGTAACACAAAACATGTAGCCTACCGTATTACGCTTAGACATTGAATTGCATGTGTTTTCACTTGTGAAGTGATGTGTATTGATTAGGTGGATATTTTAAATGAAATAAAGTAAATAAAATTAATTAACAGTTGTCATAAACGTTTTAATTGGGACTCATGACCTGTTATGTTCACAATAAATAAGAAAATAAATCCATCCAGGCTCATTTTAACTCCTGCAGTCGATCTACCGGGCTCCATAAGGGGGGTGATAAGATTCCCTCCTGCGAACAGTCTTGCTCCCTCTATCTTACGGAACATCCCTAATGCAATCTTGTTTTCTTCTTGACTGGATGGTTACTGTTGCATATTTTTGTAATTTGTGGTAAAGATATCATTGATTCTCTGGTGCATAGAAGATTTTACTGATCTGGTTGAAAGTGGAAGGTATGTAGAGTTTTTTTCCTCATCGATTTTGATCTTCCTTTGGATGATATGTGTACTTAAGAGGCTTTTAAGATATTTCCTTCTGTAACCATTTACTTGGAGAATTGAGGAAAATTGATTTTCTATAGAGTAGCATATGGGTTCTCACAACTCCTTGGTGCAATCCAACAGTGCTTGCTTTGCTAGGGATGATGGTTGGAATTGTTCAGGCACTGGTCTGTGTGTGTGTGTGTGTGTGTGTGTAGGTTTTCTGTAGACTGAGTGGGATAAGAGGTGGTCATTTATCCTTACAGAAATATCATAGACTGGTAACTCTTTCTCCCTTTCCATCATAAGTTGAATATTGTGGGATTGGGCAAGTTAGCTGCAGGGTTCAGGCCTTGTAGCCATCGTTTTACATTTAGGGGATTATGGTTTTGAACTCCTCTGTCGGCAGTCCTGAAAATGGTTTTCCGTGGTTTCTCCACTTCCACGCCAGGCTTTTCTTTAAGTAGGCCATGATCACTTTTTCCCTAATCCTAGCTCTTTCCCATCTCATTATTGGCAAAAGCCTTTTTGAGTTAATGCTACTGTATATTAAAAACTACTAGAATATTGTGGTGGACACTACGGTATTGAGATGCTTTTGGAATTTGAGCAGCTTTTCTTCTTCATGTAACCAAAGAATAAATATGACATCAACATAGCATTTTAATCATTAACTTCAGTTAAGCTGCCTATATAGGGAACTCTGATCTCGACATTGAAGGGATAGATAGTGTAATTCAGTAGTACTTCAATGAAACAGCAACACTAACGAACCTGGAAAAACTACTAAAGATTGAAAGGAGAATATTGAGGAGGATTTACGGCCCAAGGGTGGTAGAGGGAAACTACTGATTACGATCAAATAAGGAGATATACAAAAGAACAGAAGACCTGGAAACAACAATAAGGAAAAGACGGCTGCGATTCTATGGACACTTGGTCAGAATGGATCCAGCAAGTTTAAATAAACACATTTTTAATAAAATATACTACTTGAAGAGCCAGGAGGGTTATGCCAAGCAGGTGAAGGAAGAACTCAAGAGGTTAGGAATTGCAGATGAAGAATTTCATGATAGAGACCAATTCAGGAAAAGACTTTCCAACATAAAAGTTCTGGTTGAAGAAAAGAAAGAGCGCAGAGGGGGAATATGGACTGAAGAGAGAAGAGCGCAACATTCTGAAAGAATGAAGGCACTGTGGAGAAAGAGGAAGGAAGAAGGGATGATTAGAAGGAAGTGAAGTGGTATTGGCGTGGTCTTAAATTTGGCCGGTTCGCAAGAAAGAAAGAAAGAAAGAAAGAAAGCAAGAATAATGATGTTACTGCAGTTGATGAATATCATGATTATTCCCTGTTGAAGAAGGTCTCACAGACTGAAACCTGTTCTAACATATGTATTTATATATTACAAAGTATTGAATGGTGGAAATATGAAACATTCCATTTAAGGGAATATTTATTTTATTAACCCTCCGTCGGTCGGTGCTCTAATTTTGACACGATAAGTCGCGCAGCATCTAGGAGGTGCCATTGTGTTCTTAGTTTTAAAAGTACATTTCCTGTAGACATGTTTAGATATAATTGAGTTAAATAATGTTGACATTCCTTTTACTCTTATTTCCATTGTTAACAGCATCAATAAAGTCCTGCAGGTTGTTTTATCTTGTTTCAAATATTACAAGAATACTCAGTGTCATATCTCTTAGTTAGTCTTTATTTCACACACTGTCCGGCTCCATGGCTAAATGGTTAGCGTGCTGGCCTTTGGTCACAGGGGTCCCGGGTTCGATTCCCGGCAGGGTCGGGAATTTTAACCATAATTGGTTAATTTCGCTGACACAGGGATTGGGTGTATGTGTCGTCTTCATCATCATTTCATCCTCATCACGACGCCAGGTCGCCTACGGGAGTCAAATTGGAAGACCTGCATCTGGCGAGCCAAACTTGTCCTCGGACACTCCCGGCACTAAAAGCCATACGCCATTTCATTTTAATTTCACACACTATAATATACCCAACAATAAGAACTATAGCGTGATGTACTGTAACCTCGTTCACATAATTTGTAGTAATAATAATAATGTAAAAACAGAAAAGTATGCAGGGTGTGTTACAAAACTAAAGAAAAAGTACAGAATGAACTGTTCATCTTTCCTTTTATTTTCCTAAGTCCAGATCATGACAAATCATTCTTCCGTGTTCCAGGCAGAAATGTTTCTTACACTTCTTGCAGCTGTGCTTTGTCATTCGAATGGTCCTCTTCAGTCTAGCAAGCTTATAAGTAATGGAAATGGTAATGCAAAAGCAACTCTCTGTAGACAAATTGCTACAATTATCAACAGAGATTTGCAAACTAATCTGCACTTAAGAAAACCTATACCACTAAACTGGCACATACAGGGAAACTTGCCAGAAAACCCAGATCCTTAAATCAAGATCTGTGTTGCCCCCTTCTTGCCGGGCAGCTCAGCCGGTGAGCGAGAGTCTCAGACGCGGACCGTTCGCTTACTGGCTGTGCAGAAAATTTTAAGGGCAGGGATAGCTTAAGGACTAGTGACAAATGAAAGAAACACTAAGAATAGGTTTTTAACATTTATTATAACTAACACTCTTCACAAATAAATGAATAATTTACAAAATCTCGGAATTTGGATTATTCTCTTCTCCTCGGGTTATCATTGACATGGGATTTTCTTCTGTAAAATCGGCAGATGTGCGAATCTGCAATTATATGAACAGGTATTAGCCTACCTTTTACTAGGTAAAATAATCAAAGTGATTCTAGAGAATATCTTCCTCAGATTAAAAATAAAATTATTTTGGAAATTAAAATTTGTCTCCTCTGGATTTCACTTATTATTAATGATTGAGTTATCCCTTCCTCTCATTAACTGAAAATAAAATAAAATTTTCACTCATGAAATTATATTCAAATTCTCCTCCTCATACTTTAAAATTATCAACTGAGAGATTTTTACAATTATTCTGTAAATATTTTCCTTATTATTTGCGTAAATTTGACGCTATGTCAATCTACATGTTACTCATTGACTCAGACTTAATGGTTGTGTAAGGTCTACAAATTTCAGTTCGTGATTCCCATCTACGGACATGGCCTTTACTTATTCATTTTTTCTAAGAAATAAGATCCTATTCTACCTTAATTTTCAATAAAATTCACTAAAGATACACATTTAAATAAATTATGAGCACAACAAAATGACGCAAAATCGACCAAAAATACGCGCGCAGTGGAGAGGATATCACGACAAATGTCGACAAGAAAAATATCACAATGCACAAAATATGGATAAAACTCACACACACACTCACACTAAGACACACGGTAATATCAAAAAATTATTTACAACGAATACTAGCCCGTGATTTTTATTTTAGAGTTTAATCTAAGTCAAGGAGAGTTTTTGTGATGACGATATCGGGTAAAAATCATTGCAACGAATTGGGAGGTGATAGAGTCAGGATTATCACTTCAATGAAGAAATTAAGCTTACAACGATGTTCAAGTAAACTTTATAAATAGAAATCATCAGAAAAATGATCTTCCCAAAATGCCTATAACACAGGTCAAAATTAAACTTATGCGCTTGCGGTCCATGAGTTGCGACGCTATTTTTTCTCTCTTAATATTGTGGCTCTCAATTAATCCGTGCTCCATTTGAAGAAATTGTGTTTTGCAACATACTCTTTTCCCATAAGACTTAATTAATGGATTCACAAAATAATCCTCAAATAATAAATCCATTTCCAAGTCCAAAATAATATCACAGTGCAGTAAATGTTATGAATGATCCGTTCAGATACAACCATATTATTCCAGGCCCACATTTACATAATCTGAGCACACATTAATCTCATACAAGAATAAATATTACACTCATGACCTTATTTGTATTTTTAACCCGTAATGATGTTGAATTATTTTCTTTATTATTATTATTGACCGCACGTGATCACATTCACGTAGGCTACTGTATGATAAAATTTGCAGATGACTCTAGCGTATCTTAAATCCATCGAAACATCGCAGTATCATTGAGAGAAATCTGACGTATTAAAATGCACTAACACACTGTCCCATCTGATTTCAAATAAAATTGTAATATCATCTTAAATTCAACCTAGATTATCGGAGAGGTGAAATTAATTTTAATATTCCTAATATGCATTATTAGGACAGTCGAAATCACTCTTGAAGACATCCACTCAACTAACTAATAAATAGAATCCAGTACACATTCATACACCATCACAAGCTACCTTTCACCAAGGAAAGAAGGAATGAAAAATCTAACTATGGAAGTACCATTAGAAGTTACTTCAAATGAATAAGAAAAAGCAATGTTTACATTAAGTGTATAGAGATTGATAGAAATAAAATTTATAATGGGGTACTCAAGTGAATGTTGAAGCTGGATTTTGGCGTAAAGTTCCTTACGTTTAATGGTATAGATCAGTACAGAGCGACGATAGGAAGATGGCAGAGGAAAATGAAGAAAGAAGAAAAGAAGCCAGGTGGGTGTAAAATGGATATGGAGAGGAAAGGAGAAGTATTGTTATTGGCAACAGTGATTATAATTTTACTATGTATTGGGGGGGTCGAGTTGAACCCAGGCCCGTCATCTAATAGAAAGGAGGAAGTGAATGTTGAAGCTGGATTTTGGCGTGAAGTTCCTTACGTTTAATGGTATAGATAAGTACAGAGCGACGATAGGAAGATGGCAGAGGAAAATGAAGAAAGAAGAAAAGAAGCCAGGTGGGTGTAAAATGGATATGGAGAGGAAAGGAGAAGTATTGTTATCGGCAGCAGTGATTATGATTTTACTATGTATTGGGGGGGTCGCGTTGAACCCAGGCCCGTCATCTAATAGAAAGGAGGAAAGGGGAAATATGGACGAAATCAAAAGGGCTGTAAGAGAGGTGGTGGAAGAAGTTTGCCCTTTCGAGCAGGTAAAAAATATGATCGAAGAACAAACTAGTAAGATTGGAGAAATGGAAGTATGGTTAAGAGAAAAAACGGGCGACACAACAGCAAAAGTGAGAAATAACACTGAGGAAGTGGTAACATTAAGGGAAAAAGTAGGACGACTTGAAGAGGAGAATTTCAAGCTGAAAGCAAAAGTGGAAGCAAATACTTTATATAGAAGGAAGAAGTGCTTGTTTATCTATGGAGTGCCTGAGGAGTCGAGAGAAGACAAAGTACTTACAACCTATAAAGTAGTGGACCTAATACAGGGGAAGATGAAAATAAATTTTAGTGAAGTGGATATCGACGATGTGCAGAGAGGTGGGAAGAGCTAGAGGCAACAGGCCTATAAAGGTCCAATTGTTTTCAACGTTGATGGCGGAGATTGTGTTAGCAAATGCGGGTAATGTGCAGAGGGAGAAAATATGGATAAAGAGAGATGTGGGAAGTAACGTGATCAGAAATGAGAGGTTACTCAGAAAACACAAGATGCTGGCTGTGAAACAGGGGCTGAGAGCAACTATTAGAGGTCAAAATCTAGTGGTGTCAGGCAGAACTTGGAAGAGAAACTGGCATGTGGATAGATTGAAGGACTTAGAAACAAAGTTAAAACAGGATGGAGAAAAGGAGAGTAGTGCAATAAACTGTAGGCAAGTGAGGCGAAATACAAATAACAGTGTGCTGAGGATGGACTTAGAAATGAAGTCAAAGCAGGACGAAGAAAAAGGGAGTAGTGCAGCGATTAGTGGAGAAGATAGGCAAAAGTCCAAAAGTAGCAGTGTACAGTGTGAAGAGAGGCAGGGAGAAGTGCCAAGTGATAAAGTGACCATGATCAGTGAAGGGGAAAGTAAAGGAAGAGAGGGCAGTGAAATAAGGGAAGTGAAGGATAGAAAGGTAAGGGCAGAGGCAACTGGGGAGAGCCTGGACCTGAGTAAGAGTAGAGAGAAAACCAGAAGTTTAAGGGACCTGAGCAGAGCTGAAGATAGAGATAAAAGAAGTCGACAGAGTGAATATAGAGAAGTAGCAAGAAGATTGACAGAAATGTGGAATAATAGAGAAACAAGAAGGGATAGAAACTTGATTGACATGTGGGGCACAGGTGGAAAAGAGAGGGGTGTAATGACTAGAAGCAAAAGGCAGTAGTGTGCGTATTGTGGAAGATGGCTTGGTAGGTAAATCTGATAATTTAATTATGAATACTGGAGATTAAGAAGAAGTGGTATTTTGAAGGATGTGATGGTATATATTGTGGATGCAATAGTATTTGTGTGTGGTATGAAATTTATTTATTGTTATAGTATGTGAAAGGTGGTGTTGGAGATGCGATGGTATGGTGTGATGGAGAAGTGGTATGTAAGTTATGATGTGTTATAGGGCTGAAAGGTGGTGTTGGAGAAGTGGTGGTATAAGATGGTGGATGGCAGAAGGTGAGGGTAATGGTCGAAGAAGTAGAGGTGGTATATGAGGTGGAGTTGCTGTTATATTGCTGAAATGTGGTGTTGGAAGTTATTGAGGGCTTGGTATTTATGATTATGAGTTATGATTGTGGCGTAATGTGGAAGATGGCTTGGTAGGTAAATCTGATCATTTAACTATGAATACTGGAGATTAAGATGAAGTGGTATTTTGAAGGATGCGATGGTATATATTGTGGATGCAATAGTATTTGTGAGTGGTATGAAATTTATTTATTGTTATAATATGTGAAAGGTGGTGTTGGAGAGGCGATAGTATATGAGTGTTTGGTATTTGTGGGTGAAGGTGAAGTGGTATTTTGAAGGATGCGATGGTATATGAAGGTGTGGTATTTGTAGTGAAGATGGCTTGATTGGTGAAATTTGGAGATAGAGAGGTGATATATGAGATGGAGCGGAAGTGGTATTTGGGGGTATTAAACATGGATGGTGAAGTTATTGAGGACTATGGTTGAAATGTGGTGAGAAGTGGTGTTATTTTGTAAATCTTAGATTTTGTAAATTTTGATTTGGTGGTGTATTGTGGAAGGTATATGAGGTGAATATGAAATGGAAATTGTGGGTAAGAGGTGGTATCTGAATCCGGGAGTTTGTATGTAGATTGGTTTATTTATTGCTAAATTATTTTAGAGTAGGGAAGTGGTATTATTGTATTTGTGTTTGGTATTAGTAAGTTGATGTAATCGGATCATTGATTGAATTCGGGAGATTGAGAGGTGTTATATGAGGTAATGTGTTGGTATTAAATGGTAGTGTATTGATGAATGTTTGGAGTTGTAGAGGTGACTTTATTATCTATTGAAATGAAATGTGGTGTGGGAGAAGTGTTGGTATATGAGTGTTTGGTTTTTGTAGGCGAAGATGGTTTGGTCTTGAGATGGTTTTATTTATTGCTGAAATTTTTGGAGTTGGGAGGTGGTATTATTGCCTTTGTGTTTGGTATGAGTGTTGAAATTTTTGGAGTTGGAGAGGTGATTGTATTTAGTGATGTCATTTGTAAATTTTGGTTTGGTGGCGTGTGTTATATTATTTTTCTATACCTTTTCGGTACAGTAGGTGGAGTTTGTAAGAGTAAATGAGGGTTGGAAAAGGTAGTGTATGGTGGATTGGAATGCAATTACGGAATGCTGGTTGTTATGGTTTGGACAGAGAGTAAGCTAGAGAACAATGAAGATGACGTATGTGCTGAATGCACAAGGACACGTAATGAGTGATGGTTGCGATAGCAAAATGCTGAGCATGGCTTGGGTTTTAAATGAGATCAAGCATGAGTAAATAAGTTGCAACACGAGAGGTATTAATGTGTTGAAAGAAAAGTGGTATTTAAGGTAAGTGTGGAGGGAGACCAGTGTTGAGATTGGATGGTAAGATTTTTCTTTTCCCTTTCTGTGTAGGGTAGTATGGGACCAGCAATGAGGAATTGGGTCAAGAAGAGTGGTATTTTATATTTTTATGTGATAAGGCTAACGGTTCCTCGAGGGAATCAACCGTAGGCCAGTTGGTTTTTAGGGCTTTATTATTTTTATTACTTAATTGTTTAAGTTATTATTATTTTCTTTTGTGTTACGATTATTTTATTTATTGTTGTGAACGTGGTGGCTTAGGTTGGATTATTTTATTGTGAACATGTATTTGGTGCTGAACACCTGTTATGTTCATGAATAAATACAATACTACAGACGGTACATTGATGGAATCTTATGAGACTGATGTGGTGATAGTGGAATCGTGGTTGAGAGAAGGGGTGGGTAACAGAGAAGTATTTTCAGAAGGGTATACAGTCTATCGTAGAGATCGAGGAGATAAAATGGGAGGGGGGTGTTTATTCTGGTGAAGGAAACTTATTGTTCACATGAATGGTTTACTGATGAAAGGGATGAAATATTAGGGATTATATTAGTTTGTGATAATATGAAGGAGGTGGAATTTATCAGAACATATAGGCCTGGAAGAGAGGAAAGAGACATGGATATATTTGAGAAAATAATAGATTATACTCATAAAAACAATAATAATGATATGGTAATAATTGGGGGAGATCTAAACTTGCCTGAAGTTGAATGGAATGGAGCTGCAAGTGAAGCCCAGGAACAGAAACTGGCAAATAAGTTAATTTGGGAGGGAGGATTTACACAAGAAGTACAAGAACCGACTCGTCTCAATAACTTGCTAGATGTATTCTTGGTTAAACCATGGGAAATTGTTGATAAAACTGAGGTAATTGAAGGAATAGGTGACCATAAGGCTGTAATAATGGATGTAGGACTCGTACAAAAAATGCTTAATAAGAGGGTCACACAAGACAAGAAATTATACAGAAAAACTAAAGTTGATGAATTTGGGACTTACCTTAAATCACAATTCAGTTGTTTTGTATAAGTAAAGGAAGTAATGTGGATACACTTTGGGCTAAATTTAAAGGAATCATTTGGGAAGGAGAGACGAGATTTGTACCTGTTTAGAAGGGTAAGATGACCTCAGACCTTGTTTATTATACAAGGGAAATAAGAAAATTAAATAGAAAATGTAGAATAGTAAACAGGAAAATCAAAGAGGGTAGCGAGAATAGAGAAACTAGAAAACATCTAATGAGGGAACTGAATAGAGTAAAAAAGGAAGCAAAAGAGAATTATATGAATGGCATACTTCAAGAGGGTAATGACCACAAAGAGAAATGGAAAAAGCTGTATTCATATATTAGGAATCAATAAGGAAAAGGAATCCAAATTCCTACAATGGTGGGAGAAGGGAGTGAACACTATTTAACAGATACCAAGAAAGCAAGTCTATTTACTAGGGAATTCAGAGATTCAGAAGAAGATTGTCAAGAGTTGGAAACCGTAACAGAAGATAGATAGGGAGGGACACATAGGGAAACAAGAAGCTTCTCATTCACAAATGAAGATATTTTCAGAGAAATCCAACTGCTTCAGCAAGGAAAAGCAGCAGGAAGTGATCAAATTACTGGGGAGGTATTAAAGACAATGGGGTGGTATATAGTGCCTTATCTAAAATTTCTCTTTAACTATGTCATAAATAATAGTGTAATACCAAAGGAATGGAAGGAATCTATAATAATGCCAATTTATAAAGGAAAGGGTGATAAAAGGTAACCAGAGAACTACAGACCAATCAGCCTGACCAGTATAGTTTGTAAAATACTTGAGAGTTTAATAGCAAAGTACATCAGAGGGATATGTGATGATAAAAATTGGTTCATGAGGAGCCAGTATTGATTTAGAAAGAAATTTTCTTGTGAGGCACAACTGGTGGGATTTCAGCAGGACATATCAGATCAGTTGGATTCAGGAGGCCTGTTAGATTGCATAGCCATAGATCTTTCCAAAGCCTTTGATAGAGTGGAACATGGAATACTATTAAAGAAATTGGAGGGAATAGGATTGGACGTAAGGGTTATACGTTGGATTAGAGCATTTCTAAATTCAAGGGTTCAGAAAGTCAAAGTAGGAGATAATGTATCACAGGAAGAGAAAGTTTGGTAGGGAATTGCACAGGGTAGGATAATCGGTCCATTACTTTCCTTAATATATGCAAATGATTTAGGGAACAATATAAAGAATGTAATAAAAGGATGTCAAAGAATAATTAAATCATACATTTCTGGGTTTCTTCGTTATTTTTTTATTCTCTCCAGAATTGCCTCCCGATGAATCATCAAACATTGGCAGGTCTCTTAAGTTCTGTCAATTTTGAGTAACTTACTCCAGCTCGCAATGAAGCCCGCCTGGTGGCCATGATCGTTAAGGCGCTGAAGTCTAAACGGTCTGACACCGAGGTTAGCCGGTTCGAGTCCGGTTGGTCGAAAAAAATTTCACCATCAGAATGTTGGCCGGCAGGTTAGGGGAGGTGGTGGTATACAATGTCTAATCACTAGATTGCGTGCCGAAAGCCTGGATTAAATTCCAAACTTCTCCGCAGTGCTCATATGGAGTGAGGGCATATGACACTGTTGATGGTGATTCGTCCGTCGGATGGGGACGTTAAGCCTTGAGCAGACCCCTTGGTGCTATTCGACAGGAGTAGGCTATGTGCCGGCACCGGGTTTCACCCTCTCCCTACTATCATATATCACGTCATTCATTTCATCTCTCATTAACTCCTCTGATGAGGTTGACGTCAGGAAGGGCATCCGGTCATAAAAAAAACAAAACCGCCACGACAAATTCATCTCACCTCATACCCGACCCCGTAGGGAAACGGGACAAGGGCTGGACAAACAAACATAATAATATGTTTATTGCAGCCAATGGCCATAGAGAAACTTACATACTGTACAAAGTAGATGATCATAAATTACAATTTCATCAAATAATTCTCAGTCTGCACAGTATTAACTCTCTTCCGAGCAGAATTTCTTAAGCGACATACGCTGGTTCTCACAAAATTGCACGTGGTATCGATCGCATAGCTTGCCACACAATGAACAACTACAGTCTTCACATGGCTCATGGAATCGATCCGTGCAACAGACTTTGAAGTGAAAGCCGTGTATCGCGAACCTTGTCACGAGGTCCCTCAGCTCGTGGTTCGCTTCCTTGCAGTCATTTGTCGTCATCGCGTCTGTGCTGTAGAAGTCAATCCAAATGTCTTTCTTTTTCCTCTGGTGTTCGGAGACTATTTCTTCGTAAGCTGGCGTGGAACAATATAACATTAAAAATAAGATTGTATGCAGATGACATAATTGTTTATAGGGAAATAAATAACATTGAGGATTATTCAGAATTACAAACGGACCTTGACCGTATCCAACAATGGATTGAAGAAAATAATATGAAGGTTAATAGAGGCAAATCAACTGTTACAACATTTACAAACAGGAGCCTTAAAACTGAATTTGAATATACTTTGGATGAGGTAGTTATCCCTAAAGATGGCAAGTGCAAATACTTAGGTGTGAGATTTGAAAGTAATTTACACTGGAAGGGTCATGTTGATGACATTGTTGAGAAAGCAAAGAGATTGTTACATGTCATGAAAAATGAAATGTCGTATGGCTTTTAGTGCCGGGATATCCCAGGACGGGTTCGGCTCGCCAGCTGCAGGTCTTTCTATTTGACACCCGTAGGCGACCTGTGTGTCGTAATGAGGATGAAATGATGATGAAGACAGCACGTACACCCAGCCCCCGTGACATTGGAATTAACCAGTTAAGGTTAAAATCCCCGACCCGGCCGGGAATCGAACCCGGGACCCTCTGAACCGAAGGCCAGTACGCTGACCGTTCAGCCAACGAGTCGGACGTTACATGTCATAATGAGGCTACTTAAAGGATGCAACAAGAATTAAAAGAAAAAAGTTACTTAAGTATGGTTCGTCCATTATTGGAATATGCAAACAGTGTTTGGGATCCTCACCAGGAATATCTAATAAAAGAAATTAATAGTGTGCAGAGGAAAGCAGCAAGATTTGTAACAGGGGATTTCAGGAGAAAAAAGTAGTGTATCAGAAATGTTAGAGGAACTTGGGTGGGAAACTTTAAGTAAGAGAAGGGAGAAAAACTAGACTTATAGGATTATATAGAGCCTATGCAGGAGAAGAAGCATGGGGAGAAATCCGTGAGAGGGTTCAGATGGAAAATAATTATATCGGCAGAACTGACCACAAGTATAAAATTAGAAGGAATTTTAGCAGAAGCGATTGGGGTAAATTTTCATTCATTGGGAAGGGTGTGAGGCAGTGGAACAGTTTACCAGGGGTAGTGTTTGATCCTTTTCCAAAATCTGTACAGATATCCAAGAAGAGAATAAACAGCAACAAAGAAAATAAATGAAATGTTACAGGGCATTCGACCAGTGCAGGATATTGTAAATAAAAAATGTGTGTGATTAAATTAATTCCGTCCCCTGGTCTATGGAGTTTGGACAGCCCAAGTAGGGGACTGCCTGAAGGGCTGAAGTATAGTAGGGACTTCAAGGGCCCTAGGACTGCTACGGTAGCCGTGAAGGCCCTTCAGGAACTGAATAATGGTGGCAAAGGGGGCTCTGGTTAAGACGCAGCAGGTCGTTATGCTTCTTAGGTTCCAAAATGGGTAAAAAAATAAATAAGTAAATAAATGCAATGCTAATTTTAATCTTATACCAGTTGTATAGTATTATTAGAAGTAATTTAACATAGCCTACTGTATATGAGTTGACTATGTTTGTAAGTACAGGAGATATTATAAGTAGAATTTTGTAAACAATATCAATTTATTAAGGATGAGATGTGTGTTTAATAGAAAAAATTGTTAGCATAAATTGTACAATACGATATTCTAGGAAAATTTTCTTCTTCTCTTGTTAATTTAAAATTTAGTGCTTGACAATAATGTATTTTTGTGTACCATTTGCCACCGAGATAGATACCTCATTTGCAAAAAACGATTTTGATTTGATTTGAAGTGTCACATTATTTCTTTTCAGCAAGTGGAGGAAGGGTAGTTCCAGTGGCTATTGCTTCTTTGTCTTGCTCTGCGGGTGGGTACTTTTCAAGTTGGAAACGCAGTGTTGAATGGAGACCTGTTGGATTCATGTTCCTTTGCCTAATCTCTTCTGACACCAACTGCTCAGATAGTGTACTCAGAAACATTCTCCTCCTATTGACATTCATTCCGTTCCCAACAGCCACTAGCCTACTTGAGTATTTATGCCAGCTACATTCAACATAGCAAAGAAATTAACTAGTGGCCAATGTGTGGTATTTCGGGCTACGTTGAAACTCTCACACATTTTATCCACATCATCTACTCCAACTTTTGTCCCGTTGTAGCCTGTCATAATTATAGGTTTGGCATTTTCTCCAGTTTCATCATCAATCGAGTCATCATCTAAATAATGACTGGAAACGAGCAGGACAATTCTGTTTTTCTTAGGAACATAGGAGACTAAAGCGGCATGTTCATTGAAACCAAACATTGATGACTTTACTGTCTTCTGTTTCATATTCTTAAGCTCAGTTGGCAGACATCTCTTGTTCTTTCTAATGGTGCTGACGTAATATAATCTCTTCTTCTTCAAGTCAGCTATCAAGTTCAAGTCTGTGAACCAATTATTCGCTGTAATATTATGACCTGTGTTACAGATAGGCTGTGCAAACTGCTTAACAACATCTGATGGTTTATTACTGATATGAAACAGCCTCTCTGGGTGTTTTCCTGGGTAAATTTCCAAATTATGACAATAGAAAGTTTTTGCATCCACTTGGGCAAATATTTTTATCCTGTATTTGGCAGGTTTTGATGCGTTATACTGCTTAAATTGGCATCTTCCACGAAAGGCTTCAAGCTTTTCATCTAATGTTACGAACGCCTCTAGGGAATAGTTCTTCTTACAGCTGTCAACAAATGATTGAAATACTTCCCGGATAGCTGCCAAGTTGTCTAACTTCTTATGCTCCTCTCTTGTAACCCTGGCGTCAAAATGAAAGCAACAAAGCAAAAATTTAAAATGCCTCAAATTTATAACAAGACGGAATTTTTCCACTCCTTTGCCGTCCGTGCCCCACAAGTCCTTCAGCATTATTTTGTTGGCATGAAAAGTACCAGCCAAATATAAAAGTCCTAAGAATGCCTTTATTTCAATAATATCAGTGACTTATGCATCTCTTTCACATTGAAAATGTTCTTTTACGTGTTTATACTGATTTGTATATCGAACGTCATTATGTAACATTTCATCAGTTATAATCAATTTCCAACACTCACCTTCCTCTTTTATGCGATGTGCATCACCAATAACTCTTGGTAGTTTGGTGAGCAAATTTTGTGGGGCTTTTTTTCTCCTACGATTAGATTCAGAGTGCTTACCCCATTTTGTGTTTTCATCCTTCCCTGCATAAAACAGGATGTTCCTGAGAAGAGGTTCATCTTCTGCTCCTCTTTCCTAAGTCTTCTCTGCTCTCAGCCGGAAGATCTTCTGCGTCAGTATCACTGTCCTCTTCATTCTGTTGCCCTTCGTCAAAAGTATTGTCAGTAAGTAAACTGTGCATTAATTTCATGTCACAAGGATTGTTTAAATAAAAAAACTGACGGTTACCGGCCGTACTAAAAACAAGCAAGGTTTAGGTCGCAAGACGTCTGGTAGGTGCCAACGTTCAGTATCCCAACACTAATGTTATCAACAATGACAACTTCTCAACTGTATTGTAAGACACTGGCAGGTATGAAGATACTGTGAGTGCAGGTTCACCAGACGCATGTGCTGTGAAGTAGGGCGCGAAGAACTTGTGCTGGCACCTTCAGGATAGGGCGCGACCGACGGAGGGTTAACGGTGTTTGTCAAAGCTAATTTTGATGTTCATGTCATTTACCCTTATCTTATGAAGTTATTGTACAAAGCGCTCAGCATTCTTGATTAATAATCTGCGTGTCAGTTGTGACATAGTAGCTTTGCCAAATGTTTGTCTAGGCTATAGGTTGGAAAATCAATGACGCTGGCGATGTGATGAAGTGGAGTTCAGGTCTTGTGGTCCTTAGGAAGACCATAAAGGCATGACACTATAGCTTTAGTGTGAATGAATTCTGGAACTATGTATCCCATGAGTGAAGCAGATGTTCATAGTATTCTGGTCATATCACTTCAAACCTCTTTGCCATCCATCATGAGAAGAAAGTGTATGGTACCTCCCACATTGGCTATAATTTCCTCATGTATCTCTCATAGGTGATGATTTTGCGGCTGTTGGTTAGAACAGATGTCTCTTCTTCAGACAGTTAATTATGACCAGTTGATGACTATGCGCTGTGCATCCAAAACATTTTTTTTTTTCTTTTTCTGAAAGTGGTCAAAGTTTTTCCTATTCATACATATTTCACTGTGTGCCAACTGAGTAAAGAATGTGGTACACTTGCTGATTGTAATAATTTTTTTTTTTTTTACAATTTGCCTTACGTTGCACCGGCACAGTTAGGTCTTATGGCGACGATGGGATAGGAAAGGGCTAGGAGTGAGAAGTGGCCGTGGCCTTAGTTAAGGTACAGCCCCAACATTTGCCTAGCGTGAAAATAGGAAAACATGGAAAATCATCTTCAGGGATGCCGACATTGAGTTTCGAACCCACTATCTCCCGGATGCAAGCTCACAGCTGCATAGCCCTAACTGCGCTGCCAACCCGCCCGGTGTGTAATTTTTTCTTTTAACTTTCTCTCATAAACATTCGCTTAACAAATGATGTCTTCAAAATTTTTATCAGCCTTAACCCTGTACTCTTCTTTATTTACATAATTGTTTGAAGGGAAAACCGCATTTGTTGTTTGAGTTACTTCATGTTGTGTCTTCAATATAAATACAAATATCCTGTTCCTTCTATTTTAATTTATTTTAAATTATTTTAGATAAAAGGATATATATACATACACATATCCACTACTTGTAAGTAATATTGTAATATTCAGAATTTTTGTTTTAGATTTCCTTGAAGTGCTGCCAGAGCTGGAAGATATCATCAAATCGGCTGAGTTTCTTACCATTGATGGGGAATTCACAGGCTTGAACATTGGATCAGAAGTGAATGCATATGACACACCAGCACAGTATTATTCTAAAATACGTGCAGGTTGTATGGACTTTCTCTTGGTTCAGTTAGGATTGTGTGCATTTAGTTATGACAAGGAGAATGACAAGTAAGATATAACAAACTGTTTTGAATTAATATTTTCCTTTTGTATTTAATTGTCTCTTAACTCTAAGGCTGTTGTACAGGGTGTTAGGGATATACGTGCAGATATTTTGCTAGTCGGTAAAGAAAAATACATATCAGAACATCCGCTATGTACGTTTTATCTTATCCTATTAGTTTACCCATAAATGAGCCAAATGTTTCAGGAACTAATGTGTTTTGAATGACTGTAGTAGGAAACGCCGGTTATATCATACTGTCATCGTGTAGTGGAGTTACGTGTTAAAGTTCAGTAGCAGACTATAAGGGTTGTTGAACCTGTTTGTCATTGCAGGCCAACTCATATTGCTGTGCTCTTCCCCTAGCTGCTTGGCAAGTAGGGGAGGCTGAACTCACTTGAGAACCGGTCTAGGGTACTCTGTGTGAAAAGTACATGTAATCCTTACCGAGGTATCCACTCTTGTACCTTCTCATGTTGCCGCTGAGTGCTATTTTGTACTCTTTTACATACAGTATGTGACATTGAATATCCGTACCAGCACATACAATACATGCGAATCATGTGTTGTGCAGTTGTTTGTGATTTATAAGATGTCAGTGACATTACCAGAGCTGATCAGCACCATCAAGTGTCGTAAACTACAATATTTTGGACACATCATGAGGAATCAGAAAAGGTATGAGTTGCTTCAACTTATCCTGCAAGGGAAAATAGAAGGAAAAAGATCTCCTGGGCGAAGAAGAATTTCCTGGCTCGACGACCTTAAAACCTGGTTCAACAAAACATCTGCAGAACTGTTCCGAATTTCAATGGATAAAGCCCGAATAGGCATGTTGATCGCCAACGTCCGAGGCGGACAGGCACGCTAAGAAGAAGAAGACATTACTCAGTGATTCAAGCTGACAAAAATGAAGGGAAATAGTTAATGAGTTAATGAACAATGAGTGCACTATTTTAACACTGTTATTGTGTCAGTCTGCGTTGAATTTCTTACAATAGAATATGCGAGTTGTCCATGCTATTTTCATAATATTTTCAGGTGGACACAAAAAAGGCTATCCGTAGATTCAGTAAAATTGTTATTAATGACAGAAATTTTAAAGACCATAGTTGCATCTATGCTTTTGCAAGAAGGATAAGGAACTACTTATAAAAGTATTGTTGGGTATTTGTAATGGAAGGCTTATTATTGGACAGGAAGTGCTGATAGTAAAAGTGATTAATAATTGACCCGTTTAATTAGAGCTTCCATTATAATAATGTTAAAAATAATGTTTTTTTTAAGGCCACGGCCGCTTCCTTCAAACTCATAGGCCTTTCCTATCCCGTCATCGCCATAACACCTATCTGTGTTGGTGCAGCGTAAATCCACTAGCAAACAAAAAATAATGGTTTTATGTTCCAGTAGGCCTACCTACTTTTTACAGTTTTTGGAGACACCAACTTGCCAGAATTTTGTCCTGCAGGAGTTTTATATGTTAGTAAATCTACCGACACAAGACTAACGTAGTTGAGCACCTTCAAATACCACCGAACTGAGCCGGGGTCGAACCTGCTAAGTTAGGAACAGAAGGCCAGCGCTCTAACGTCCGAGCTACTCAGCCTGGCATTAGAACTTAGAGCACGTTGGTTGTGCGGTTAGGGGTGCACAGCTGTGAGCTTGCATTCGGGAGACAGTGAGTTCAAACTTCACTGTCGGCAGCACTGAAGATGGTTTTCCATGGTGGTCCATTTTCACATGAGGCAAGGCTGTGCCTTAATTAAGGCTGTGACCGCTTCCTTCCCACTCCTAGCCCTTTTCTCCATAAGAGCTATCTGTGCGAGTGCGACATAAAGCCAATTGTAAAGTGTCATCAGATTTAGGACATTATACAACTGTTGAGATCCATAGTTATAAATGTTGAGAACTGATTTCTGGGCAGAACATTATTGACAAGTAGACAATTATTATTCTTATTATTATGGAGCCTCTGTGGCTTAGATGGAAGCATGCTGGCCTCTCACAACTGGGTTCTTTGGTTCAAATTCCAGTCACTCCATGTGAGATTTGTGCTGGACCAAGCGGAGGCAGGACAGGTTTTCTCTGGGTTCTCTGGTTGTCCCTGTCTCAGCAACACTCTCCAATATCATTTCATTTCATCTGTCAGTCATTAATCACTGCCCCGGAGGAGTGTGACAGGCTTCGGCAGCCGGCACAATTCCTATCCTTGCCTCTAGATGGGGGCTTCATTCATTCCATTCCTGACCCGGTCGAATGACTAGTAACAGGCTGTAGGCTTTTCATTATTATTATTATTATTATTATTATTATTATTATTATTATTATTATTATTATTATTTGTATAAATAAATAAATTGAAGTGTCTGTTTATAATATCAAAATAGTAGCATTTTACTAAGTACATAAGAAAGTATGTATGTTGTTGGGTATTCAGCCCAAAGGCTGGTTTGATCCTCCACAGTTCCACTGAAAGCTATCAACAAATAGCCTAGGCTTCACTGAAGAGGCGTACTAGGGAAATGAGGAGTGAGGTAGTTCGTTGCTTTCCTCACCGAGCCAGTAGTTGCTACTGCATATCAGTCTGCCAGGCCCACTGAAATGCATGCACCAACTGACCCTATGAGCGATATTTTCACACCATTCATAACAGGAACGGCTGCATAAGGAATGTTATTACTAGCATCACTCATACCTCGGTCACTTTCATATTGTCAAGGCCAAGGATGAGACTGAGACAGGTCAATGAAAGTAACAAATTGCTCTAGTCAATACCAGAAGACATAGTGCAGTGTAAACACTACATCTCACCAGCAGGGGTCTCAAGAAAGTCTATACGGTACTAACTAAAAACCAGTTCTTACCATTTTTGTTTGTCTGTCTGTTCCGAGTAATCTCTGAAACGGTTGGACCGATTTTGACGGGACTTTCGGTGGCAGATAGCTGATGGTATAAGGAGTAACTTAGGCTACTTTTAAATTTTCAGAACAATTAGAGGGAGGGGGGCGACGGTGGGGAGATACAAAAATAATAGGTTAAATATCGAATTTATCGTGCAGGACCGAGACAAAGCTCATTTTAAGCCCCTTGACGGAAAGAACAAAATTCGGTAAGCCTTACGGGCCCCGAAAACCATGTTTTAAGGCCCTAAAACCAACAGTTTTGTAAATATTGGCACCACACTACCCCTCCTCTAGGAATCCAATAAAGAAACAACCAGCCGTAACCATGGCAACGCCAGTTCAAAGATTCTACAGCAGCGAGATATGGCACCTAAAATTTGTACACATATGAATTACTTATCTGGAAAAATTATACTGTAAACACTTCTCGGCCTATTGGCTAAGATCAAAGTATAGACTCACTGGAAGAGATCATGTGTAGTGAAGCTTCAGAGAGTATTTGTGCATTTATTTGGTGTGGTGGTTGTGTGAATGTGTTATCTTAAGAGTCTACAGCTTATTTTAATTGATTTGAGGGCATATTTTGGTTTAATTTTATTGCCCTGTGTGCTTCCATATTGGATTTTGCTACAATAGCTCCATAGATAACTTATTAAGAGTGTATTTTGGTTGCTAACCTTGCCCTAAAACCACCCACTTGCTAAATTTTCTTGGTCTCCATAGATACTACTAACTAGATATATAAGTCCACTCTTCCATTAAGATGTTTCTAAGGCAAGAGCTCTTGGCCTACTGCTGGGAGCCATCTTGGTTGCCTGTGAAAATATAATAATAAACTAAATAAGCAGTGTTCAGTACCGCGCGTTCCCCTTCATCACATCGAAAGGCGCCTCCCACCATTTCCCCCTCCAATGACTTAATATTACAAAGGCTGGCTGTCGCGTAGACTCAGTACGCACGAGCGGGCTATTGCAAATAGTTGAGTCTCAACGTTCGCCATGTTTGTGTTCGTTCGTATTGAGTAGTTAAGTTATTAGTTATGCCTAAAAGAACTCACATCTCTCTAAAAACACGAGAAAGGCAAAAAGTCGAAGATTGCAATGTGAAAATGAGTCTCAACAGGATAGAGAAAGTCTTCTTACAAATTGTTGATTGAGGCAATGAAAGTAGTTCTGAGAGGAATGAATGATTACAGTTAGATAGAACCCGTCATTCATTGTTAACGAGTGAAGACTCTCAGAAGTCTACAGAACAACGTATAGAAAGCAATCGTATTCGGCACGCTGTCACACGAAATCTAAAATCAGACGATTCTAGAGAGCAGCGATTAGAAGATGACCGTATTCGACACTCTGTGTTGTGATATCTAGAAACAGATGATTCTAGAGAGCAGCGATTGCAAAGTGATAGTCATCATCACCAAAATCAACGTGAATTTGAAAGTCAAGAACAACATGACGCCCGTGTTACTGAATAATGTGACAAATATCATAAGTCACTAGGACAGAGAATTGAGCGCTTAGCACAGCTCCGTAAAAATGTGAGTACCATTTGTAAGTCAGAAACAAATTTTGATCAAGAAAGGCATCTGGTTACTGCCAGACAAACGACAAGTGCTATGCGGGATATTGAAAGTGAAGAGAACCAGCGACAATGACTGAATAATGACCAAATAAGAAGAACTAATAGATGTAATATTGCATGGCAAGAAAAACATAACAGTGGGTTCAATTATGATGCCCAAATAAATTATTTGTTTATGGGGAAGACGGATATAACTTTTTGATCTATGAAGTCGACCCAACCACTAACCAACCAAATGTTCAAAAAAAAGTTTCCACACTACAGTACTATTGTTACTTTGCTCTTATTCCCAATATATGAACGTTCGTCGTCGTGCACTAAAGGCTCCGGGACCCAGGCTCGCTTCATCCATGGATCGAAGATTGTGGACCGCATTGTGATCCTGGGGAGCTTTGGTGGGTAAATTTTACGACTTGTCAAAGAGAGACCGACTGTAAGTAAGCAAAAGGAGCTTGGCCCAAATAGCAGTAGCCTTCGGCTGTTATTGTAGTTCAGTTGCTGGTAAACATAAAACCTTTTTGGCAAGAATGTTACGTAACATGTAGTGGCTTGTAGCAATAGACTTCAGCTCCTATTGTAGTTCATTGCTATTAAATGTAAACAAAACCAGTTTGTAAAGAATGACGCTAACTTGCCTGTTATCGAAGGGAAGCTATTCATTCGCAAGAATAAAGCGTATTACCTATTGTATCCCTTTGCTCACGAAAGTTACTTCCGAAGATTAGTAAAAGTTTGATGTATAGTGATTTGTCACATTGTTCTTCATTGCTACAAGAAATATCTGCACTCGTTCCCCTAACTCCCTGTATATACAATAAAATTGTTAAGTTGTGGCATCATACACAACCATTAACCCGGCTCAAGGGAGATAGGGCCATCTTCCCTATCCTTCACTTGAGTAATTCTTGTCTGTTAAAAATTAAATAATTGAAAAGGAGGTTCAACCTATTCAATACTTAAAAGAAAGAAATGTAGTAATTACATTCTTGTTTAAATGGGACCGGTTTCGACCTTAGTCCAGGTCATCATCAGCCGTAAAAACATGTACAATGTTTATGAATATTAGAGGTCAGTTTCACACTCTGATAGGCACAAAGACACGACACCACATTCTGTCATGCACAAAGTCACAACACTATCAACTAATATACAAAGATCAAAAATAACTTGAAGTCGCAGACGAATAGATTTGTAGTAGAAAGCCGCCAGCTCCTGGTGATCAGCACGGCACATTCAAGGTCATGCGCTGCGGTCGAACGCCAAAGTAGAGTGGAGAATGTTTTGAAGGTCCAGAATTTGTCACAGTTGCGGGAAGTTAAGTACGTATATAAAAATATACGACGCAAATCAGTATAATTGAATGAGTACTTGTACTCCTGCTAAGTTCTTGTCTGGCACATCCACGTTGCGGGGGTGGGTATCCTTCACATCAGTAGGCCGGTGTGAAGGAGAGCTAAGTTCAGGCAGGGACCCAGTCTCACGGGGTATAACGTGGAACCCATGCCCAGGATTACGGATGAAGAACCTTAACAGCATCTTAGGCAGAGAAGGAGACCTTCAGAATGGCGAAGATGCTGGATGAGGCAATCTATCCTCTCTGGGGAAAATTAGAAGAGGTAAACACTGCCTTGTGGAGAAGACGGATCTTCAAAGGCCAGTGGTGTAAACCCCGAAAGAAAATCCTTAGATGCATTTAGGCTTAGCAGGTCAGGAGATGAGTAAATTTGTACTTGCTTTCAACTACATTACAAGCCTCGGATGGAAGTTTAAAAATGGAAATGGAATCGACAAGTCTCTGACTACAGTTGCAAAGTATGATGGTACTGCTGATGTTCGTGCAAGTGTTAGATCAGAGAACAAAACCCGATTTGGAACAACAAATATTTTAACAATGAATGGGAAGGAAAATGAATTGATTGACCTAATAGAGAGAGACGAAAACTCAGCATCCTGGGATTAAGTGAAGTAAAATGTAAAGGGAAAGGAATGAAGAGACTACACCTTGTACTGGATAGGTAACAGTAAAAAGAAAAGAAATGGAGTGCGATTTGTAGTGAATCAGAACGTCGAACCAATAGCTGAAGTTGAGTATGTAAATGAAATAATAATGCACATACTTGTAAACAAGGAACTACTGAAGATAATACAGGTGTATGGTCCACAGACAGGATGTAGCGTGGAAGAAAACGAAGAGTTCCTCAATGAACTGGAAACACTTATTATTGGAGATGGGATCAAGATAATTGGAGATCTGAATGCTTATGTGGGAACCGATAGAGTGGGATATGGGAATGTTCTGGACCCATATGGGTATGGCGATAGAAATGAAGATGGAGAGAAACTATTGGTCTTTTGTATCAGTAATAACCTGATAATAAAGAACACGTGGTTTATGAAGAGGAATAGCCATAAGATCAGCCGATATGATTGGAATGGACAGTATGAAACATGCATTGATTTTACATTAACAAGCGGAGAATGGGGAAGATACGCCATGAATACGAAGATAATCCCCAGTGAAAGTATGGAAGGTGATCGTAGATTATTGATTGTGGAATTAAAACAAGTAAAAATCCTTAAAATTGTATTGAAGAAGGAACCAAAGATCAGGATTTGGGAATTGGAGGAGGAGGATAAAATAATGGCATTCCAAGATTGTATAAAAAGGAAGTTGCCTAACACGGAAGTACGAAGTGGAGAAGAATAGTGGGATAATTTAAGACAGACATTTGTGGGAGCAGCAATCGAGGTGTGCGGGAAAACAAAAGTAAAGGTTAAGGGAAAGGAGACAAGGTGGTAGACAGACAAAATAAAAGAATAAATAAAAGAAAGGAACAAGGTGAAGAAAGAAATGGATAAGGAAAAGCAAAAAACATATCAGAGGGATGAGAATAAGATAGAAAGGTTACATGTGGAATACAAAAGATTGAAACTACAAGTAAAGAGGAGTATCAAGGAAGAAAAGGAGAAATGTTGGGGAGAGTTTACCAACAAAATTGTGCAAGTTAGTCAAGGAAATCAGAAACTATTATACAGAGTAATAAAATCAAAAAGTATAAATCAAGAAAAAATCAAGGTATTAGATAGGGAAGATGGGTCCATAGTGCATGACGAAAAGGGTCTTCAGAAGGTGATGGCAAAGTATTTTGAAAAACTTTATAATGCGGATGATTGCCTGGAGGAAGAAGGAGATAAGAAAATGGAAATAATAGATGGAGAAAAAGAAGAGAACTCGATAACATGGTTGGAACTTGAAAGGGCAGTGAAATCAATGACCAAAGGTAAAGCAAGTGGAAAAGACGAATTCAATGCTGATATGATTAAGGCAGCAGGAAGCATTGGACTACAGTGGCTATTCAGAGCCCTCAATGCCATATGGAAGGATGAAAGGGTACCTGAAGATTGGCAACAAGGACGCATTGTACCACTGTTCAAAAAAGGAAATAGAAAGAAATATGAAAATTATAGAGGTATAACCCTATAATCACATGGGCTAAAAATAATGGGGAAAGTCATAGACAAAAGACTGAGGGGTATAATAGAAACACAGTCAGAGGAAGAAAAATATGGCTTTAGACCAGATAGATCAACAATAGACTTGATATTTAGAGTGCGAACGAAAATGGAAAAACTTCTGGAAAGGAACAAGGAGATCATCTTTGTATTTTTGGATTGGAAAAACCTTATGATAGTTAAGAGAAAACGTGTGTTGGAAATGCCTACTGAAAAGGAATGTACCAAAATCATTAATTAACAAGATAAAAATGTTGTATCATGGGAGTAAAAGCAGTGTACAAGTTTAGTTCAATTTCGTGTGGCTATTTCTAGCCGGGTGCAGCCCTTTTAAGGCAGACCCTCCGATGAGGATGGGCGGCATCTGTCATGTGTAGGTAACTGCATGTTATTATGGTGGAGGATATTGTGTACAAGTGAGGAGTGGTGATTGAAACATTTTATGCAAACAAAAAAGTCTCAAGCAAGGAAGTGCACTATCGTCATTACTGTTTATTACATTCATGGATGAAACCAGAAAACGTGTAAAACAGAGTATCAGTAGTGATGAAGTGAATGCTTTGGTATTTGCGGATGATGTGGTGATTTGGGAAAAGGGAGAAAAGGAAGTACAAAGGAGACTGGACATTTGGAATGAAAATCTGAAGAAGTTTGGAATGGTAATTAGTAAAAAGAAAAGTATAGTCATGTACTGTGGAAAAGAGAAAAAGAGAAGCCAAGTGAACATAGATGAACGGTTAGAGAATGTAGAACAGTTTACATATCTGGGTAGCATTATTAATGAAAGTAATGAAATCAACCCTGAAATTAATAACAGATTAAGTAAAGGTACAACAATTAATCATCAAGTCAGAGAGCTTTTATGGGATGACAAATTACCCAAGAGAACGAAATTAACATGATAAAAACAGTTTTTCATACCAATTGTCACATACGTACTAGAAATACTGGTAACTAATAAGAGATGAGATAGTAAGATCACAGCAGTAGAAATGAAATTTTTAAGAACATTGGTTAAAATGACAAGAAGAGATAGAATTTAAAATATTAAAATCAGAGAAGAGCTAAATGTAGAACCGTTAGTACAGAACATACAGAAAGCAAAGACTGAGGTGGTTCGAGACATGTAAAAAGAATGGGAAAGGAACGGGTAGCAAGAAGGGAATTAGAAAGAGAAGTTAAGGGAAAGAGGCCAGTTGGAAGACAGAGAAGGATGTGGATGAATCAGATTTGGAAGGACATTTGAGAAGCTGGATTGGATGTGGCGGAAGTAATGGAGCGGGAAAAGTGGAAGGACAGAAGGGAGTGGAGGAGGCTGGTTAACCACATCTGGGTAACTGGAGTGGGACATTGATGATGATGATGATGATGATGATGATGATGATGATGACAGTTGAACAAAGATATACCAATGAAGGCATATTACATACATGGTATGATACATGTATCAGAGATCTAGCCAGTGTCCAAAAAGGATGAAAATCACATCCAAGCAGTAGTGAAACTCCTGAGAAGTATGTTAAAGAAGACATGGAAAGATAGAATGAGAAATACAGACTTCCGTTAATAAATATAAGTTGGATACTAAAATGAAAAATATGGACTGGTTTGTTTGGATATATTAAATGGATGAATGAAGCTGCTATTAGAGTAATATAATGAAAAACGGAATTGGAAAGGAAAGAGAGGTCAAGGAAAATTGATTTACAATGGATCAACCTTGTTAAAAACAACATAAGTCATAAAGTCGTGATCGGAACATATGGGTGCATGAGGAGTAACGTGGAGTAGGAAAGAGAGGGTAAAACAGTCAGGAACTTTAATTGCCACAAACCGACTGCAGGGAAGTTGATGAATTCAGACATTCACCTTGAGGGGTACAATATTTTGATAAAAATTATTTGGTTGCTTAACAACCTGACCTTTACTGTTAATAAGTTTACTTTATTATTACTCTTACTACAGGGCCGATGACCTTCGATGTTAGGTCCCTTTAAACAACAAGCATACTTTTACTACAACTAATCCAGTCTTTTCTTTAATTTGTGTTTAGGGATTTTTTTTCCCCCCTCCCCTGCTTTACTTACCTTTTACCTTCCTTGGTAAGAAATGTATTCTGGTGCTCAAAAATGACTTTAGGTGACTGCTTCTCCTAAAGCTAAAGCAGTTGTTATTCTTAGAAGAAAGCCCACTGATAAAGTGACTGTCCTCAGGACTTGAACTTGAATTCTGGCTCCCTGAATGGATGTAGACTATGGGGGCTAGATTCAGCCATGAGTCTTGAGGGCTTCAACGTATTCAGTTTCTTTGTCTTCACGTTTTCTCTCATGTTGTTTCTCTGTTGGAAATACGCTCTTGTGTTGGTTCTTAGATGTATACAATTCGCAATTCATCCAGATTCAAGTGGCTTAAATGACATAATGTCGGTTTTACAGTAGAAGAGGTCTGTGGCCCAAATGCCTTGGAAGAAGACACCATGAATCACAATTATGTTGTGAAACTCACTGTTTTGATGTAGTGGTTATGAAATGTCAAGAGCCATTAAGGGCCTGTTCTACCACCTACTGGTAAAGTAGCGCGTAACTTGCCAGCCGCGTATAAGGATGTTTCCGTTCGACCACTCCCAGGTAGCGCTATCAGCAGCATGAATCATAGTTACAGGGCGCGTAATTTGTCGACCACTTCGAGGGCCCGATAAGACTTTACCTGCCAGGCAGGTTTTGAGAGCTGAACATTATTAGCTGTATTTCCGGAGACATACAACTCAAATTAGCTTAGTATACTGAAAAAAGCATTATACTGTAACAGTGATCGATATTGTATTGCAGGATTTTGAACATTAATGCTTCCTTTGAGTTGCAACGGTCACACCAGCCTCTCGCATTGGTAGCGTAAGGAACACATTTTATACGCCAAGCTTTTGCAAAGAAATTCTAAAAGAATATAAAATCAAAACCTATTTGGAAATAATTTTAAATGGGATATAATTTTCTACTTTTTCAGTTTTCAGACACCAGGTATAACCTAGTGGTATGTATCCCAATTACCCCAAGCTTCTTCGTAGCGAAATGGCTAACACGCTCAGTTCATAATACGAGGTTTGCAGGTTCGAGTCTTCATTATGACTAATCTTTTTTATTTTCATTATTAGCGTTGTATTAATCTGTATGCTTCTTTACATACCTTCTTTTGTTAATAATATGTTTCATTGAAATGTTTAATCACAATAATATTATGTCTACTAGGAAAATGCTTTATATGTGTGCTACTTATAGAAAGTGATATTACGATTAATATAGCATATAGGACTGTCGCCCAGGTAGCAGATTGCCTATCAGCTGTTTACATGGTCTTCTTGTAAATGATTTTGAAGAAATTGGAAAATATTCCATTCTCGAATTCCTCTTCCTATGATGGATATTTACCCCGAATAGTTCTTTAACAGTACCTTCCAACTTTATCTTCATAAAGTCAAACGTTAGAATGAAATGCATTATTAATAAATGGAAGCAAGTGGAACTAAACGAGGTCACAGAGCTAGTTGCAAATAGAGCATCGTGAAGATACTTAATCAATTCACAGAAACCTGCAGATAGAATGCTCAAAGGCAATAAGTCCGTAAGGAAGATGTGGGTGTATATACGTATATGGAAGCGCGTGAAAAAGAGTTGAGAACAACGGCAGGGAACGAAAATAAATTTTTAAATGTAAATTAGAAAGATGATGTAAACCTGCGTACCTTTTACAGTATTACGGAGCGAGCAACTTAACCAATCTACTATGAGAATACTTTCCAAAAACGCTGCCTTACATGACAGGTTATAACTGGCGTAAGAAAATGTAATCTTGAGATTTTAATCCCAATTAGGTATTGATTTTGAAGCTCATAGATTAAAATTACAAAAGCTTGACATAGATCGTTGTCCATAACTCTTAAGACTCCCCTTATTAAGCTTTTTGATGATAATCAACAGATGCAAGCACAGGAAAATAAGACAATCGAAATGAGCTTCATACATCTGACGACAGATAACACCACACTCAAAAGCCAGAAGTTGCTGAAAATCAGTCTAGCCAATTCCGTATATCGGTGTCTACCTCCGGGTAGGTACCCAGCGCTTGCATGGAGGTGGTTGCACGCAAGGCAAATTTACACCCCCAAGGTAGTTTACCTCCTGGGCAGTTGCCAGCCACTTTACCAGCAGATGGTAGAACCGGCCCTAAAAAGGAAAAATGGATGGTGATGAATACAACACCCCTTCATTCACACCATTATTTGAAAGTAAAAGTTGAACTGAGACCAAGCAGAATGATCATAGAACTCCAACCTGGTAAACTAAAAAAAAACTTATTTTCCCCACTAGACTATGAATGAAAATTGAAAGTTGGAGGGTTGGTTGCTGTCCTTAATTGTTTCAGAAGGTTTTATTTACCAACTTTATGTAAGAACATGATCATACTGGCCACTATCGTTGTCCGGATATTTTTGGCACCTCTTTAAGAAACTATCCAACACACGCTGTAGTATATGTTTATAGATATTGTTTCAGTTCTTCCAGGGTATGTGGGTTTGTTATCTAATGTTTCTCCTTTGAGAACCTTATGCTGTCTGTTCAGTTTCTTAGACTGAACACTGCCTGTGGCCTGAAATTTATTATAAAGATTATAGGTTGTATTGCCCAGAACTGTTACACCCGGGTATATTTCAGGAAATTGTCTTTGAACTGGACGAGCTTACTGAGTTAACACATGTTGAACTGAACCCAACCACTTTAAGATCCATGCTAATAGTAAGCAGCTAGTATGACCTTGTCCTCATCACTAGCTGGACACGCGTGCTCAGTGGAAAAACACCACAAGCCAGTTTATAGCTTGTTAGATCTCTTTGCGTAACCTTGGCTCTAAGTGGGATAGTGTGATCAGCGCTATGCCTGACTGCTTTTTCACCCCCACCTCCCACCCCCACAAAATAACCTAGTTCCTTTTTTCTGGTCTAGCTTAGGTGATCCCCTGTGGGCCATGTGCCGTTCCATAAGTGACGGTGTCAGTTCTAAATTTTTTGACTACCGAATGGGAACCAAACCCACATCCCTCCAGATGAACTGAGCATATCTTTACTGCCTCGGCTAAGCAGCCAGCAGGCTCACTACATAAAATGTTGAGGCCTAACTTGACTTTGCTTAACCATAAGTAGCTTGCTCTCCATCAGATTTAAGTTGATTTTAATAATAGTAATGGAGTTTCTAATCTTGCTTTCAGGTTCACTCATCGAGCATACAATTTCTATGTGTTTCCACGACCGTTTTCACGTTCTGCACCTGATCATCGATTTCTATGTCAGAGTTCAAGCATTGCTTTTCTTATTTCACAAGGCTTTGATTTCAACAAAACTTTTAAGGAAGGTATGTTCAGCTTTATTGTTTTTATTTTTATTGTCCTCAGGAGCAGTGAGCCATTGTTTTGTACATAGCTTAAAATCAATTTTGCATTGTATCTTTCTGTTTCCCTGGGGATCAAGGAAAAAATTCTCTCTTTTGTTTTATTTTCATTAACTTTATATCTACAGCTATAGCTAAGCTATATGGCTTGTAAACTGGGGGATTATGGAGTTTATGGTTTCTATTCTGTCCCTAATATTTCTGAGTGACTATATAATAATTTTTTTGTTCACTATTTCTGGTAATTGCTGAGATGACACCCTAAATTGAGTCCTTAAGGACACTACCTGTGGTTGGGGGATATTATACATCCATCTCTGCCTGTTGTAAGAAATGAAAAAGGGGCAATCCTTCAGGGACTGTTAACTTGTGAACGTGGGATGGTGAGCATAGGGCCTTTAGCTGAGTCCAGCATTGCTTGCGCGTACTTGTGCTTGGATTCTCAATTTCATTTCTCCTATATTGTCTCCCTTCTTTTCCAACTGTTACTCTATTTGATGTGGTGGTCATGCCTTTCAGGGTTATGTCCTTTCTTTTTCCTGTGAGATGTCAGCTATTGTGGATTGTTTGTGATTATTACGGGTTTCACCTAACAATTACACAATTACGGCATTGTGGTCAAAGGGGAAATTATTAGGAAAAAGCGACATTATCACAAAACAATCTTTGAAAAAAAAAAAAACAAGGAAAGAAAACTTTTCAAATTCCTGGGAGCTTCATTTGCTACCCGAGAGCGTTGTGAAATTCATTGTGAACGAAGGAGCTCAACTGAAGCTTTTCTACAGTGCACATCATTAGTGGGCGTAGTGTGTCTTTGTTATGTGTGTAAAAGTGGGTGGTATTTTAGTGCATATTAATTCTAATTATTCTGGTTGTTAATTCTGAAAGATATGATTGGTTGTGTAAAATGAAGCAGAGAAATTGTCAAATTGCATATACTTGTAAGAAGAAAGCAGTGCCAATGTTACAAAAATATAGAGACGTTACACAAAAGAATGGCCTTGCCTACTTGCTTCGCTCGTTAATGAAAACCATGTTTCTGCAGTGTGTGCTTGTGTGATTTCTCTGTGGCTCACGGTGGACAAGTTGATTGCAGAAGACACATAATAGGAACCAAGAAACATAACATACAGTATACAGTGAATCAAATTTTCAAACCAAGTCTGTTTCTTAGTAAAAAGGAATGAAACTTGGTGACAGATACAGAGTTGCTGTTCACATAATTTATTTTGGAGTATAATATCATGTTGTTGTTTGTTTGGGTCATCAGTCCATAGACTGGTTTGATGCAGCTCTCCGTGCTGCGCTATTCTGTGCTATTCTCTCAAAAACCATATGAGCATGTCCTGTGTGTCTTAAGATGTGTCCTATCATTCTAACTCCTCTTCTGGTCAAATTTAGCCAGATCAACTTCCTCTCACCAATTCAATTCTGTACCTCTTCATTTGTGATTCGATCTAACCATCTCACCTTCAGCAGTCTTCTGTAACACCACATTTCAAAAGCTTCTTTCTTTCTGACCTACTTATCGTCCATGTTTCACTAACATACAATGCCACGCTCCAGATGAAAATCTTAATAAACATTTTTTTAAATTCCTATATCAGTGTTTGAAGTGAGCAAATTTCTTTTCTTAACCCGCGAGTGGTCGCTATATGAGATTTTCTCTCGCGTTGTTTTTTATTGTGATATTACTTCACAGTGATGAAAGGGAGGTGACTGTTCCCTCTTCTAGTTGAGTTTATAACTTTTGTGAGTAGAGCGATTCACATTTGAAGGGTAAGCATCCCCTCCCCTAGTCAGAACAAAGGTTCCTATGTGTCCGTGCGCACTGCGTGAGAGTTTCTCTCATTGCACAGCTAATGACGGTGTTATTTTGAAGTGGAGCAGGAAACTTACTCCTGTTGTACGCATTAGTATTTGTATTATGAGCACTTCTTGTTTTTGAAAATGTTATTGTGTTCAGAAACCTTGCTTTGTAGGTAAATATGACTAGATACAATGCATGTGTGAGATTTTACTTTTTACAACTTCAGGATGGAAATTATTTTTATGTACATTGCATATGTTACTTTAAGTAGTAATTTGTGTCTTTAATAAACAGCTAATCATGTCCGGCTCCATGGCTAAATGGTTAGCGTGCTGGCCTTTGGTCACAGAAGTCCCGGGCTCGATTCCCGGCGGGGTCGGGAATTTTAACCTTGATTGGTTAATTTTGCTGACACGGGGGCTGAGTGTACGTGTCGTCTTCATCATCATTTCATCCTCATGACGCACAGGTCGCCTATGGGTGTCAAATAAAAAGACCTGCATCTGGCGAGCTGAACTTGTCCTCGGACACTCCCGGCGCTACAAGACATACGTTTCATTTCAGTAGTAAATTTCAGCCCTACACTCCACAGAACTGAAAAATGTCATATTTATGTTAATGTGAGAGAAAGTCTCACGCGCGACCACTCGTGGGTTAAGAAAGGCCTTCCTTGCTTGTGCTAGCCAGTATTTTATGTCCTTCTTACTTCTACCATCGTTAGTTATTTCTACTAACTAAGCAATAATATTCATCTACTTTAAGGTTTCATTTCCTAATTATTTCCTGCAACACTTGTCTTCGTTCGACTGCACTCCATAACTTTTGTTAGCTTTTTTTCATGTTGTACTACTCCTCCAAGACTGTGTCCATATCATTCAGCATTTTCTGCAGACCCTTTGCAGACTCAGATGAAAAAATCTCATAGGAAAATTTTAATGTTTTGATTTCCTCTCCTTGGATTGTGATTCTCGTTCCAAATTCCTGTCTGATTTCTTTCACTCTTAATCACCCAACAGTCAACATACAGTCGACATACATACTTTGTCCTTGTGGCAGCCTCCGCATGGGGGAAGTTGTAATAATAATAATAAAAAAAAAAAAAAAAATATAACTGGGGGAAAATTCAGGTAATTTGTGAAAGACTCGAGCAATCCCCTCCAAAAATCTTTAAGATAACTGGTTCTTTTGCACGTGAAGTGGCAGGGAAACATATTTAAGCCATACAAAGTCAGAGAAGTGCAGAGTTTAAGCCCAAAAGATCCAGTTGCATGAATACATTATTACAATTATTTTCTTCAGTCTGTTACCAGTGATGAATTAAATTCTGAATTATTGCTTTTTTCTGATTTTATTTTTATGGATGTGTAAATTCACAAAATAACAAGTATTGTTCACATGAGAATCCAAGAACAGCTAATGAAACTCAATTTCATGACCTTAAAATAAGAGTTTGTTGCGCTACTAGGGCTGAAAGAATTTTAGGGACAATTTTTTTAAACACCATTAGTTCTGACTCATCATCATCATCGTTCCTGTTTGATCTTGGATTGTGTTGTGGATCATTGATCTCCATCTTTGCCTCTCTTTCCAAAGATGTCTTGAAAGTTTGTCACCATCTTCTTTAGGTCTAATTCAGTTTGTTCTTTCCATAATTTTTTACCTCTTTTTCCTCCAATCTCCAGTTTGAGCATTGACTTTTGGGATCCTCATTACTCCCATTCTTTTCATGTGCCCACACCCTCTCTGTCTCAGTCGTTCTACTCAGTCTTCCATTCTGCATCCACCTCGTGTTTCTTGTATTACCATATTTGTTATTTTGTCCTGTCTTGTCTTGGCCAGCATATTCAGTAGAAACTTAAGTTGTCCATGCGCCTGGTCCGCCATTGAGGACTTTCTATAATATATATGGTCACCATAAACTGTACCTTTTACTCTTAGAACCCGAGCACCGAAGGGCGCCTAATATCATCTACACTGACTGCAGATGCCAATGAGAACTTAACATATTACCCTGTGCTGGGCTATCCTTATTTATGGCCCCTGGAGAGAGGGTATCCCAGCATTTTAAAGCCCCTAGCAATTAGGCTACCTGGTACACAGATCGGAAGATCGTCCCTATAGAGTGCACCCCCTATCCGCTACCTGGAGACATCCTCTGGAGGGGTCAGGTTCCTCTGGTTACTTAGTTAACCCCACCCACAAAGACTGAGGTTGGAAAGGTGGACGAAGGTTGAAGCAGTTTCGGAACATCCAGTCGTCATAACCGTTATGTTATGCCACTGGGGATAAACGAGTCTGTCAAGGAACATATGATTGTTGATGTGCAACAGTATTCCCACGCTAAAAGATATGACACACAGGTGTCTTCTGCAGAAGTTAGTTACAATAAACATAACACTAAAAGTCCTGTGGCGATTGGGGAGTTGCGATGAGAGCAGGATTGTCAAGTCTGGGAGCTCCTAGTGACAAACTGGCACATAGGTGACGAATGTGTGACGTTTGTTCAAAACAGTTTTTGATGGTGTCCACCTTTTAAGTACAATTTATTTTTCTTTACAAGTATTACTATACAGCACACATACATTCGTTCCAAGGCGTAGGAATCTCTTCCTGCAGTTCACTGGCGTTTTTTTGCATGTTCACTGCCTTTATGATCGCTTCTGCTAGTTATTTACGAGCATAACTTTCTGGAAAGTCACGCAGTAGCACGGCATATTGAAAAGGCAGTGGCAACACGAAGTGAGACAGCTGGAAATTGGCTTATACTGATATCAACATTTCTTCAGCTTGCTTGTGTAATGAACGCCAAAAAATAAATGGAAAAGCTTAAGAAAAGATCAGAAGCTCCTATCTGGGATAGTACGGAAAATGTAAGCTATTTTAATTGAATCGGCAAGTTGAAAAGGGTACAGAACACATTCCAAAATCCGTACTTTTCAGGAGAAAGGAAAAACTGTTTTGTAGCTTAAAAGAGAGGTTTGATCAAAAAAGTTTCTATTAGGCATTTATACATCATATATCTGCGTATTCAACTACAAAGTATGGAAATCATATTACGTACGGTTTTCAAATTATACCATTTTTTATGTCGAGGAATATGGCCCTTTTTAGGGTACTCAAATTTGATAAAGATCTTTGTAGAGGCAGATAATGTATAATCAACTCGCAATTTCAAAATTCTGGTAAGCAGTAACACATTATTACACAAAAATACGCCCAACCATCATTTCTTTTGTAGTCATTTATAGTCATTCCGCCTCTTTAAAGTGTTTTACTTTATGAAGATGTCTAGCCTCCATAACCTCTGAGAATGGTGTATGTCTTCTATGTTTAAAATACCGTGAAGATAATCAACGTTATCGTCCATTCTTTCAATGTGTCTTCAATGTTAAATGGATAAGTCGAATATTTCACCACGACTATATTACTGTAGACAATAAATACCATGAAAATAAACTGACACTCGTTTCTTTTTCCGCTACTCGCTGCTATACAGCGCTTATACAAGGGTCCTGGTCTGTATAAGCAATTCAGTGAATAACTATAACAGATGTATACACAGGAGGCTTATACGCGGTTTATTGGTAATGAATTTCACATAAACGGTGTATAAACCTTGTATAAAAGTTATACACTATTTATTAGTAAGACGGTAACAATACTTAAAAGTACCCATTTGACTAGAATAACTACTTATGTGATGTAGAATGCATTGAGACAATGTTAATCGTTAAATAAAAGTTCTGGGATACACAAGCTGATTAGGAATTTAACACTGTTGAATCGCTTTAGCTCGTTATTTAAAATTAGTCTTATTGTCTATTAATGTGATGGTTCTTCCTTGAACACGTGTTCTTGATGATGCACTTTCATGTTAATGTTCGAAAATTCTTTTATTAGGTTGTCTTCTGTTAACTCCTATTGAGAGAACATACTTAAAGTGGATATCCTTATATGGACTGTCAGTTTGAATTTGTAAATAGCTGACTTAGTTAACCTATTTGATACTGCATTCTCTGTTTAAAAGGCAATTTCATAATAGTTTTTTAAAAAACTTCAAAAATCATTAATTGATTTTAACTGACATATTGTTGATCTCATGTCACCTCTGTAAATTCAGATTTATGCGAGTAAAATGAGTACATAAACAACAACAAGCAGCTCACTACTCTAACAGCAAAACATCTATAAGCAACATGACAAAAAAATTGTATGTACTCATATTCATGTATTCATAGTCAGTTTGTGTTTCCCAGAACTGTTATTTAACGATTAACAGTGTCTGAATGCATTCTACTTCACATAAGTAGTTATTCTAGTCAAATGGGTACTTGTATGTACTGTTAAGCAAGAAATTTTAAAATAACTTAAACTAAATAGTTCAAAAATTTTAAAAATATTATAATCAGAATTCTGGTTATAATTTTTTTTTTTGCTAGGGGCTTTACGTCGCGCCGACACAGATAGGTCTTATGGCGACGATGGGATAGGAAAGGCCTAGGAGTTGGAAGGAAGCGGCCGTGGCCTTAATTAAGGTACAACCCCAGCATTTGCCTGGTGTGAAAATGGGAAACCACAGAAAACCATTTTCAGGGCTGCCGATAGTGGGATTCGATCTGGTTATAATTAAAGATTTTGAGTCGAGAAACTGGCTGATGATGCCCTGAATGAAGGCAAAACATGTCCCAACAACTGAATCGATGTTAATTTAAAGATTCTGCTTGTAAAAGAAAAATAAATTCTATGGAAAAGGTGGACGCCATCAAAAATTGGTTTGAATAAATATGTTTTTCCTATTAATATGAAAACTTAAGCTTCGTATGGTATGTCACGTAGTTACATTAATAGTTAAATAAAGTTTATATCCCTTAATGCACGTAGTAGATCGCTATTAAAAAATAGTTCTTGAAAAATTTAGGACGAGCGAGACCCTTTTGTTGCCGAAAACTTTCAATTTGTTAATGCAGTGTTGAACAACTAGCAATCCATTCATCAAAGTTGGTGGATTTTCTAGGGGCATAGGGAAATGGTGTGACGGCGACCAGTTTCTTGTGTTCGTTGCTGCTGCCACCACCACTGCTGCTGCTCCTGCTACTACCACTACTACATTGATCCCATAACTTTGTTGTTGCTGTGACTTGCTTCATGTTGCATTGCATGTTTGCCATTTACAGGAATTCCTTACTTAAGAGATGCTGAAGAAAAGAAGCTCAGGGAGAATCTAGAAGAAAAGATAAAAGCACGTGCCAACAGCTTCTCAAAAAGCGATGAATCCCCAACTGTTTCCATTCCAGAAGAATTTGTGCCTGTTATAGAAGACGCTTGGTGAGTATTATTATGTAAAAGTTACTCGTTGTGTTTACTCTCAGTGCGTATCTGTCACCGCTGGAGGAGAGACTGGTATAAGAAGCAGGAAGTTGAAGTAATACAGTGAGATTGCCAGATTTAATGCGAGATGTCAGAAGTTAAAACCATACTAATAATTTAAAAACAAAAATAAAGTAAGAAAATTGGTCTATTGTTCTGGTAAATATTCAATCTGTTCAGTGGTTTTAAAATTTATTGGTAGATTTGATGTTCTAAGTTTATTTGGAATATATCTAGTTATTATTATACAGTAGAAGTTCATTATAGCGAGAATTCACAACGGCGAAAAATTTACTCACTGTAGCGAATTTTTATTACATAAGATTTAAAAAAAACCAGTCAGTTTGTTCAAAACTTGCATTTTCGCAGATTTCCATACTACGGCTTACTCGTTATTTGATAATTCCGAGACGGCATGAACCTGCAAGTTCAGTTTCATTCTGAAAAATTGGAGTGGTATAACTCCAGTGGTTTCTGTGGCAAACGTTTCATTTTCTTATTCAAACAGTATCATTTAACCTTATTTAAAATTATATGCATCATAAAGATATAATTCAAGCACCAGTAGAGTAATGATAACTTTTTTGTCATAAATTTAACCAGATGCGAGAAAATAAAGTGAAACCTCGTTAGGGATTTCTTCATTAAAACAATATCTTGCTTAGCACAGCGTAAATTCAAAGACCCGATTCATGGCGTATTAAATCTGTATAAAAATACCTCGCTTATCGCATCACAGATTTTCAGTATTATTATGTCACTATTTCCTAGCCCTGAAAATGTTCTTTGTCATCTCTTCTGAAAAGAAACAAATTTCCAACACAGATTAGAGCCCTTTCTACAGGAGGCCGCTTTGAGACAGTTGCGCGAAAATGAGAAATGGCCTTGAATTCCTGAACTTGACAGGGTAAATTACACCTTCGGGAAGGAAGTCGTTAGCCTCAGGAAAGTTCAGTTTTGCTCTCTGATTTTCATTGATATTGCTGAATAACCTAGAAAGCATGTTTGTGCTTGTATTTTGCATTCCTACCATTCCGTGTCGAGTCATGCAGTGAAAGGTAGCGAATATTTGCCATGTGATAGCCTACATACGGATGAGGAACACATTCGTGTTACGATGACTAGTGTGGTCATATTATTGTGTAGCCCAGTTATAGATACTGAAAAAGTTGTGATATTTGCTTACTAATGAAAAAAAGATGAAAATCCAGGAAGAGGTCTAGCTTCCACATCTTTCAACAGTGACGCGTATGTTGAAAATTGCACCTTAGAGTTTCGACTCGAGTCGATCAAAGTGTCGTCGCATTTGAGATGGTGGTCAAAGTAATCCTCTCGTACATGGCCAAGTTTAACCTCCAAATAATTCATGGTCGAAGAATGTGACCAGAAAACAATGTTTAATAACCTACTAGTCCGAAATATAAGCCTTCAGTTGACGTTTGTTTTTGAAAGTGTGTGTGATCTTCAAATATTGCACTCATACCTTTATGGACCCCAGTGCAAATGTTTTATATTTGTCGTCTGGTGTTTTACACACCTTGTACAACATTGTTATTTAATTATGCCCCAGTGGAAAATATTTTCATATTTGTTCTTCACGCAAGTATAATAGACCGATATAACTTGAAAACAATATTCTTTAACCAATCGGTAAATAATGCAAGTATCAAGCTCGAATTATTATTATTATTATTATTATTATTATTATTATTATTATTATTATTATTACTTGTGAGGTATAGTTATGAAGTGTTTATATCTGATTATTAGTATTATAATTTACGTAGTTGGATGATCGTATTATTTGTGAGGTTATGACATGAAACGTGCTGTATATATATATTTATATCAGTTTAGTTAGTGTAAGAACCTGTAACTAATAGTATATAATTTATTATTACCTGTATATATGGTGTATAATCTGCAGTAACATTGTGCAACACACTGTAACATCCAGAATAACGTATCTTTGACACTAGATGGTTGTAGAATGTTCTTTGCATTATAACTAGGCTTTAGGCACCCTAGAATTTATGAGAAGGTATGTTGTGGCATATCCTTCTAAAAGCCTGGCGAGGCAACCTATATAATGAGACAGCGTCAATTGTGGAGTTGCGTTATTGTTTAACAGGAGTTGTTTTGATGAGACTTGTGTAGAAGTCGTGTTTGAAGTATGTGAATTGGTTTTGTAGAGTTGGTAGTTGACATGCAGTGGTTGCAGTCTCCTTGTGCTTTGTGATAGGCAGTTGTTAAAAATGGTGGTTTGTTAATGCGTGTGTTTAATGTGAAGTTAAGTTGTAAATAAATTAATGTACGCAACTGACAGCATTTTGTGTGCGTCTTTGTGAGTACATCATTCTCTTGTCTTTTTCACGCCTTTTAATTCTCTCATGTTTAGAAACAATAGATAGCCCATATCTTTCACTGTCCCCGTAACATACACAATGTAAAATGTACTCACCAGTATAGTTGGCCCGTTATTGGACATTGACTAGTGCATACCGTGGAGGCCACTGCATAGGCTACTTGGAGCCACCAGCAGTGCCAATGCACTTTGAGAGACTTTGTCTCATTTTCAAAAATTGATGCCTGTCTGGCCATCAGATGATATAGATATTGATTCCCATAGGCAGTCTGAAGTATTTGTCCTGAATGAGTAAATTTATAATACCAATATATAATAGAGTTCGTGGTTTATAGCATTTAAAAATCAGAGATTTAGCGTTTTGATTTTCAAATTTAGCATTTTGCAGCATCTAAATTTCTCAAATTTAGTGTTTTGTAGCAAATTGGTTAAAAATAGGCATAATTTGCTAATCGAAACCGACTTTCAACCTATTAGGTCGTGTTACGTACAGTTAGTAAGTGTTGAAGAGATGTTAAGTACAGAACAAAAATGGCCAACCGGACACCAGTGGGATTCGAGCCTACAATCTTTGAATTCACTAAAGAAAATAAGACAAACATCAACATAAGACTGCAAGAAGTATTAACGCACACACATGAATATGCCTATTTACAAATTTACAAACAATTTCAAAGTGAAAAATACTATTCTGAACGTATTTATTTATCACAGTACAACACACCTACAAGGAACAGGAATTTCAATGATGATTGAAGTACAACATGCCAATTGTTTAAATGGTGTCCTCCTTCATTCAAGACCGCCTATCAATTACAATTATTAACTTGCTAAAAAATTTCTACATCGACACTGTTCGTGGAGGCGCAAATGCACAGCAGTGCTGCCGAGGCAAAGGAAGGACTGCAAAACATTTTTTTCCTTCAAGTCTTCGATTGCAAAGTCGGCGCATCAATATAGGCCTATCTGTATCGCTTACATAAAAATGTCCCGATTTGCAACCCTCGGCATGCTGTTTGATCATCACTTCGCTTCTACCCATGGCTACCAGACAATAAAATAAATCGCTACTGTACTTTAAAACAGGAACTACTGCTCAACACCAATGTCAAGAATAACAGACTTTGATCAAGGGTCAACACAAAGAGAATGAACTTGTGTGCTTGAAAGTGTATTTGCTGTTTGATTGACTGTTCTTTGCAGTGCTCTTTGGCCAGTGAAAGATATTCCACACATTGAATGATTTAACCCTGTGACCCACCATTACTTGTGAAAGGAAATATTCCCTTACATACCATTTATGTAGTTTTTCTTCACTTTAACGTAAATTTGACTAATCACATACATAAGAATACATAGAGCAAAGTGAGCTTTTAGCTTGTCTATAGTAACAGGAAACTAATGTTTTTGTTCGTAAGTATTACTGGTTTCAAGGGAAGCAGATAAATTAGCAAGAAATATAGAGGCATAGGCATTGGTTCCCTTAGTAACGTGATCCTGGAGATGTGGGGTTATAAATTCATTCCCTACGTCCATTTCTTTCGGATTATCCCCCCCCCCCCCCCCCATACTCACTATAGAGTGAATTTCAGAAACTGGTTTGCATGTTGCAGAAACAGGCTTATTGTCAACAAGATCATAATTCCAAGTATCATTTGACTAGACTTTTCACCCGCTCTTATTGCATTCTGGTTTGGTCACGTAGTTTCAATTGGCACTATCATCTCGGAACTGAAATCAGAATCACTTTCATCGCTGTCAGTTGAAGAAGAAGAAGAAGAAGTATTTTCACTCTCCAGAGAATCATTTCTACTTTCAAACATCACTATTTTCAAGCCAGTTATGAATAACCTCATCCATGCCGCGCTTGGATGCTGCTGCCATGATTGTTTATAACGAGCGGCAAACTGAGGTGCTTTTTATTTTCCGTACTTCAGCTCAGAGTTACTATATACACAGTGAAAATAGCTTCAGGTATCATCTGACATCAATCGGGTAGGCTGCAAAACAAACAGAATAAATCTCTGACCAGCTAACCGTGATAATGAACTTATAAATGTTCTGTGCACCATGACGGAAGTGTCCGTCAAAGTATGTTACCGCCTTACGATCGCAATGGGCGTCATAATAATTCTTTCTCACGAAATAAATAACAACATATATCTTATTTTTTAGAAAAATGCATCGTTTTTAAAAGATATATGTTTATTTTGTATAACACCGAGTTTCGCATCTATTTTGCATAAATTGCATAATTTCGCGTTTTGAACCAATTTCGCATTTTATTGCTAATTCAGAATCGCTAAAAACCACTCGTACGGGTCATATAAGATGAAGGCACGTATATACTGACAAAGTTTCAACGTATTTCGCATTTATTGCAAATGCTAAAAATCACAAACTCTAATCATAGGTTCTGATCCGTATTGAATTGTAATTAGAGTATAATTATTAAATTAATGTAGTAATGGTCCACCTTTCAATACTATAATATGCAATATTCTAAATTACAATAATTAGGGACTAGTTTCGGCCGGGGCTGGTCATCTTCAGTTTTAATGTAAAACATCTAATAACTAAACAAATTTACATGCACACAATTGACATAAAACAAATGAAGCAAATATATACAAATTGTCATTAAAAACTGGGATGAAATTGAGTACATTAGAAAATAACTAGGTTCTAACATCTTGAGTATGCTCATCATTGAGACTCTTTCATGTATTAATATACATAAAACTGTTAGTTCTAATACTGCTAATCATTAATAATTCAATTGTAAATGGGAACTGGTAAATGTTGATCCCGTAGTTCATCACCAAATCTATTTGAGTGGTGTTAGCCATATGCAAGTCATTGGACACCGCTGTAAATAACCACTAGCTGACGGAGAACTGTTAGATGTTGTTTCATCATCAATCAAAGTAAGAAAATGAGATGCTCACGTGGTGCTTGTTAAATTACGCTGAAATGTTGTTGGACATTGTCAGGACGGCACATGAAGATGTGGTTAAAACAGATACATTGTGTCTGGTATAAAATTTGCAATTCATTGCGGTGCCCAAGAAGTTAACCTGATTACATTCATTCATTCATTCATTCATTATCATTATAGACTGTTACGCCTTTCAGCGTTCAGTCTGCAAGCCTAAAATGTTCTGAGCTTGGTAAATTCATGAAGCAGGATGCTACCCTACCTGCACATAGTCCAAGTGAGGATCTCTCCTCTAACGGGTTATGGACCACCGGTGAATTGTATAGTCCTAGCCGCCTGAGCACAAGGAGGGCCATGACTCAGAATATGTCCGAGATGCCTACTCCCATTCCATAGCAACTGGTATCCCGACTCTCAGGACCACTTACTAGGCCACTCAGCCGTTGCCCATTGTTCATGAACTAGGACGTGACTACAGTAACCCACAAACATGAACCATCAATATATTTAAATTATGTAATATTTTATTCATTAATGGGACTAGTTTCAACCTCATATTACGAGGTCATCCTCAGCCATAACATACCATGATTAGAATAATATCAAAAATATCAGAAGCATACCACTAGACTACAAAGTTCACTATAAGCTCTGAGTTTATGTAGTCATTAAAATTGAAAGCACTAAATCATGCTAATGTACATTGAGTACTCGTGATATTTATAATGATCAACTGATTATTAAAATGAAGCTTATTGTGACATTTTAGTTCCTCATTAAGAGTTGAGTTAACAATAAAAACATACATGCACATTGGAATAATACATCTAAAAATTATGAGACACACATTAGAAAATATCTGTCAAATAATCATTCTGAAATTAAACCATGTCCCAGCATTTGATGCTTGATATAATGTCATTTGAACAACGCAATTGTAAAAAGCGGCGCGAGTAGAAGCGAATTATTTCAATGCTTAGAAAATATTCAGAATTTACATGACTTTTGACGTGACTGAGGGAGACATCTGCAACTTGGATCAGTGGACTATTTTTTTGCTACTTGTTTTACGTCACACCGACATAGATAGGTTTTATGGTGAAGATGGGATAGGAAAGGCCTAGGAATGGGAAGCAAGCGGGCGTGGACTTAATTAAGGTACAGCCCCAGCATTTGCCTGGTGTGAAAATGGAAAACCATGGAAACCTTCTTCAAGGCTGCCGACAGTGGGATTCGAACCCACTATCTCCCGGATGCAAGCTCACAACTGTGCGCTCCTAACCGCACGGCCAACTCGCCCTATAGTGGACTATTTGGTCTGGTGGAAAAATCACTGAGATTGTCAAATGGATCAATTATGAAGCAGATGTCAGAAAGAGAAAAGATAAAGAATTTATTGAAAAAAAAGGGAACTAATGTGGAAGGAGACAAAGTGGAATAAGGATGAAACAAATCATGAAGCTGCACGAGACTCACCCCTTGAAGCACAGCGTTTAATGCATCTATAAGTTATGGAACTTTTCGCTGGATTTAAAGATGAGAGGTATAGATCTAAACAAGGCCACAGAACAGGTCACAAATAGAGGATTGTGGAAGCAGTTGGTGTATTCATAGAGGCTTGTAGACTGAATGCTGAAAGTCATAACAGTCTATAAAGAAGATGTATGTATGTATGTATGTATGTATGTATGTATGTATGTATGTATGTATGTATGTATGTATGTACAGGGTCTCTCATATAAACCCAGACCAAACGTGCGGTGTTTGCACTCTGGGCCATGTCAGCTGCAGTATGGAAGGCGGGCATCATTCTTGACCTTGCAAGCAACCTGCACGTGTTCGACCTGGCAAGCATGAGTCGCAAGTCTAAATCTCAGCTGTTAACATGGTGAGACAGTCATCATTGCAACACCGTATTTTCATATGTAAAAAGATCTGGTTTCAACTTAATGGTTGTGTGAACAGTCTTAACTCTTGCTATTAGTGTGCAGAAAATCCCAATGGTGTTTATGAAATCCCTCATTAGTGTTTGGTGTGCTGTTAAATTAGATAAAATTAAATTAATGAATTGAATGAGAGAACGTGTTAATTAGATGGCATAGGTTATATGAGACTTACCTCTCAATACAGCATGTGCTGTGTGACCTATTGTTGTGTGTGCTTCAGACTAACTGTTGTGAGATTCAAATGAAAAGGTAGGAGGGGGGAGGGGAAGGTCGTGAAGGTGAGGCGGTAGGGGGGGGGGGGGGGGGGAATTAAGGCGGGGCTGAAGGATGTGGGAAAAAGGATGGCTTTTGAGGAAAAGGTGCTATGAATATTATGAAAAACCGAATTATGACTTGTTGGTTTGACGTTACTGAAAATGGGAATTAGAAGGTCAAAAAGGATATTTGGCTTTTCTGAAATTTCATTAAGATTATGATTTGGGTTGATATATTGATCTAAATGTATGAAGCAGCTTTCGGTAATGTTAATGAGGGTTCCTTTGTTGATGATTTTGAAAATTTCCATATCTTGTGTTATGTCTGTGAATTTGTGATTATAGTCATGCATATGCTGTCCTACTGTTGAAAATTTATTGTATTTCAGGGCATTGACGTATTCCGAGTACCTTATATTAAAATTTCTCCCGGTCTGTCCGACGTAAGAAGAATTACAACTGTTGCAAATGATCCTGTATACTCCTGATTTTGAATAACCATTGAACTTGTTTATGGATGTGGCATTATGTAAAACTTGTGCATTCGTATTGTTTGTTTTGAAAGCTACTTTTACATCGTGCTTTTTAAAGAGGATGGTGACTTGGTAGATTTGTTCATTGTATGTAAAGATGGAAGGAGAGGAGTTGTTTTTCTTATCTTTTTTCAAGGTGGTTGAAGGGGCAGTATTTATATTTTGATAATTTTTTCTATAAAGAAACTGTTGTATCCATTGGATTTAGCTATATTACGAATAGTATTCAACTCGTTTTTTAGGGCTCTTTTAGACATTGGAACACTGAAGGCTCTCTATACCATGCTGTTGTATACTGTTCGTTTGTGAATTTGGGGGTGTGAAGAATTTTGACGGATTGTAGTGACTGTTTGGGTGGGTTTTCTGAAAATCTCGTATCTTAAGTAGCTTGTTGGGTGCCTGATAATAGTTAGGTCTAAAAAATGTATTTTCTGTTCAATTTCGAATTCAAGTGTGAATTTTATGTGTGGGTCAATGTTATTTAGATGAATGAGAGTTGTAGCTGCATTTGTAATGCTCTCATCCATAATTACTATGGTATCATCTACAAATCTTGCCCAGAAAAGGATGTTAAAGTTATTATTATCAATTTTGGTGTGTTCCAAAAAATCCAAGTAAATCTCAGCTAAGATACCCGAGGCCGGTGATCCCATAGCCAAGCCTCCTTCTAGTTAAATAACATTATCGAAAGTGAAATAGTTGTTGCTTATAACTAACTTAAGCATAGACATTGAATTCTGTATTTATAGTATACTTAGCCGCTGTATTTACTTAAATTGTTTTGAATGATGGGGTATATTTTGGAGATTTGTATGCTAGGATACATGTTTACAATATCGAATGAGCGGAGAGAATGATTGGATTGAATGTTAACATTTTTTAATTTATAGGTCAGTTCTTTAGTGTTTTTGACGGATTTGTTCGACAAGAAATTATAGTTTCTTCTTAAAAATCTTTGAATGAATTGTGATGCTTTGTATTGTACCGGTAACGGCGGTACAAAACTAAGTCCCCGTCATAGAACTTTTAAAAACTTACGTGTTACGCTCCGGGCCGCCTACGAAAGACTGACTGGACGGCGAGCAACAGCTGTGTGCGTGTGACGTAGAGAGCGGGTGACGTCACAGCATGCCTCGCCGAGATACAGAGCCTAGACTGATGTGGAATGTTCTTCGAGTTTCTATGGGTAATAACTTTCCCCACAATAATAATTAAACAAATTTAACAACATCACCATGTAACTTGATCCCTTATCTATGTTCCTGCCGAGTTTCGCATAAATCTGACATGAAGCGATAAAGTTATGGAACAAGATGTGAAGGCCTGGATCAGATATAAATACGTACTGCTTCGCTCAGCAGACCAGTGTGTGTGGCCTGAGTATGTATGTACACGCTAGGCAGTGGAGTTCACACAGTCGGTTCGCGAGCACCGTGATCGAGCGTGAAGCAGCTATTAATCTTCGAGTCCGTGGACTTTAACCTAATCGCGTCGAATATGGACTTGTACGGATTTCTTTATACTGTGAGTGACAACTTTTTACTCCGACGGGACGTGATATAAATTGTGCTTCGTCTGAACATTATCAAGTGACTGTTATTCTACATGAGTGTCTAAGACTTGCAGATGTTTTCGAGTGCTCGTAATTTGAAGTTTCATGTAATGGACAGGACTTTGAACAGTTTGCTCCTTACAGAGTACTAAATACTTCGAGTTTATGAGACTGTGTTTGAATCCAAATTTACTTGATTCCAAGCATGACTACGTCACTAATTTACCATTTCATGAACTGTGTAAATATTTTTAGGTCATGAACTGTGCATGTGTGAACTGTGCATTTCAATTCTACTAAACAGCACATTTCAATTCTACGAACATTCAGTTTACGAACAGTCGAACTGAGGACTTTCAATACGTGAATGAGTTCTTATTCACGAGTGGAACATCTTTGTTTTCGAATCCAATTAAATTATGTTGAAAAGTGCTTCAAAGAACTAAGTCGTGCGGCATTACTTTACATTGTACCAAGTGCCACAAACTTTAAGTGACTCTGTTAAAATTCGACGATAAGTTTAGAGTGGACTTTTATTTTTATGAGTATTAAACTTACATGCTCATTCGAGTCTAGTGGCCTTCTTTCATTTAACACGGGACAAAATTTAGTGACATTTCACCGTGTGATAAACTCTCAAAGATACATTTGTGTTTGAACCTTGTTAAAACATTAATAAACTTTCCTCTCATCTGTGCAGAAGCAGTCTTTGCATTAACTCGCCCCAAGGCTTAACGATGTTCATTCACGTTCATCATTCACGAGGACTACCTCAACGCCCTTCATCAGCATCGTATGGATCTTCAAGACGTCGAATGGATTTTCTAGAACTTCCATCGGGGGATGAATGGTGGTTCATTGGTATGGGAAAAGGAGCTGCCGGAATCCAAGGACATCGCCAGCCCTAGGACGAGGAACGTTTTCTACTGTATCTGCTGTACAGAGGTGACATGACTTTGAATTTATTAATAAACTCAGAGGAAAAGATTTTAAGATTTATTTCTAAACAAACCCTCTCCCTCTGTACGCACTTCAACGAATGGTACACGCCCTGCGTCTTATGTCTACCGAAGTACCACATTTACTGTTACAGTATAACGGACTCGGTCTATATTTAATGATCGGGTGAATGGGGACGCCGGTTTTGTGTATTTTGGGGAGGGCTTTGGCGGTGGTTAACCTGGGTTCATATTGATTAATTTAGTTTTTTCTTGATCTGTTAAAAGAAACGAAGTATTCTTGAGGGTCTGCTTAAGTTGATGTTGCATTCTCGCGATAGGGTCTTTCATTATTGTAGAGAATGAGCTGTCTTTAAAAAATTGATTTGTTTTGCTTACATATTCGTTCTTGTCCATTATGACGGTAGTGTTGCCTTTATCTGCTTTCGTAATTATGAGATTATTATCATTGATTTTCTTTTAGAGCACGTATTTGCTTTTGTGTGAGAATAGAATAGTGCTTACCGCAGTCCACGGTATGCACTAGCCATGCGTCTTGGTAGGTTTGCTATTTACCAACTGATGAGCCCATCTAGGCACACTGGGGCGAGGCGCTGGCAACCAGGAATGAGTTAGGTGGAAAATTTATGATGTCCAATAACGGACCAACTATATTGGTGTTATAAATTTACTCATTCAGGACAAATACTTCAGATTGCCTATGGGAATCAACATTTACATCATCAACTGTACTCACGTCGGAAAAAACCTTATCCCTGTTGGATAGTTCTGATTTGTGTATTCAGTAGAAGCCTATGTTTTCTCGCTTAACACATTGTCTTTCCTTGTCCCCTGCAGAAACGTCCAAACAAGGTTTTATTGAATAAACTAACCTTGCAAATTGGTCATCCTTTCAGTGCCGTATTTTTAAAAATAATGTTATGGACTTAATGTCCCAATGACGACTTCTGTGATTTTCAGAGACACCGATGTGCTAGAATTTAATCCCGCAGGTATTCTTTTACATGCCAGTAAATCTACCGACACAAAGCTAATGTATTTGAGCACCTTCAAAACCACCGGACTGAGCCAGGATCAAACCTGCCAAGTTGAGGTCAGAAGGGCAGCGCTTCAACCGTCTGAGCCACTCAGCCCAGCGTGCCGTATTTTGAGAAGTATCACATTCTTACTTAATTTCAGTACATAACATTAAATTAATTGATTGTTTACTTCAGCCTTTATTTCTAAAGAGTTAACTGCTACTATTGGCCAGGTTAATTATGCATTTATTACGGAAACATGTTCTCTTTCATTTTCGAATTGTGTTTACTGAACAAGTCAACAAGTATTACTAATCGACTCTGACATTTCCTTTGAGTTCGAATTAAGCTGTTTTAGAGCAACTGTACAATGACTGTGACATTAGATCTTTGATTCTAATAGAAGAAAATCTGTTCATTATAGATGGTTCTTAGATTACATATTATGAGGAACTGTTTCGTGTTTAAAAATTTACTATGGTAAGTTGTTTTACCCATGTAAAGAGAACACTATTCTAGAAATCAGCTGTTAGTTTAGCATTCTAGAAAGTGCATAATGACAATTTTTTTTTTAAAGCAATGCTCTTATTACTCTTTAAGGTTAGTCTACATACTTTATAGCTGTATAAGTTTTGCCCTACAAGAAAGATTTTATCAAAACTGGGTGTCACAATTAGTTTTATAATAGTTAGAACAAATTGATAACACAAAGAGCTTTAAAAATGTATATAAATGTTTTATGATGTGTCTATTATCCCACAAGGATTAGTCTCTGTATTTTAATTACATAGATTTTAAGTTACATACATAATTGTAAAATTTACAACTTTGCATTGAAGGCTCTGTTCATATTCTTACACTCGTACAAGAATTTTATGTAGCTATTTAAAACAGCTTTGCAAAAATTTCCTAAGCTGATGATGGCACAGGAAGGTGCCGAAACCGGTCCCAGAATGACGGATAATAAATATGTGATATTCTAATAATTTCACTATTTTATTGTATTGAACAGGTGAAAAATTTATCCTTTTCTGTAACTGTAAATTTCGATTCAATACGGACCAAAAAAATTAAATTCTTGACATTAAATCTTTTAGTGATGATGGACTTAATATCTGTATTCTAAAAAACACAAAATGAAGAAATGTCTTCTTCATTGCCAACTTTAATATAATTTTTGTCCCGTGTGGGAAAAAACTGTCAGTGATTTCCTAATGACTCTCATTCCATGAAGAACAGTAGAAGTCCGTTATAGCAAGAATTCATAACAGCGAAAAATTTACTCGCCATAATGGATTGTCGTTATATGCGATTTTTGTATAAAAGTCGGAAAACCCTTCATGCGCATTAAAATCGGTATGAAACGGCAGTCAGTTTGTTCAGAACTTGCGTTTCCGCGGATGATATCCACATTATGGCTTACTTGTTTGTTATTTTCTGTAATCTGATACTACGCAAAAGTGTATGTTTAATTTCATACGTACATACATACATTATCATTATAGACTGTTATGCCTTTCAGCGTTCAGTCTGCAAGCCTCTGAGAATTTAGTAAACGTCGCCACAATCCTCGATTTGCAACTACTGTTGTGGCCTCATTTAGTTCTATACCTCTTATCTTTAAATCGTTAGAAACCGAGTCTAACCATCGTCGTCTTGGTCTCCCCCTACTTCTCTTACCCTCCATAACAGAGTCCATTATTCTCCTAGGTAACCTATCCTCCTCCATTCGCCTCACATGACCCCACCACCGAAGCCGGTTTATGCGTACAGCTTCATCCATCGAGTTCATTCCTAAATTAGCCTTTATCTCCACATTCCGAGTACCCTCCTGCCACTGTTCCCACCTGTTTGTACCAACAATCATTCTTGCTACTTTCATGTCTGTTACTTCTAACTTATGAATAAGATATCCTGAGTCCACCCAGCTTTTGCTCCCGTAAAGCAAAGTTGGTCTGAAAACAGACCGATGTAGAGATAGTTTTGTCTGGGAGCTGACTTCCTTCTTACAGAATACTGCTGGTCGCAACTGCGAGCTCACTGCATCAGCTTTACTACACCTTGATTCAATCTCACTTACTATATTACCATCCTGGGAGAACACACAACCTAAATACTTGAAATTATCGACCTGTTCTAGCTTTGTATCACCAATCTGACATTCAATTCTGTTGAATTTCTTACCTACTGACATCAATTTAGTCTTCGAGAGGCTAATTTTCATACCATACTCATTGCACCTATTTTCAAGTTCCAAGATATTAGACTGCAGGCTTTCGGCACAATCTGCCATTAAGACCAAGTCGTCAGCATAGGCCAAACTGCTTACTACATTTCCACCTAACTGAATCCTTCCCTGCCATTTTATACCTTTCAGCAGATGATCCATGTAAACTACGAACAGCAAAGGTGAAAGATTACAGCCTTGTCTAACTCCTGTAAGTACCCTGAACCAAGAACTCATTCTACCATCAATTCTCACTGAAGCCCAATTGTCAACATAAATACCTTTGATTGATTTTAATAATCTACCTTTAATTCCATAGTCCCCCAGTATGGCGAACATCTTTTCCCTCGGTATCCTGTCATATGCTTTCTCTAGATCTACGAAACATAAACACAACTGCCTATTCCTCTCGTAGCATTTTTCAATTACCTGGCGCATACTGAAAATCTGATCCTGACAGCCTCTCTGTGGTCTGAAACCACACTGGTTTTCATCCAACTTCCTCTCAACGACTGATTGCACCCTCCCTTCCAAGATGCTAGTGAATACTTTGCCTGGTATACTAATCAATGAAATACCTTGATAGTTGTTGCAATCCTTCCTGTTCCCTTGCTTATAGATAGGTGCAATTACTGCTTTTGTCCAATCTGAAGGTACCTTACCAACACTCCACGCTAATTTTACTACTCTATGAAGCCATTTCATCCCTGCCTTCCCACTATACTTCACCATTTCAGGTCTAATTTCATCTATATCTGCTGCCTTATGACAATGGAGTTTATTTACTATCCTTTCCACTTCCTCAAGCATAATTTCACCAACATCCTTTTCCTCCTCCCCATGAGCTTGGCTGTTTGCAACACCACCAGGGTGATTTCCTTTTACATTGAGAAGATGTTCAAAATATTCCCTCCACCTCTCCAGTGATTCCCTGGGATCTATTCTGAGTTCACCTGAATTACTCAAAACACTGTTCATTTCCTTTTTCCCTCCCTTCCTAAGATTCTTTATTACTGTCCAGAAAGGTTTCCCTGCTGCTTGACCTAGCCTTTCCAGGTTATTACCAAAATCTTCCCATGACTTCTTTTTGGATTCAACAACTATTTGTTTCGCTCTGTTTCTTTCATCTACATACAAATCTCTGTCTGCCTCGGCCCTTGTTTGGAGCCATTTCTGATAAGCCTTCTTTTTACGTTTACAAGCTGCTCTCACTTCATCATTCCACCAAGATGTTCGCCTTTTCCCATCTTTACACACAGTTGTTCCTAGGCATTCCCTTGCTGTTTCTACTACAGCATCCCTGTATGCCACCCATTCAGTTTCTATATCCTGAACCTGCTTACTGTCTACTGTTTGAAACTTCTCACTAATCATATCCATGTACTTCTGTCTAATTTCCTCGTCCTGGAGATTTTCTACCCTTATTCGTTTGCAGACAGATTTCACTTTCTCTACCCTAGGCCTAGAGATACTTAGTTCACTACAGATCAGATAGTGGTCTGTATCATCGAAAAATCCGCGAAAAACTCATACATTCCTAACAGATTTCCTGAATTCAAAGTCTGTTAAGATATAGTCTATTATGGATCTGGTACCCCTAGCCTCCCATGTGTAGCGGTGAATAGCCTTATACTTGAAGAATGTATTCATAACAGCTAAACCCATACTAGCACAGAAGTCCAGCAAACGCTTCCCATTCCCATTAGCTTCCATATCTTCCCCACATTTACCAATCACCCTTTCGTATCCTTCAGTTCTATTCCCAACTCTCGCATTGAAATCGCCCATTAGCACTATTCTATCCTTGCTGTTGACCCTGACCACGATGTCACTCAATGCTTCATAAAACTTGTCAACTTCATCCTCATCTGCACCCTCACATGGTGAATACACGGACACAATTCTAGTCCTAATTCCTCCCACTGACAAATCTACCCACATCATTCGTTCATTTACGTGCCTAACAGAAACTATGTTGCGTGCAATGGTATTCCTGATAAAGAGCCCTACCCCAGACTCTGCCCTTCCCTTTCTAACACCCGTCAAGTACACTTTATAATCTCCCACCCCTTCCTCATCTCCCCTTACCCGAATATCACTTACTCCTAGACATCCAGATGCATCCTCTTTGCTGACTCAGCCAGTTCTACTTTCTTTCTTCCATAAGCCCCATTAATATTGATAGCTCCCCATCGAATTCCATTTCGTTCGCCAAGTTGTTTCCAAGGAGTCCCTCGCCTGTCAAATGGGAGTGGGACTCCGTTACTCCCATAGGTCCGAGGCTTGCTTAAAGGGTTCTGAGCTCGGTAAATTCATGAAGCAGGATGCTACCCTACTTGCACATAGTCCAAGTGAGGATCTCTCCTCTAACGGGTTATGGACCACCGGTGAATTGTTTAGTCCTAGCTGCCTGAGCACAAGGAGGGCCAGGACTCAGAATGTGTCCGAGATGCCCACTCCCATTCCATAGCAACTGGTATCCCGACTCTCAGGACCACTTACTAGGCCACTCAGCCGTTGCCCATGGTTCACGAACTAGGACGTGACTACAGTAACCCACAAACATGAACATGAATATAGTACCTTATTTCTCCGATTCCAAGATGAACCCCACTTTTTCCTTCAAAAAATTTATATCAGGCTCAAAAAGAAGTTTGTAAAATCATATGAATGGCTTGTTGTACAGTAGGCTTACGCATTTTTAGACTATTTTTAGACGCCTAACATTGGCTTTCGTCATGCCGTATTTCTCTTTTTTTTTTTTTTTTTTTGCGGCTGCACAATTATTCTTTATTCCCACGGGTTTAAGGACCATTAACTTAACATTGGCATCATAATACCGAAGAGAACTCTTTGAAAATTTTCCGGCAATACCTATTCCATGCGTCTAAACATTACAATGATCCATCAGGAAATTATTCTTGCTGTCTATAAAAGTGTTACTTTTACGCAGCGTCAGATATAACCGGCTACCGCTACACGCACGTCTCGCTTGTCGGGTTCGGCCAAATTCATCGGCTAGCGATGTATAGGCCTAATCGCGAACGTTGAAAGTCAACGAACGAGTTTATTGCGCCACGGTATGGCCATTCTCCCCTTGCATTTTTTGTGCACATACCTCACAATTTCATCTTCGACTTCTTTAAAGCGTCCTTGTTGCGGACCATTGAATGCATTTTTTGTACAGTATGCATTCTTTTTAGCTCTTTGTCTTCACGCTAACGCCAAATATTGGCTTTAGTTAAGCCTATGCTGTATTATCTTGCGGCTGTACAATTAAATTTACATTTCCGAGTGTTTAATAAACATTAACTTAAAATTGGCATCATAATATGGACTAGAACCTGTTGAAAATTTGCCGGCAATGCCTTTTCCACGTATCTTGACAATACAGCTATCCATCTCGAAAATATTCGTGCTGTCTATAAACCTTAATTTTACTCAGCGTCAAGTACAACAGACGCGTTATGACTGCCAGGCTTTTCTAAGAATTCGAAGGGTCGCATGTTTTGATGCCATTCTGCAGATTTGAGAAACACACAGGCACTGTACGACTGGTTGTCGTGGCTAGCGGTGTGTAGTAAAGAGGCGGTTGTTTATTGTCAACGAGTTCTGTGCGTGTGTGAAAAGAAGCAGCGTGGTTACCGTTGGATTCGGAGAAATACGGTACGTATCACTCCAGAGATTTCTGTGGCAAACACCTCAGCTTTCTTCTTCAGACAGCGTCACCTAACCTAACCATATATGTAGCCTATCATGAAAACACATTTGAAACGCATGTAGAGAAATAACCTCCTTGCAAAAAATTTACATCTAAATAGACGTAACTAGACACGAGAAGATATGAAATATCCTCTGAAATCAGCGTTGTACTCTGCCATATCTTGAGGTGTATCACATTCTTACTTAATTTCCGTATATAACATTAAAATTAAGATATTGTTTACTTCAGTCTTTATTTTTTAGCGAGTTAACAACTGTTATTGGCCTCGTTATTTACGCATTTATTATGAAAACATGTTATTCTCTTTCATTTCAAATTTTCTTTAGAGAACAGCAGTTGATGGGTATTACTAATCAACTCCAACGTCACCTTTGATTGACAACGAGAGAGTTCGCAAATGCACAAAGTGAGAAAACTATACTGTACCGAAGATGACCGATCGCATTTTGTTGCAAACGTTTCAGTTTTCTTATTCAAACAGAGTCATGTGTGCTAACTTAACCGTACTATACGTATGATGAAAACACACTTCAAGCGCCAGTAGAGAAATTATAACTTTCTCGCTGTAAATTTTCATAATAGCCTTTCTGTAATTTAACCAGACACTACGAAATATAAACTAACCTCTGAAATCAATTGAGCACTATGCCACATCTCGAGGTGTATCCCATTCTTACTTAATTGCAGTATTTAGCCTCAAAATTAAGCGGTCGTTTAGTCGGACTTAATTTTTAATGAGTTAACAACCGTTATCGGACGTGTTAATTTCGCATTTATTACGAAAATATGTTCTCTTTCATTTCAAATTTTCTTTACGGAACAGCTGTCGATGGGTATTACTAATAGACTCCGACATCGCCTTCAAATTGCAAGTAATCAACTTCATTTTCTGTATCAAAATTTAATCACTAAGTTTTACAATATTTAAAATTCTTCCACCGTTTTGATACTTTTTTGCCTTTTGGCAAATTTATTTGTCAACAGTACATGTTTCGTTCCTTATTTAGGAACATTCTCAGCTGTTATTGTAGCTTAGGTGAATTGCTAAGATTTTAAACACGTTCATTTGTAGGTAATTGATTCACTTAAAAACTACTAAAAATAACAAATTAAATGATATTAAAAACAATGTAGGGGTTAGTGTGTTAATGATATGAGAACGAATGATTACATAAATGAATAGACATAGTTTTTAAGCTGACCAACTGTGTAATCATTCATTCTCATATCATTAACTCACGCATTTTAGGTGACATTAAGTTCCGATAATCCACAATTTATGATCTTAGAAAAGAATCCCCATATAGATAGACAAAACTACATTAGAATGAATGTGCACTTCCTTTTTCCAAAAGTCCCAGCTCAACCTTAGATTCTGACAGCTTGTCAGACCGTTGAATGTGGGAAATTGTTGGGGACAGTAAAGGATTTTCCATGATGTGCACTAATTGCTTTGAATATTACCTTCTTTAAACAAGTACAAGTTTTTCATAAACTTTTCAAACATGAATATAACACTGATAACACAGTAAAATAGCTATGTAAAAAATGACAATTAAGACCATAAAGAAGGCATTCCAACACACATTGCAAAATAAATCAACCAAACCTAACTCAATGACTACACATATCTAAAGATAAAATAAAATAATTACCAGTAAAATAAATCTCCCCTTTATGCTACAGAATTAAAATAGCAAATCAACATTTCTCACCAATTTTTCATTAGCACTTATGAATCCCACCAGAGGTTACTCTGATGTAAGGTATGACTGGAATGTGGGTCCAGCTTATTCTTATGTGGACTAAATTCTATGAATTTAGACAGTAGCTTCTCACTCAAGACTGTTGTGTAGGTTATTTATGGTATCACTATTATAAAGTCATACCAGGTACTCTTTGATTCATAACCGCACATTAATTTGTTCCTAATTCTTTGTTGTACATTCATTCTATTACATGCCAAGACAAGTAAGCCACGGCTAGGTCGTTTTCTTCAGTTCTCTGATGAACAAAGATATTACCTTCCCACCTCCCCTCACACCCCACAGACAAGTGGGTTAGTAAACCATGCATGCAAGCAACTAACCTGGACTTAGTCCAACTGTTAGTACCAAAGAAAGCTATTCATGGATAAGTACACGAATTTGTATCAAAGCTACAAGTGCCAGCAGACAGGAATGTATTCATATTATCTCATTTGTTTCATAATATCACCAAGTCACAATCATTGACAAATTTGTACAGTGTTAACTTCTGTGCATAATATAATGTATTATCATCACTAATCGATTTACTCATTTCTGAGTGTAGTGACCCCACTGGTTTTGTCTTTTCTGGTCACATCTCTGCTGTAGTGTTGCCCTCCTGGACATCTTCAGATTTCTTCAGTGTACATTGCAAAGGTAAACAGGAGATAGTCCTCACTTGTCCTATCAATCTGTTTGCAGTTCTTGACCATGGACCATTGCTGTCAACCTCCCCTTCCATGATCAACTTCTATAGATTTTCGCATGGTTGTCTTGCAATGTGTCCAAAGAACTAACATATTCTTTCATTGATGTGAGAAGAAAGGCATTTTAAAATCTTCAGCTTCTGAAGAATGGACTATTGGTTCTTCATGTGGTCCAAGGCACACACAGCATTCTGCACCAGCACCACATTTAGAAGGCATTGATGCATTTTGTGTCTAAAGCTTTTATGGTCCAGGTTTCACAGTCATATGAGAAAACTACTGAGCGAGTTGGCCGTGCGGTTAGGAGCGCGCAGCTGTGAGCTCACATACAGGAGGTAGTGGGTTCGAATCCCACTGAAGATGGTTTTCCGTGGTTTCCCATTTTCACACCAGGCAAATGCTGGGGCTGTACCTCAATTAAGGCCACGGCCACTTCCTTCCCATTCCTAGGCATTTCCTGTCCCTTTGTCGCCATAAGACCTATCTGTGTTGGTGCAACGTAAAGCAAATAGCATATGAGAAAACTGAGAATAGAACGGTTTCAACAAGGCAGATCATTATAATATATATGCATGGTTTTATGTGGTTTTTTAGAATCTGAAGATATTCTTGTAGAATGAAAAATGTCATTCTGTTTATACTTGTCTTTTTTATAGGTATTTTATGGTATTGTAAGGGTTATATTCGTGTTCGACAAGACTAAAAAGCTTGTTTCTTTAACTGAGTAGACATTGAAAAACAGTTGCTTCATTCTTAACTAATCGTATTTCTTTATCGTTTTCTTCCCCCACGAATATGATATGTATTCATTCATTCTGTGCTAGATTGTTTTATATAATAGTAGGTATTGTTCCTGTAATTTCTTTCTTGTTATTGCAGTACTCGCATTACGGAATTCCTGGCAAAGGGTGAACCAGAGGAAATAACCTTTGATCGATGTAATGCTTTTGTACGCAAGCTCATATACCAAACAGTTGGAGAGCGTTTTGATCCAAACTCTGTTCACCTGGAAACTCGCACGGAAGAAAACCAGAACAGAGTTTTGGTTGTGACCCGTAATTTAGGGGAAGAAGCCCGAAAGAAGAGAGAGGAGGAAAAAGATGAGCAAGACAAAAAGGATCTGGAAGCTGCTGTTGGTATCACTCATGTTATCAGACTTATTTCACAGTCGGTGAGTTAGAGTTTCATGCTCTACCATTTTGATGTGATAAATAGTTTGTGATAAAAGTTCTTTGTAATAGGTAATGTCAGTGATGCAATTAGTTATTCCTTAGCTTTCTGTTTCTATGATACTGGATTTGATCCCCCACTGAGATTGGATGGCAGTTATTTGGTGTTTAAATGTGGTAATTCTGTGTTGGCTTCTGATATGTCAAAGAACTTTCACAGGGCAGAATTCTGACACCATAGTATCTGTGTAGACTGTTAGCAGTTAATGTTACTCGCGTTAATTTCATTTTTCTGGTAGCATTTTAAAGACTGTATATAAATTAGAAATGCATTCAGGGTGGCTATGTTTTACCCCTCAAAAAATATGTTATGAATAGATCATGTAGTTTTGCAAATCTTTTCAATACATTCTCAGTTTTCATCTGGAAACTTTCTGATGTTTGGAACATCACAGCATGTACTAAATTAACAAACTGTGTCATAAATTGAAAAGATGTATATATTTAATCACTAGTAGGTCCTTTTTAAATTATTACGTGTATATATATGGTTTTAATAATCCATTTCACATTATCATTTCATTTCTTTGTATTGCAGCTATAACGTATTTTGAACAAACTACTTATTAAGTAAAGTATTACATCAGTCGTATTAATAGCTTGAAGTAAATTTCCCAATAGCCGAGGTCAGGTGACCGGAGCCACCAGGCTAATTTCAGCTCATTACCAGGAAATGTACATCATCAAGCTTACGTGAGACCTTACCCTTTCCATACTCTCAGGAGACAGTTAAAGCCTTGTTAACGCCTACTTTTTGAAGTTCACTACTTGGCGCTTTAATTCCGCGGGAAAGTTCAACCTATGTCAGTGGACGTTATGAAGCAACATGATGGATTCACAGCAATGCATAGGAGAAGGGATAGTACATCAGATCTTACTGGACCATGTGATATGGTTGATGGAGGGAGACTTTGGAGCCTGTATATACATCAACGACAAGAGCTGGAGAGGATTCTATCGCTCACTTGGAAGGAGAATTCTAATCTATCATTGGAGGAGGGCTGTACGTCTTGACATCGGAGAAGATCTTAACTTAGTTCACTTCGCATCTGAGTAGTGACACGCAGGTCGCCTACGAGTGTCAGATCAAAAGACCTGCACCTGGCGAGCCGAAGTCCTCGGACACTTACTTCACTAAAAGCCATACGCCATTTCACTACTCAAAATTTACTCTCATTGAGACCTGGTATCTCAATGACGAGAGTTAAAGTCAATGGGAGACCGGTTTTGACTGGTATAGGCAGGAGAGATTTTATTATGTATTTTGTTACGCTACATTTCTGTAATACAGAAAAATACAAGTGTATTCTCTCCATGAACATAACCCATGGTGGTTTTGCTATTAAAATTAGGACTCGTTATGACTTTATGAAAGTAGTATCGTAGGAAGTGTTAAAGCCAGGAAAGTCGAAGTACAGCTAGTGTACTATGCACGAAAGAAGTAGGACTGGAACCTACGAGAGATGATGACGCCTGTACGAGAGGTCCATCAAACATCAGCTGCTACATAGATCGTATCTAGATAACAGAGTCTACAAATGGTGAGCTAATGGCATAAATTACTGCAAGTCTCTGCGTAACAGTTCATGTTCTTAGAGTTAATTTCATGCAATTTTTCTTTTGTTTCATACATTTTTTTCCCCGGTAATCTGTTATCTACCGAGCTCGATAGCTGCAGTCGCTTAAGTGCGGCCAGTATCCAGTATTCGGGAGATAGTAGGTTCGAACCCACTGTCGGCAGCCTTGAAAATGGTTTTCCGTGGTTTCCCATTTTCACACCAGGCAAATGCTGGGGCTGTACCTTAAGTAAGGCCACTGCCGCTTCCTTCCCACTCCTAGCCCTTCCCTGTCCCATTGTCGCCACAAGACCTATCTGTGTCGGTGCGACGTAAAGCAACTAGCAAAAAAATATCTGTTATCTCCCATGCGTTGCATATATCCATACCATCTGAGCCGCTGCGCTGTTATTCTGTCCTGCAGTCTTATATAACTTGAGCCTGCTTTGCGGATTTCGTCATTACGGACTCTGTCCCTCCGTCTTTTACCGATCATGCTACGGACAAATCTCATTTCTACTCCCTGGATTCTAATATCTTCATTTCTCATGGTCCATGTTTCGCAACCATAGGTCAGGATTGGTACTAATAGGTTTCATATATGACTCTCTTACATTTTGTTGGTATTTTCTTGTTCCATATTATGTCTTTAACTATTTTGTAAAAGTTGCTACCTACCTGAATTCTGTGGGGAAATTTCCTTGTCTATAGAAACAGTATCAGAGATAACACTTCCAAGATATTTGAATTGATGGTTCATCTGTAGCTGTTTCCCCTCCATTTCAATGTGTCTCATTGGTTGTCCATATCTCTTCATGACCATAACCTCACTTTTCTCTTGGCTGAAGATGAGTCCATATTCTTTAGCATCTTCTGTCCAGGAGTTTATTTGTCCTTGAAGGTCTTCTTTAGAGTCTCCCCACAAGCATATATCATCCGTGAACAAGATAACTTTCTTTTCCTTACCTCCAATGGTTTGGTGAACTTTTCTCTGAATTCTCATTCATCACAGTGATGAAAAGAAGAGGAGACAAAACACCACCATGTCTTAACCCAGATTTTATATCAAAGGTTTCAGTCATTCCTACAGGTGTTTTGACTTTACTTTGGGTATCTTCATACAAATTCTTGATCCTGTGTATCATGTCATCCTGTATTCCAATTTTCTTCAGTGTTTCCCACACCTTCTCTCTGTTCATAGCATCAAATGCTTTCTTGATATCCAGAAAGGCTAACCGATCCGACCAGGAATTGAACTCGAGGACCGAAGGGAGAGACAAGAAAATGTGTTGTTCTCAACTTATGCAGTCTAAACATTTCCCATGGTTATTATGGTGGTGGTAGTAGTAGTAGTAGTAGTAGTAGTAGTAGTAGTAGTAGTAGTAGTACATGTTATTTCTGGAATAAATATTTGAGGTTATGATTTTCTAGCTTGCTGTGGTTTTCTGTACCTGTATCCATTCATTCATGACTTTCTTTTCCAGGGAAAACTAATAGTAGGTCACAACATGTTGCTTGACCTGTGTCACATTGTTCACCAATTTTGCACACCATTACCTGAATCATATATTGAATTCAAAGATCTGGTGTCATTCTTGTTCCCAAGGTAAGACATTTCTCTGTTCTCTTTTGAATGGATATAATTATATTTTACTGTGTAATGCTACTTGTTCTAATAGGTGTGATTCTGTTGGACCTTACAGTTCCTTAAATATTTCACTTGGTAAGGAAGAAGAACAAGTTTTTATTTGGGTCTTGTTCTTGTCACCCGTGTCCAGGGAGTTTTCATTGGGATTCTTTTCTCCTTTTATTTAAACCTAGGAATTTCATTTTTGTCCGTATTGAACTGAGAATGGAATAGGAAAACTTTTTCATTACAAAAATATTTTTGTATTGAAAAGGTGGACCGTTTTAAGTTTTCCTATTCCATTCTTTTCTCCTTTTGTGTTCGTCCTATATTCTTATTCTTATACCACCTATATTTACAGTATTTACTTGCGTATTAGATCCCTTTTTCCCCCCCAATTTTACAGCCCAAAAAGTTAAAGGGAGGTCCAATATGCAATAACCACAAATTTTGTGCAGTGAACACATGGCTTCTGGCTATAAATTGTACATGTAAACATTCTATACTATTCTTTAACAAACTTGTGAGTGTATTTGAGTTATACAGACTATTTTAGATGGAAGGCAGTATTTCTAAATGTAAAAAGACAATGAATGGAGAACACGACTTTTAGGCCTAGGCCTGTATATAAGGTAAATATAGTCAGTTTTAATTACTCTTATATCTCGTCATTTGTTACATCTCATTAATTCATCTGTTGAGGATGACGTCAGGAAGGCTGTACAGTCGTAAAAACTCACTACGAAGATTCATCTCGCTTCATACTCGATTCCGTAGAGAAAAGGTATAAGGTTATCATATTATGCAATATCGATACAAAATAACTTAATAGCCAGTCATTTGTCTCTGTGAGTTGAGCAGTAGGCCTACCACACAGTAAACCTGAGTAAACCTGATCACTGCTTTAATTTGAATTGTCTCACGCTGTCAACTTCCCTGCTACCAGTGTGTCGTCATTCCAAGTGACGTCACCTTCGCTGCCATCTTGTCAGCCATAGCACGGCTGACTGGATCCCTCGCTGCGCCCCTAGAATTAGAGCTAGCTAGAGCGACGCATCAAGTCAGCCGTGGCCATAGCAGCAGCAGCCCTGCAATCGAGAGCATTCAAGGTTCCCTTTTTTTTTTTTTTTAACCTTTTGGAAATAGTTTCGATTCCAACTAAAGAGTCCAAACAGTGTGAATATATTCCCCAAATTGTTTCTAGAGATGGTCTCTTATATTCCCAGCATCTGGGAGATAATGGGTTCGAATCCCACTGTTGGCAGCCCTGAAAATGGTTTTCCGTAGTACCTTAATTAAGGACACGGCCGCTTCCTTCCAGTTCCAAGGCCTTTCATGTCCCATCGTTGCCATAAGACCTATCTGTGTTGGTGCAACGTAAAGCCGCCTAACTTATATTCCTAGTTGGTGTATGTATAGCAGAAGCCACTCCTTTTGAATAAAGCCGTGTAGTAAGAGTGCCAAACCACCAGTTGATAACTAGCGTATGTTAGGAGTTGTACTTCCGAATGTAATACATACCTGGTAACTGGGGCTGTTGAAAGCCAGAACCTTATTTTAAAGTATATTTCATGCTTGTTCTCTACATTTATCACATCAGGATTACCTGAGCAGCTGTAAATGAGATAAGAGAGACCGCATTGTTAAGGTTAGGTATGCTATTGCCCAGATAGTGCCAGAAGTTCCACAACTGAAAGAATAAAAATAAAGAACAGGAAAGTTTGTCGCATTTCTGAATAATATCTACAGGTGTGGCGGTAATGCGTTTTATCACCATGATGTTTTATTTCGTATGTTCGTTGTCTCCATTTTTTTTAACGCATACCGTAGTATTTTATGTTTGGCGTCTCCAAAAATTGTTAAAAGTGGAAACATAACATCATTATTATTATTATTATTATTATTATTATTATTATTATTTATTCACTGATCGGCCAACTAGGGACCATGATAAGTTTCATTATACATCCTGGCGTTTACTCAGTTTTCGATAGATCCAGTAGGTTCTCTGTGTGTTGATCACTGCTTTCATCGGACCACTGTACACCAGTTGTCTACTTCACATCCCAGTAAGTCCCAAAAGTCACAATGTTTTTTTCTGAAAAAGTCTCGTTTGTGCGCGTCATTATTAGACTATTAATATCATTTTTATGTGCTTTGGCGACTAAAACAATCGTTATGATTGGGTAATTTTTATCATGTTTTAAACCTGCTTCTCTCAAAAAAATACCTATATTGGCCCGAATTACGAGATATTAAAGGATCACTTTGTTAATGATCTTGCCTGCTATATTAATAGCAACAACCGTGAATATTTCTCAACTAAAGTAAACTCGTTTCTTTTTAGACATGCCCCCAGTGGAGGGGAGTTTCATGTACCATTTTTGCTGCATAACAACCTTCCTGTCATTCATAAATCTCTGGCAGTACGGTACCAGGAATCAAAGTCAGACTCCCGAGAACAGCAACTGATTGTGCTAACCATTAAGCTGGTGGATATTATTAACTAAAAAACACAGACTTATAGCATGACTGATGCATGTTTGCAATGCACGGGTCGAGCAGGAAGCTAGGCCTATTCACCCATTTGTGCGACATCATCAGAGCTGCAGCAGACCTACGCTACGGAGGCGGACATTTCTTAACTACGAAACACAGGTGTACCGCGTGACTTCGATGCGTGTTTTCATTGCGTGGGTCGTATGGATGAAACTATTAACAAATTTGGCGATGTCATCAGAGCTGCAATAAGACTTGTACCCGCTTCGAAGTGGATCGTTCTTCTGAGACGAATTACATTGGGGGTTCTTGTGTGCAAGATTTATATTTTTCATTTTCTTCGTCTTGAAAAGCCAGGGGGATCAAACATGTGAGGGGGTCTAATACACAAGTAAATATGGTATCATATATTTCTTCCCTTTTCCTGTAATTATCCAGCTTTCTTCTTATCCTACACATTTCCCACATGAAACTGAGAAGCAGGAACAACCTTGTTAGGGGCTGAGAAGAGATACATAAGGAGAGAGCCTATCTGCTTCAAGCCAGCAGTGTATAGATTGTCCTTGTCCTTTCGTGTTTCCATGTTTGTCCTAGTCTCCTATTTCTGTGGCTCCCACTTCCCACACTGACCTGGCGTTGTTTGTTTCTTATTTCTTATTCCTCCTCTCTCCATCTCTCTCTGACTTCTACTTCCTTTAAGGTTTCTTTCTCTATTCAAATATTTTCTACATTATGGGACTTCTGCTTTACATAACTGTATGTTTATTACTTTATTTATTGTTTTTCATCTAGTACAGTAGAACCTCGATTATATGTTTCCGGAAATGACGTTTTCCTGTATTATTCATTCAATTTATGTGGTCCCACGAGCATCCTAACTAAATCACGTTGTAAAAATCCCGCATTATCCGTTCCTTGAATAAACTATTTCCTGGATCAGGCGTCCAGAAATTTCAGTCCCATCAACGCTAAATCCTCGATCACGCGTTTTTCAAGAAACTCTATCTCACGAAAGGACAGCTATGGCATACTTACGGCTTTTGGTATTAACGTCCCGTCATTGCAATAATTAGAGCAAGTACTGTACTGGAAAAGCGATCGGCGGTGAACTTGAATAAGGGACCATCTTAGCATCGCATTCGGGTGGTATTATTTAGAGATTCCTTGAAAATCATAAAGCAGAGTGTGGCCACAATTGGAAGGTGACAGAGCGCACTTCGAAAGCTGTACTTGAAGACGGAACAAGTTTCGTCAAATGCTCATACTTGCAAAACGTCTACATTATGTCCAGGGTTAGATGTTTAGATTTTTACTTTTTTTTATTGTATCGCCGAACAGGTTTTTGGCACATTCCTCAGGGCATTGTATAGTCACTGGGCTTTCAGGCAGGAATCGAAACTGCTCCTTAATACAAATGTTGTACCGGTATTTTAATATCACTGTATACGATTATGTTATCGAGAACAGAACAGATGTTGCACTTTACATACATAAAACCATGGGAGGTTTTGGGATTGCCTGTTACTGTTTTTGTCCTAATATAAGACTGAGAATTTTAAGTTTTTGTGTTAAAATGTTATAAAAACTGCAGTCGTTTTATTTGCACACGTTACATTTAAAAAGTTTGTAGCATTTCGCACTCGTACCGACTTCTACAGCGAGTATTGTGATAGTACATATATCACACCCCCGAATTATATGTAGAAGGTAGAGATATTATTGTCAGTATTCGATTTATTATTATTATTATTATTATTATTATTATTATTATTATTATTATTATTATTATTATCGGTATTTCATTTGTATGTTTTGTCATTTATATTTATAAGCTGGAAGATATCCACATATGTAGGTATGAGTAATTTGTTTTGCATAAGTGGGAAAACATTGCTTTAATAACTCTGGTAATTCAAATGAGTCATATGGCTACCCCAGTGTCTGTTGTGATGTACTTGTGTCGGGAAATTCATGAGTCATGTATATATCCCAGCCTGATGAGATGAGCTTGTTGTTGTACCAGGGAAATTTGATGATTCATGTAAAACTCCCCAGAGTTTGTTATTGTCTTGGGAGGAAGAAGTAGTTCAGGGCTTGGTCTTGACAAGAGGTTCACTCATGATTGGTGGGCAAGCACCAATCAAGACGTCTCATCTGAGAGGAGGGGGATGTTGATGTCTATAAAGGTTGATCATACGGCGGCAACCAGGACATTGTAAGGAACATTGTAAGGGTGATTGTAGAGGTGATTGTAAAGGAACGAGAAGGAAGATAACTACAACTACAACTGAGAGACTGTACAAGTAGGAAGTGGTGCTGATACACGGTACTGGAGTGACACGGCTGCAATGGACTGGACTTCAAACGTTCGTGGAGCGTAGTCTAGTTATGTTCGTGGAAAGTGGCTGATTGTGGAGAGTGCTTGCGCATTAAGTATTGTAGCACTTGTGGCGGCCTAGCATTATATGTTGGTGAAAGCTATCTCAGACTTTCCATAATTTATGTTGAGGATCGACAGACGTGTGTATATATCTTTACAACAAGTGTTAAAATATGTGAACACAGTAGTACAAGGTACAGTATCTGTGTGATGTGATAACTGCCGATTATGAGAATCGGTAAGTCGAATTAATAGAGACAGTGAAGGGTATTTATCTTCATACATGTACATTGTTCATCGGACCATCTACAAATGGTAGCTTAGTTCTCACTTTCGTTTTCCCACGATTTTCATTATTATTGTTGTTGTTGTTGTAAATATGGAGTCTTCCAGCAATATTTTATGTGTGTATTATATGTATAATGTTGTATGTTGATGAGGTGCTCATGCACGGAATTTGTTAAGAATATAGTTAGCTATTTTAGAATCAGTGTTATTGATGAACCTAGGTGCAGTTCCTACATAATTAGTCGTTTTCAGGAGGTTAGGTAAGGCCTGCAGCAGATGTACCAGTACGCAGCATTATGCACACGCCCTGGGATATACAGTTTATCATGCTCTTATCTAAATTCGAGGGATCCATTCTGGTGAACTCTGGCGCCCATACTACGGACATTTCGGTTAATTATGCTTATTAATTTTATTTATATATTTTTATTCATGATTTTATTATTATTATTTAATTATTATCATCAAAAAAAGTTACAGTATATCAAAGAAGAGAAAGGATCCACCTAATCAATATAAGTTTATTATAAGTTTTTATATTACAATACCGGTTTCGACTCTTGTTATAAAGTCATCTTCAGCTGTACATTACCTTTACATTAGTCAAAGTTGGTATTGTGCCTTGCTAAGTAAAAAGAGGGATGTAACAAGGGTTAAAATTAGGCATATTTCTAAGTAAAAGCCGGCTGTGTATACATCTAATATTAAGTGTGTCTGAGGGCCTAAAAATCATGTTGATCAACTTATTTTAAAAGATATAGATACATAAACACATAAAAATATACACAGTACATACTAAAATTACACATTAAAATGCACATTTCATGCTAAAGTCCAGTGTGATGAATAGGAACACATTCTTGAAATGAATTTGACATCTTGCATTTGTTTGTTAATTATCCAACATAAGAGGAAATGTCCGTGCTTGTGTTCGTATGGAGTGCTTCCATAATATTCTACTGTATATTAGGTTTATCCACTTGTATGATTACAATTTTTAGTTGTCAATAATAAATGCGTGTATGTACAAAAGTAGGTATGTGCAGCTGAGGTTGAAAATGTCTTAAAAACGTTGAATACAGTTTGCGTTAGTGTATAAATATCAGTAGCTAGGTGGTGGCTCTCTTATTGTCTATAATTGCCGATAAATATCTGTAAGAAACGAAAAGTAAAGATAGAAATTTGTGTTCTGAAAGTGCCTGCTTGTATGTGTGTTTCCGTAGTAGTTAGTTACTGTTGCTGAAGTGGATGAGTTGCATTCAACCTGGCTGCCTTGCGTGTACTGTGCCGTGTTCTCCTGGTGTTGGTATCCGCTGCTGTTAGGGGAATGGAGGGGTGGGTGGGGGGAATTGCTGTCGTATGTGTATGGGCGGAGTTTGGTGTGTCGGTCGTCTGCTCTGTGGCGCGTGTTGGACACTGTTGACTGTTTTAAGATAGTAATTTTTTTTAAGGCGGGGATAACTTTGTTAAATATGATGTTGGTTTTTTCAGTTATTTCATTGATATTGTAATTTGGGTTGGTATATTGATCCAATGATATATACAGTTCTTCTGTTATATTGAGCAAGGGGCCTTTGGGGTTTGTGTTTAGTATCATATCGTTAGCTATGTTCGTGAAACTATGTTTGTATTCGTCCATATGTTGACCTATTGCAGAAAAATGGTTGTGTTTTACAGCATTAATGTGTTTATTTGTATCTGATTGCAAAGTTCCTACCGGTACGTCCTACGTAGCTTGTTTCACAATTGCTGCATCTGATTTGGTATACTCCTTAGTGATAGTACTTGTTAGTGTTATTGATTATCTTGGTATTATGTATGATGCTGCTACTATTGTGCGTAGTTCTGAAGGCTATTTTGAGATTGTGTTTTTTAAATATATTAGTCAAGGGATATATGGGTGTGTTGATGAAGTAAATGTTGCATAGTCCTCCTTATGTTTGTCTACTTTCATCAGCTTGGTTTTTGGTTGAGATTTGATTTTTTGAATAATTGTATTAACCATTTCTTTCTTGTAACCGTTATTTTTGGCTATTTCTTGAATCAACTGTATTTCTTCATTGAAGTCAGTTTTTGATAATGGTAGGTTGAAGGCCCTATAGATCATACTGTAATGCGCTGCTTTTTTATGGGTATTGGGGTGGATGGAGTCTGTTTTGATCGTATTTAATGTGTGAGTGGGTTTACGATAAATTTTGAATGACAAGTGGTTTTCGTGCCTAGTTATTGTCAAATCAAGATAATTTAATTTGCAATTATTTTCAGTTTCTTTTGTGAATTTTATGTGCGGGTCTATAGTGTTTATTCTATCCAAAAGGGTATTGTCGTTTGTGCGTCTATTGTCGATGTCAACAAAGATGTCGTCGACAAATCTACACCAGAAAAATATTCCGTCTATTTTGTTGATTGACATATATTCTAGATGGTCTATGTATATTTCAGCCAGTATACAGGAAGCAGGAGACCCCATCGGTAGGCCTTGTTGTTGGTAAGTTATGTCGTGGAATCTGAAGAAGTTGTTATTGGTGGCAAATTCAAGTAATGTTATGAATTCTTCAATTTCTAAGTTGCTTAATTTTCTGTAATTTTTGAGATTAGATTGAATTATTTCTATGGTTTTTTTGGTGGGAATGTTCGGGTACATGTTAGTTATGTCATATGAGGCTATGGAATGGTATTGTTCTATTTGCAGTTCTTTAGTCTTATTACTAAAATCTATTGAATTTCGTACGGTTTTATTAGCTTGAAAAGAGTAGTGTTTCTTAAGGAATTTTTGCATAAATTGTGAAGGCTTGTATGTGGGGCTTGCCCTGTAATGTACAGCTGAAGATGACTTTATAACAAGAGTCGAAACCGGTACTGTAATATAAGAACTTATAATAAACTTGATTTGATTAGGTGGATCCTTTCTCTTCTATGGTATATGATAACTATCAATACGGAAAAATGAAACTAATAAATGAAGATCTAATAAATCAAGATTCTACAGCGAGCGCGCTTTCCAGCTGAGTTCAAGGTCACAAATAACAGTAATTTCTTAAGTTTTGATGATATTTTTTCTCTTTCCAATTTGATTGTGATTAGTGATGGGCAGAATTGAATATAATACATTCGAGAACTTTCGAGAACTGATACTTGCGTTCAAAACCATATTCTTGAGTTCAACATAGACTTTAAAAGTCGATGTAGGCCTAATTTACGCGGTGTAAGATTTCCATAAACTGACTATGAACTGTATACCAGTGACCGAATTAAAATGGAAGACAACAAAAAATTGATTTCGCCATCATGTTGGGCACTTTTGTATCTAATGTTACTTATGTTATTAGAGAATTGAGAACTATTTGTGATCGATTGTTGTTTGGCGTGGCGTTACCGGTACCGTATTAGATTGTTCGAAGTTTTGTTGTTTGACTTAGTGTTACAGGTACCGTATTAGATTTTTCGAAGTTTTGTTGATCAAACTAATTGTTGAACTGAAAGAAGTTTTAACGGGAAACTGACGAAGTTTCCCCGGTAAAACTGAATGTAAGGTTTCGAGATTTTTAACTCGCATACTGGTAATTAATGTTGCCTGCCTCTCACCCAGAGGGTCCGGGTTCAATTCTCGGTCAGGTCACGTATTTTTACCTGGATATGAGGGCTGGTTCCAGGTTCACTCATTCTACGATTAGCTTTATTTGAAGAACTATTGAATGGCGAGATGGCGACCTCAGTCTAGAGGGCTAGTAGTAACGGCTGAGAGGATTTGTCGCACTGACCATATATCACCTCATAATCTGCAGGCTTTCAGGATGAGCATTGGTCGCTTGGTAGGCGGAAGGCCCTGTTGGGGCTGTAGTTTGGTTTGGTTTAGGGGTGTTTGTAAGATTATAATAATACATATTTCATGTTTATGATGTTTAGTCAATTGTGATGCCGTGGTTCATTCGGTCCCGGATTTTCCGTTTTCCCGTGTTGTACTTTTTTTTTTCTGTGGTTCCTTGAAAAACGGAGAATCGAGGTTGCACTGTACATCTTCACCAAGACTGTGTCCATACAATTCAGCAATTTCTCCTCTTTTTTTTTTTTCCCACCATATCTCAAGGTTTTGATTATTTCTCCTTGAACTGAGATTCCCTTTCCAGCTTCCTCTTTTATTTCCCTTACTGCATGTTCTACATTAACATTAAAAAGGAGTTTGGACAAACTGCTGCCCGACCTCACTTCTTTCTGGATAGCAGTATTTGGTAATAGAACTTATTAAATGGCAATAGTCTTTTCTCTTGTACGTATAGCATACTTGTTTGTTGCAATAATTCAATTATACATCTCACTTGATACTTAGACAGGCCTATGACTCTTTTATTGTTTTTTTTGTTTTTTTTTGTTTGTTCCTTTCTTCAGTTTTATAATTCCTTACATGTTATTTTCATTTCAGAATTATAGACACCAAATTCATGTCTTGCAGTGAACCATTTAGGGACCACATAAATTCTACTGTGTTGGGACACTTGTTGAAGACCTTGTCTGAAGAGCCATTTGAAAAAATTTCTGCAGGTATACTTTTCTTGTATTCCTTTTTTTTCTCTCCAGTTTGTGCCTTGTGGCTGCACAATTATTCATTTCCACGTGTTTATTAATGATTAACTTAAAATTGGCATCATAATATCGATGAGAACCCGTTGAAAATTTGTTGGCAATACCTGTTCCACGTGTCTTTACAAGATCAGACGATCCATCACCATAATATTCCTGCTGTTTGTAAAACTATTAATTTTACTAAGTGTCAGGTAGACCTACAGTTGATGCGTTATAACTCTGCCACTGAGTAGCCATGGTCTTTCTAAGAATTCAAAGGATTGCATGTTTTGATGCCATTCTGTGGATTTGAGAAACTTTTTGTAAAGGCTATTATAGGGACATTTTAAAATCTATTCAGAGGATTGTTGGTTGCCTGCGTTGCAAGCCTGTCTCTCACGAAGTAGAATGTCATTCTCTCTTCACTATTTCTCGAGAACCAGTGACTTTATGCAGAGGCACTGTACAACTGGTTGCCACAGCTGGCGATGTTGCTTATAGGCCTAATAAGGACGTGGGCGTTGAAGGTAGAGTTTCGTGCGAGCACTGAGGGGGGAAAGGAAGCAGCGTGGTTTGTGTGGTAGCTGCCAGTGGTGTTCATTACTATTAGGTTACGAATGCAAGACAACCCTTGATTTTTCACGTGAGAATCTGAGGAAAAAACGTTGTCTTGGATATGGAGAAATACGGTATTTGTCACAAACATTCAGTAACTACAACCTAATACGAAATCAGCCCCTTCCTCAGATTCAGACGAGTCCAAACATACTATTCTAGACAACTGTGGTGCTACACTTTAGGCATCATATTTTATACAAAAGGCAAAAAGACTTCTCTTGACACCGCTCATTTTTATAGGTAGCTTGAGGCTTGAGAGTGTGGGTTGGGGATGGGGGCGTAGTAGGTATCATACAGAAATAAGTTCAGACCGAGCAAGTGGGTGTGCAGTTTGGGTCATGTAGCTGTGAGCTTACATTCAGGAGATAAATAATTATTTCGCGTGGCTCTTTCTAGCCGGGTGCAGCGCTTGTTTGGCAGACCCTCCGATGAGTGTGGGCGGCATCTGCCATGTGTAGGTAACTGTGTTATTGTGGTGGAGGATAGTGTTGCATGTGGTTTCGGGATATAGTAGGTTTGAACGTAGGGATCCTTCAGAAATAAGTTCCGGCCCAGCAAGTGGCTGTGCGGTTTGTGTCATATAGCTGTGAGCTTGCATTTAGGAAATAGTGGGTTCGAACCCCCACTGTTGGCAGCCCTGGAGAGGGTTTTCCGTGGTTTCCCATTTTCACACCAGGCAAATGCTGGGGCTGTACCTTAATTAAGGCCACGGCTGGTTTCTTCCCACTCCTAGCCCTTCCCTGTACCATTGTCGCCATAAAACCTATCTGTGTCGGTGCTACGTAAAGCAAGTAGCAAAAAAAAAAAAGTACCTTAATAAAGGTCACGGCTACGTCTTCCCCACTGCTAGCCCTTTCCTGTCGCATCATTGAAGACCTATTTGTGTCGGTGCATCATAAAGCAAATGTGACACTCTCCAGAAAACCATACCTTAAGTCGAAAAATCACATTTAAAATTTATTTTATATTTTGTTAGTAGAAAAATTTGTGATTTCCTCGCTCTAAATCGGGATTGCGATTCCATAAACGGTATTGTCGTTGCTGTTGGTTCAGTAGTAATACCGTTGCTATATGTGGACAGTTTTGCTCTGCATTATAGCTGGCATAATATGGCAGTCGAAGAGCGGCAATTACAGCAAGCAATTCAGAGAGTGGAACCGTGAACTTTAGAACATGTCTTTAGGTTTTCAAGCAAGAAGACCACTGTAATCCACTTTTGTCTGAAGCGCACTCTTCATGCTAATCCTGAGATTTTCTGAGGGAATGTTGCTCTTCCTGTAATTGACACTTACCGATTTTTTGGGCTCCTTTTGTATAGCAAATTATCGTGGGAGCCACATGTGCGGCAGTTGAAATTGCTATGCAACAAGAAGTTGAATATCTTGAAGTTTCTTAGCAGCACTAATTGGGGTGCGGACCACACGGTGCTCCTACGATTTTATAGGGCACATATGTTATCCAAGTTAGACTACGGCAGTGCAGCATATGGATCAGCAAGGTAAAGCGTCCTTGCGAAACTGAATAGCATCCACCACAGCGGGGTTCGGTTGGCGATGGGAGCTTTTCGCACAAGCCCCATTGCTAGCCTGCTCGCTGAATCTGGTGTGCCGTCATTACGCCTGAGGCGCCAGCAAATGCTTCTGTCCTATGCTGCAAATTTGCAACAGATGCCACTTCATCCAAGCTTCTCTTGTGTATTTCACAATGGAAACTGTCTACTGTAAGATGCTCATCCTCGAGCAACTTGGCCGGTTGGAATACGCTTGAATAGCAGTTACAGATTGTTTGATGTACCTTCGGTTCCCTGCCTTCTCAGGTGTAATCAGGTGATGCGTACCTTGCATTGACACATTTAAATCGATAAGGTGCCCTGTAATATCGGTCAAAAACGCTAGGTCTGCTATCCAATGCGGATCAGAAAGTTTCGGCTCTCGCTTACCAAGCATGTCAGTTAATAGACTGATTTCCGCTCTTAAAACAAAAATCCTGCGCAATACTTCACCTCTGCTGAGCCATCTCACTTCACAATAGTAGGGCACATCACAATATTCGGCATCTACACACGCTAGAAATTTCTTTGAATTGGCGATGATTCAGACCATGCTGCTGAACTAAATTTACAATGCGAACTACCACTTGCATAACATCACCGAGCTTTGCTGCTTTCGCGCAAAGTGTCTTCTAATGAATAAAGCAGTGTATTGTGTACAACTTCGCGTTGACACTATCCAACGTAGCTTGAAGACGAGTGATAAAACCTATTTTCGACCCCCGCATGGATGGCGCACCGTCAGTTGTTACAGAAAACAAGCATTGCCGCTGCAAACCCACAGAGTCAATAGCGTCCTCCACAGCCTGATGAATATCTTCGCATGTTGTTGTGTCTTTGAGTGGTATGATGTCTAGCAACTCCTCCGTAACTTTAAGTTCAGTATCGACGCCCCACGCAAAAACAGCCGGTTCTGCTACGTCCGTGATGTCTGTCGATTCATCCAAGGCAATTGAATATGAAATGAACTTGACACATCGTTCCGTTAATTGTCTGTGGACATCCTCAGCTAAATTGGCAATGCGGCACGCTATTGTTTGAGGTGACAGTGAAATATCCTGGAACTGCTGAACTTTCAGTGGGCATAGCTGTTCCGCGGCATCGATTAGGCATCCTTTTACAAACTCCCCTTCTGCAAAAGGCCTGGTGTTTCAGCTATTCGCAAAGCAATCTTGTAGCTAGCTCATAAGGTCGGATTCGAAATTCCAAGTTCCTGTCAATTCAAAACCATACTGTTAAAATACGAAATCCATTTCATCACAGTGTAATTAAAACAACCAACAGTTGCAAGAAAATGAGATACTTAAGAGTGCAGTGCCTATTTCTAGCGTTGATTTCAACTCATTAAATTTAAGCTGACGCTCTTCGTCTTCGAGAGCCCCAAATTCGTGCTGATGTTTCAGATTGAAATGCCGCTCCAGTGAATGTTTTCGCAAGCAAACAACAACACATTGGCATATAAGACACATCGCATTTCCATTGTGCGGGATCTAAAACAATTGTTCCCACTCTTTCTTCAACAACGTCGCACTTCCACTTCTCCTTTTCTTTTCAGCGCTAGCCATAGTTCAACGTTACTAATCCCTGCGATCAAATAACGTCAAGAGGCCTACAGCTAGAAAGATAAGATGCACCACACTGCGACCATTTGACCTTCGCCACAGCACAGGCTGTATGGGAGGGCGAAGGCGAGCGAGAGAAAGACAGACCCGTAGTCTTCCCCACCATCACTGCTAGGTCGTCTGCACCAAAAGCACACCGGCGTGAAGCCGGAGTGCAAGTGCGCCCGGAGTGCTGTTTGGCTGCCTGTGGTGTAGAGGGAAATGAGTTAGCAGATAAGGCTGCCAAGGAGGCAGTTACACTGCCCCTGTTGCCTTACAAGGTTGCAGCAAATGTTATTCGCTCTCAGCTGAGACATCTGGTTATGTCCCATTGGGAGATAGAGTGGCAGGTCATTCCACTTCCATATTAGCTTAGAGCGATAAAAGGAACAATGAAGGTATGGAGGGCATCTCGGAGGGAAGCAGTGGTATTATGTCGTCTTCTGGTCAGTCAGGGTATACTAATGCACTCCTATTTACTGAAAGGAGAACCCCTTCGGGTGTGTATTTGCGGTGATCATCTTACCATGGTACACATCCTTACGGAGTGTGTGGATCTGGTCGATCTGCGCCGTAGGCTTAACCTCCCGAGTACAATCTCCGTCATCCTGCTGTCTGTTCATCATCCGTTTTATGAGGGATAGTGGTCTTTTTTATAGTGTGTAATGATGTCCTTTGTCCTACCTAGTGTATTAGTGTTAACTGCACTTTTATTCCATTGACTTTATTTTAGTTCGTGTTTGCATATTTTAATGTGTTATTTTTTACTTGAATTATATATATCTGTACTTCCGGGCAATGCCTTATTCCTTTGTCACCTGTATTTTCTATTATTTCATTCAAAAATAAGGCATTGCGAATTAGATCCACTTGTTTGTTTTTGATTTTGAAGTAAAGGAACTTTGTGCCTTCTACACTTTATTGCATTTAATATGTCTTAATGATGCGATATCACAATTTGATGACGGACATGACTTTTGCATGCGTAACCATTTTCAACAATACAAAATCATCTGACCAATCGGTCAGCTGGAAAGTGCCAGCTTCAATTAATGAAATACATTTACAAAAATTAAAAGTCTCTTCATAACATCTTGCCCCCCTTGAAAGGAGTTCTTTCAACTAACTACTGTAATCTTATACCTATTGTAAAAATAATTATTCTTAACATATGCATTAATACAAAACTCTATACATACATATTTTTATCATTAAAAGAAAATAATACTGAAATTATATCGTTGATGAAAAATAACACAAAGTTAAAGATATCACAGGAAATCTTGAATTCAGTTCTCCTTGTCATTCCCTTCAATGGGAAGAGGGCATATTTTCTTGATGCTTCGGGTGAAAGTTCCACCAGCCGTCCGAACGGTGACAACCCTCACCTCACCATCTCGTCCAGGGTAAACTTGAACTATCCTACCTCTGGGCCACTCTAGAGGAGGAATGTTGTCCTCAATTAATAGCACCAAAAAATCAACATCAATACGTCGATTGGTATCATGCCACTTGACATGTTTTTGCAATTCCTGCAAGTATTCTCGCTGCCATCTCTGCCACAACCGCTGCCGAATTTTCTGCAAGTGCTGCCAACATGACAAGCGGTTATCGGGTTCTCTCAACAAATCCCTTTGCACGGGTTGAACGATCGAGTCACTTAGAAGAAAATGTGCTGGTGTTAAGACTTCTAAATCATTTGGATCATTTGGCAAGGGAGTAAGGGGACGTGAATTTAATACAGCCTCTATATCGCAAAGAATAGTGTAGATTTCTTCGAAAGTTAGCACGCGTCCCTGTGTTTCAGTCAGCAAATGTCTTTTCATCATCTTTACAGCTGCTTCCCACAATCCCCCAAAGTGGGGTGATCGGGGAGGAATGAAACTCCACTGTATCTGCTGCTGAGCGAGTGAGGAGGTAATGGTCGTTGACCCCTTTTCCAAAAAGGACTGGATATCTTGTAGTGCGTTGGCTGCTCCAACGAAATTCTTCCCATTATCAGAGAAAAGCTGCTTGCACAAACCTCTTCTCGCCATAAAGCGTTGCAATGCAGCTAAGAAAGCTTCGGTCGTTAGCTCCGACACCAACTCCAAATGCACTGCCTTGGTACTGAAGCATGTAAATACAGCTACGTAACTCTTGTAAGTATTAATGCGGCCTCTTCTGTGGCTTTCTCTTACAGATATTGGACCTGCATAGTCCACTCCTGTGGTAAAGGGTCGAACAACTAATGTAACCCTTTCTTTTGGTAAATCTGCCATGCGTACCTCTGGAACTGTAGGATGGTAACAAAAGCACTTCAGACACCTCTTGACAATCCTTTTCGCTTCTCTTCTGCCACTGATAGGCCAATATCATTGTCGAGTTGCATGTAGCAGTTGCTCTGGGGGACAATGCTTCAAACGACGATGTTCATTTTCCATGATCATTCTGGTGATGTGATGATTTGCTGGTAGAAGCACAGGATGTCTCTGTTCTGATGTTAGCTCCAAAAAACGAAGCCTTCCTCCAACCTTAATCAATCCGTCACTATCCAGAAACGGACTGAGTGACTTTAGAGAACTCTCCTTTGGGAGGTCTTGATTATTAATTAAGCAATGTAGTACTTGAGTGAATGCTTCTAATTGTGTCCATTTGACTACCTGTTTCTCTGCTTTACAAGTTTCTTGTATTTCTAGTGAACCCTTTTTCCTTTCTGGCGGCTTGAGTTTGCAATTATAAATGAATCTTTGACAATATGCTACTATACGGCATAATTTCGGAAATGACGAGAATTTATTCAGTAGAATGCTGGTTGATGTTGCTGTCAACGTAACTGCTGTGACCTTCAACTCTGGTAGTTCTGTTCAAATTCTTCTGAATGCTCTGGTTGTTGACGTTGTGTGCAAGGTCAAGAAGGTCCACTCCGCCACAGCTTTTTATCTTCGAGTTCTGCTGAAGTAATTCCTCTTGAGAGAAGATCAGCTGGATTTTCAGTCGAAGGAACATGCTTCCAGGTGGTTGCATCAGTGGCTTCTTGAATCTTTGCAATCCTGTTTGCCACAAATGTCTTCAGCAGCCTTGGCTCAGTGTTGATCCATCCCAAAACAATTGTACTGTCACTCCATAATCTGATCTGACCAATTTTTTTTTTCAAAGCACTTACTGTTGTTTTGACAAGTTGTGTAAGAAGAAGGGCTGCCTCCAATTCGAGTCTTGGCAACAAAACGGTTTTTAAAGGAGCTACTTTCGTCTTCGCACAAAGTAAATTGGAAATGTAGAGACCACTTTGCGTTTGACAAACTGCATAAATGCATGCTCTAAAAGCCTTCTCTCAAGCATCACTAAATCCAAACAAATCAAAAGAGCCAGAGCAATTCCCAGGATTTATGTTTCTCATAATTCTGATGTTGTTCAGTCTTTCTAATGACGTATAGTACTCGTTCCAAATCTGAAGGTGCTCTTGAGACAATGGCTGATCCCATTCAAATCCATCTACCCATAAATGTTGCATCAACAACTTCCCTTTGATCAGTACTGGACCCATGAGTCCTAGTGGATAAAAAATCTATGCGATTTTGGAGGCGACTTCTCTTTTGGATCTTGGTGACTGCTTTGCCACCTCAACTCAAAACTGAAGGCAATCTTGTGCTGAGTCCCAGAGGAGTCCAAGAGTCTTACTAGCTTCACCTTTGTCTAAAACCAGTAATGTCCCTTCGTCGCTTTTGCTCTCCAAATCCTGCAAGATCTCTTTGCTGTTGGACCTCCATTTCCTCAAATGCATTCCACCACTCTGGAGTATATTTTGTATTTGCCGCCGTAGCCTGATCACGTCTTCTAGAATGTCTTCTCCACTTAAGCAGTCATCCATATAAAAATCATCGCGAAAAGCCTTTGCTGCTGCTGGAAATTCATTTTCATGAAGAGTAGCCAATTCATTTAGGCATCTCATGGCATGGTAAGGTGCTGATGCTGTTCCATACGTTACTGTATTCAACCGATAGATCCTCACAGGAGCTGAAGATTCCTCTTTCCACAAAATCTGCTGGAATGCTCGATCTTCAGGATGGATGAGGATTTGCTGAAACATCTTTTCCACATCTGCCGTCATGACGTACTTATGGCTGCGAAATCTAAGTACAATGTGAAAAAGATCTCGCTGTAAATTAGGTCCTGTCATGAGCTTGTCATTGAGTGATGTCCCGAGTGATGTTTTTGCCGCGGCATCAAATACTACTCTGACCTTTGTGGTGTCACTATCTGGACGTACCACTGGTTGATGGGGTATGAAATATGAATTTGGTACATCTTGATTTTGGTTTCTTTCAATCAAGCTCGTATGTCCTAGTTTTTCATATTCATTCATGAAATCTGCATAAGCTGTCTTGAGTTCAGGGTGTCTGCTTAACCTCTTGACTAATGATTCTAGTCTGTTTAGTGCACGTTTTTTTTGATTCTCCGAGGATGACATCTGGCTCGATAGGGAGCCTTACGATGAATCTACCTGTTGTATCCCTCGAAACGGTGTCCGTGAACTGTCTTTCACATATTCTTTCTTCTGATGTGTAATATTGAATCTCCGGAATTGCTTCTTGTTTCCAAAATTTCTCCATCTGATCTGATAATTGTTGATTGCTAATTTTCATGCATGTTGTTGTTGATCCTTGTTTGTTCTCAAAAACTTCACCACCTATAATCCAGCCTAAACGGATGTTTTGCAGAGCTGGTTGTCCTTCAGCTTCGTTCCTGGGTGGACCTATGACTATTTTCCAATAAAGTCCTGCACCAATTAACATGTCGATGTCTCCAGGCTTGTTGAATGCGGGGTCTGCCAAGCGAATGTCCTTTGGAATAATAATCTTGTCCTTCTTGATCTCCAACTGTGGCAATCATCCTGTTATAGTTGGCAAAACTAGAAATTCTGCTTCCACCTCAAATCCGTCATTCCTTGAAGCGAGATGTACTCTAGTGATCCTTTTTGTTTCCACTTTGGAACAATCTACTCCAATGATCTGTGTGTTTGTCTTGACATTCGGTAAACCAAGTTTCTTATACAGACCTTCCTTTATTAGATTTGACTGAGATCCTGGATCCAGTAAGGCTCGGCATGTCATTCTTCTTCCGTGAACATCTTTCACATCAATTAAAGCTGTTGACAAAAGTATTTGTGATGTTATTCCTTTCACCAAGCTCACATTGAGTGAAGCAGGTGAATGCTGAGATTCGACACACCGGTTTATGGGCACTTGATTTTCTTTAACATTTTGTTTCTGTTTGTCATCTTCCTGAGCATGTAAAAGTGTGTTGTGTAGAAGTCCACATTTCTTGCATTTTGATCCTCTGCAATTTTTTGCAATATGTCCTGGTTTCAAACAGTTATGACACTGTCCTTTTTCTCGGAGCAGTTTTCTTCTGTCTTCAAGTGATCGCTTAATTAATTCTTCACATGTAAAAATGGGATGACTTCCACCACACAGATTGCAGCTTGCCTGAGTCGTCGTCATAACAACTTTCTTGCTAGGTTGTTTGTCCTTCGGATTTGCCTTTGTGTTCAATGCCTTGGTTTTGTTATGATTTAAATGCATATATGATTGGGAATGCTCAGTTAAAAATTTCAAGAAATCATCCAATGTTGGCATCTTCTCTGGAGTGTTGCCTTTCACCCTTTCCTGCCAGTCTCTTTGCTCAATGAAATCCAGCTGCTTCTTTGCTAGACTAATAACCAATGTGTCCCAATATTGTACCGGTTGCTTCATTGCTTTTAATGAAGCGATGTGAGTTTGAATATGAAATTGTAGTTGCCTGAGTGATTCAGATTTGTTCTCTTTAAAAACTGTAGGAAACTTGAAAAGTTCATCTAGATGTGTCTCGATTATCATAAATTTGATTATCATATGTATCTACAAGCAAGTTCCACGCACTTGTGTAGTTTTCTTCTGAAATGGTAAAACCTTGAATGACTTTGCGTGTCTCGCCCTGCAGAAGACCGATCAGATACTGATATTTTTGGATATTTGTTAGTTGAGTATCATTATGAATGGTTGACTCAAAACTGTTCTTAAAAAACAACCATGTTGTGAATTCGCCGTTGAATTCCGGTAATTTAATTTCTGGTAATTTATGTATTCTTCTGTTATGATGTTGTGGAACTTCCTGTTGATGAACGGCGTTGTTTACTGCCGTGTTCATTTGAGCTAGTAAATTATTTTGAACATCCTCTGCTTCATCTATTATCATTTGCAGTTGCGTAACTGTGCCGAAATAAATAGATTCAAAAAGCTCTCGCTCTGCCTCACATTCCTCTTGAAACTGTAGTGCAGCTGTTTCATCAGTGATCTCTGTTTCCTCAATTTTAATTTGTACTTCTTCAAAAGAATTCCATAGCTCTTCACATTTTTTAATTCTAATCTTCGCCTCTGATTTTGACGTGTCAGCTGTAATCGACTTTATTATTCTTGTTAACGCGCCTTTTACTCGACTACGCGATTGTTTCAATTTAGTTAGTTGCGACATATTGAAATTAAGGTTATGCTGTGAAAGTTCGAAAGGATTGCGTGAAGGTTATGTATAAATTCAAAGAAATCGTGTTGCTGAATTGAGGTTATGTGACAAAGGAATATGGATCTTTTATATTTATGACAACGGGAGGATCAATGGACTTCAATTATTATTTTATTATTATTATGTTGATCACGGCATGTTTATGTTATGAAAAAGTGCGCTAAGAGGATCTAAGAGTAGAGTGCCGTAGGTATAGCAAGGATGGTGTATATGTCAAAGAGACTCACGCTCTCACGGAGATTCTTGCATTGAGTGGTGAGAAGAATGTAAATCTTGTTTTTACTTCTTTGGATGTACAAAGTACGAGAACTCGAAGCGTACTTGCCTGTTTACTGATTTATGCTGCAATCCGTTGAAGTTGTTGGCCTCAGCGGTCTGATTTTCGTTATGAACGAGAATGCAATATCCGTGAATGATTCCACGAATTCGAGATGTTTTGTATTTTTACTCCGGTGCTTAACCTCAATTGCGACGCATTGTTTTCACTTCTGCATTTCACATTTCATGATCTTGCTTGTATTGAACATCTCAGGTTATCGAGAGCTGTGCTGTTGGGCGCCAATGTTTGTTTTTGATTTTGAAGTAAAGGAACTTGGTGCCTTCTATACTTTATTGCATTTGATATGTCTTAATGATGCGATATCACAACTTGATGACGGACATGACTGTAATTGCGTAACCATTTTCAAGAATACAAAATGATCTGACCAATCGGTAATAGGCTTGGAAAGTGCCAACTTCAATTAATAAAATACATTTGCAAAAATTAAAAGTCTCTTCATAACACCACTGATTGTTTTAATCTCATAATCATTTTTCATCACCATTTTTTAAAACTCCAGTCAGTTGATTCATTTAAAAATTTTAATTATTATATCATATCATGTTGTCCATCTCATTCCATTAGGAGCCGATGACCTTAGATATTAGGCCCTTTTAAACAAGCATCATCATCATCAGTGCTGAAGCATTCCGCAACAGAAAAACATTTTTTTTTCACTAAATGTACAGATAGTTGGAAGACCTAATGAAGAAATCTTCGATATAGTTACCAGATGGCCAGGTTCTGGTCACGATAGCCGAATTTTTGAAAACAATGGTATTAGAGTGAGGTTAAATGAAGAGCACATACCTGGACATTTGCAAGGGGAGAGTGGCTATCCTCAACATTTACATTACATTTACACACCTGTTCCACAACCAACTATACTGCTCACAGGAGAACTAGGAGTACCATTGAAAGGACCATCCGGAGATGGAAGAGAAGGTTTCCGTGCCTATATTTCCAGCTTCAAAATAAATTGAGAAATATCACTAGGATAATTACAGCTTGTGCAGTTTTATTCAACATAAGGATACAAGCTGAAGATTTCTGTCAAGCGGAGGAGTTGGAGGAAAAAAGGAAAATTATTGAAGTTCCCATTGTACATGTTGCTAAAAACGTTAGAGGCAATGTAATGAGACAAAATTTTATAGACAGGCATTTCAATAATTAATTTATGCACTTCCATTAATTACATTAATTTTTAAAATTCCAAGTCACGTTTCAGTTTATGAAACTGTTCTTCATATCTCACCATTTCTATTTGCTGCTTCGCTACTTCGACTCGAATTTTGATTAACCCCTCAGCGCCGACCTCTATACGTGGTATAGATCCCCTTTTCTTCCGTAGCCGCCGACCTCTATACGTGGTATAGACTCATACATGGATTCGCATTTACGGCTATAGCGCGAAGAGTTTTGGTGTTATGGATATGCAAATTGTTTTGTTTCCAAGAAGACATTTTCGGGTTTATCAGTGTTCTAAATAAGAATTGAAAATCGTTTTAAAGTGTAGTTGCTTTTGCAAGGATAAGTATTTGTCAATTATGTCTGAGCACCAATCCCTGCTTTTTAAATAGTCCGTTTCCTTCATTCTTTCCCACAGAATAAAATAAAGAAATGATGATCTGAGAAGTTTTTCTTTTCGTGTGATGTTCTTTGCTCTAATTTAGTATTAAGAGTGCGGTTTATTTATTATATTTGTCTTTATTTCTCAGCTTGTAGTCTTTTCGTAACTCTCCACGAGTGCTCTGTGTAGGCATCAGTTAGTGCTGCTTTCTGTCATACGACACGAGAAGCAATTGTGCATGGTATATATCTCGTTTGAAAGACGATGTATCGACCTTTTAATCTGAAATATGTATCGAGTTGGTTTGATTCGTCATAAATGTTATTCCCCTCATTCAGTTTCGTCGTGCCGCTTTCGGTCCCGCTGCAGCTTCATCAGCTTGTGTGACGCACCGCGCTCAATGGCTAGCTCCTGCTGAGAGTAACGTGCTTGAAATATTGTATAATTCAAATGAAAGTTTAGTCGGAAGTAGTAGTGGCAGTATTAGCAGTAATAATGAAATAGATGATGTGGCTGTGGCCGATGCAGTGGTAAATGATGAGAGTGACGATGAGGAGGAACCAGTACTTGGAAATTTCGTGTAGGAGACTATAGATAAGCATGCAGGTCAAAGGGAAGTTTTCAACAGTGAATTATGATTCATAGATTCTCCAGTAATATTTAGACAAGTCACAGCGACAAACATTGAGCAGTTATTTTATCAGTTTCAGCTGATGGAAGGTTTGTTTATGTAGTACAAAATACGCTTCTCGGGCGGGAAACGAAATATTCAAGGCCGGCGCGCATCATATAATACAGTTCCAATTTTGCAGGAAATACGTTTTATCAGAAAATTAGCACCCAAGAGTGAGAAATCCAAACCTCAGAGACGTTGTATCGCGTGTTCAAAACACGGTGAAAAGAAGACATCGGTGTACTGCTGCCAGGAGTGTGCCTTGGGTCTCTGTCTCGAAGAGTGCTTCGAACTCTATCACACGGAACTAAATTACCAAGGAAATGTGAAACAATTATGTAATTATCTTTATGTACATAGTTCTACCATAAGGAATTCCAAATTTAGTGAATATCGGGCTACTCTTATACTAGTAGTAACGCTTTAAGTGAATCAATGTATTTCAGTCGCGCGTAGTTGAAATCTCATCCGGCCGCGGGGTAGGAAGCTCTTTAAACGGCTGCGACGCTGAGGGGTTAATTCACATTTTAATGACGGCTATTCTCACCTCTCCTATTTCTTTTTCCGAGTTTTAATAAATAGTGTGCTTTGTCTATTCTTAATTAATTGAGCCTCTTCAGAAAATAAATTCTTCTTGCTGCATTTTCTAATTTCTGAAACGAAGGAAGTTCCATCATAAAGTTATGAAGTGCCATTTAATACAATGACCATATTATAACATGTAATTAATCAAATACAAATGGATAAATGCACCTGGTGTGCTTGATTGGTGAATTTGTCTGTTGCCATTTATGTACTCTAGACACGGAGAATTCTCTGGAAATATATAAAAATAAAATGAGCTTATCATGGTGTAATTGTAACCGAACAAAAATGGTTTTGTTTGTTTATCGAAATTCTTGAATTTCATTTGACATTTTTATAGATACTCTATATCAGTATTTTGATCCAGCAAGCAAATATGTACATGTAAAAAATAAATTATATTTTAATTTTTAATTAATTGGTGATGTGAGGTCGAACGGATTCCCAAGAAACATAAATCATCTGGGCTCTTTTAATTAAATCGTGCAGGGAGCTGTTGTTTGTTACCTGCTTATCTGGGTCAACGTATGGTACGAATCACCCCAGTCAGGAATATTCAGTGGCCTTGGTTAACTTGCTACGTTCGATTGAATTTCTCAAGTGGGTTGCCAGACCTCACATCACCAGTTACGAGAGTATTTTTTGTCTATGTATGTTGACTACTCAGCTTAAGTAAAATGTCACAACTGGTTGGTCCATTGTGATAATTAATATCTACAGAGCCTGAGTTCAAGGAGGGCATTAGGGAACTATTAAATGAATGTAGTGTTGCTGATGACAAATAATTGAGAGTGAACACAGTAGTGATACACAGGAAGTAAAGGTGAATTATCGGAAACTAATAGTGGTACAGGAAGTAAAGGTGAATTATCGGGAACTAATGATGGTGGGGAAGACGACGCAGGAACTCTGAGATACTTTTGTGGGGAAAGAATCTGTTCAAATGAGCTTTAGATGAATCCACAAGAAACGTCCAAACACAAAGTCACAATATTGTGTGCGTACGTCTCCCAGCACTCCGTTCCCATACAAGAGTCGGTGAAAGTGTACAACCACGCCTTCGTGGGTTTCGATATTTAACGAAGCCCAGAAACAAAAATATTGACATTCCGTACATCAGGAGTTAAAGGTTAATATTTTTTTCTTACAATTTGCTTTACGTGGCACCAGCACAGGGAAGTCTTAAGACAACAATGGGATACGAGAAGGCTAAGAGTGGGGAAGGAATCGACCGTGGCTTTATCAAGGTGCAGTCCCAGTATTTTCCCGGTGTGAAAATGGGAAAACCACAGAAAACCATTTTCAGAGCAGCCAGCAGTGGAGTTCGAAACCCCTATGTCCCGAATGAAAGCTGACATTGCTATGTGACCCAAACCTCGGAGCCACTCGCTCGGTTTTAAGGTTAATATTAATTATATTATAATAGATTATTATTATTTACCTTCATTGACCTATGTAGGTGCTTTGATTATACCACCTCCTCGGTTTGACGCTGGCTGAGAATCAGCCTCGCCATGTCCTGATGGAAAAGAACATAAACACTGATTGGAACTCATAATAACAGAATTTGTGTGAAGTATGAAAATATATTATTATGTTTATGAGGTAGAGTGAGTATATAATGCTAGCATGCAAAATCCTTTTATAGTTGAATTTCAGAGTTATTAAAAATAAATATTTCAGAAATATAAATTTAGGCCTAGATTTTGTTAAGCGAATTTGGCAGCCCCCTCCCGTTACAAAAGAATCTTGGACTTGGGTTAAATTTATTACGTGGAGTAAAGCCTGTGAGAAACGTGTTCTGGAGTGAATATTTTATTCAAACTTGTGACTGGTAGCAGTTTTTACTAATTCATTAAAATAATTATCAATTAATCCATCACATTTTTACCTTCGGTACTCTGTGGAACAAGAACATCGTCTACTAGCACATATGCTCCAGATCGATTCTCGGCTACCATCAGTGTATCACTATCAATCACATATTTCATTTCAATATCAGTATTGCAGCAAGAGTCCAAATCAGGATTATTTCCTGCTGAAGTTTCTGGAGGTGGACCTCCTCCAGTCTTCATGACAGCTCTTTTCTCCGCTGCCAGCTCAGCCTCCCTGCGAAATGTAATACTCTTCCACAGTTTTTTAAACTGTGCTACATCCTTCTGAAAGAACAACACTTTAAAAATAAAATAAAATTCAATATCTATATAAAGAGTAAAAAATATAAAAGATCTATGCCATGTGTAGTCTGCTCGCTCCGACCGCAAGAACTGTTCTTAACCTATATCAGTAAAATAATGCAACATTACCACGAATGGAAATGTTTACCTGGGCATTCTCGGAGTTTGCGTTATATTCCACAACAAGTTTCTCCCAAGCTATTTTTTTTTTCTTCTGCAGAGAAACGGCATCGGTCTGCTTATTTTCTATTATATTCATGTACTTTGACACAAGTTCTTGCAGGTTCCGTCTCTCCATCTCGCTGTAATGTTTTCCTTTAGGCATTCTGATGACAAAATACACATACGCAGATACACAGATACGATCTTCTAACCTTAAAAATTGCAGCAAATGATAAACAAAATGCAATGGATCATTACACTGTTCAGTAGCCAGAACTATACGATCCAGGAAGCATTAGCAAAATATACAGCGTTGCCGCATCTCCAGTGAATACTTATTGGGTAAATGTTCGTACTCTTTAAGTGTTGTCTATGAAATGTAAACTCATATAAGTGCATACTTATTATAAGTGATCCCATATTACTTAAGGGTTGTACGCTGCTGTAAGGTCCACGAATACCATTCCTGTGATTTTACTTTTTTCAAACCTTTGATCACCAAACTCTATAACTTCACCAGAGACTATGGTTTCACGAAGATTGTTGAAACTCTCCTGCAGAATTGCCAGTTCTTTGTTGAGTTTCAAATTCTATCCACTGGCTTCCTGTCTTGAGTAATATCAAGTCTCCCCACACTCCGTACAATACAAGCTCTGTTGAGAGAATACTCAAAGATAAACAACCATCCTGACCTGCTCATTGCACTTGACTGAACACTGGCCTCGGACATTAAAATGTAACTCTATAAAGTTTTCTTGCCGCTGTTTCATATAGCTGCCATACAAAATAAATAATATGCCAATTAATGCTTTCACGGCCAAAGATTAAGAAAGGCAAAGCAATAAAAGCCTTTTAGATTATGAGGTTGTGTGTGGGCATGTGTGCATGAGCAGAGTTTAGCTTTAGCGGTCCAGTGCGATGACTTTCAAACCACTGAATTGCAGCTCTCAAATGTGCTTAAGGAACTTTCAGTGTACTATCAGAAGAACCGGCTACTGCAAAACCCGACTAAGACCCAGGTGTGTGCATTTCATCTTCGAAATTGAAAAGCTACTAGACAGCTGTGCGTGACGTGGGAGGGTAAGTAACTGAAGCAATGTTTTATACCAAGGTACCTGGGTATCACCTTAGACCAGACCTTAACATACAAGAAACTCTGTGTTAACTCTGGACAGAAAGTCTCAGCCTGAAATAACATCCTCCGTAAACTTGGCTCAAGCAAATGGGGAGCCCATCCAACTTTGTTAAGAATCTCAGCTATTGCTCTGAGTTACTCTGCAGCTGAGTATGCATGTCCTGTCTGGTTCAGGTCAGCCCATACGAAGTGGCTGGATGCAGCCCTTAATGAAACCTGTAGAATAGTAACTGGGTTACTGAAACCTACTCCCATTGACAAACTCTACTGCTTGGCTGGTACTTCTCCTCGAGACATTCGGCAAGAAGTGTTTGCAAGGCAAGAAAGGTCGAAGGTGGATCTCACAAGCAACCACCTGTTATTTGGACATCGACCTTCACCCAGAAGACTAAAGTCCAGGAAAAGTTTCCTCAATGTCTCCAAGGCTCTGGATAAACCAACAAGAACAGCACGTTGTGATATGTGGCGAGCAAAAATGGAGCATCTTTCTGATTGGATGGTGCCTTCTGAATCTCCACCCCCTGGTCTTCATTTGGAATGGACAACCTGGAAGGCACTAAATCGTTTGAGGAGTAGAGTAGGTAAATCCAAGGATAAACTTAAAAAAATGGGGTTATTTGAAAGATCAGTCAGACTTCTGCGATTGTGGAGAGCAACAAACTACCCTACACCTGTATGACTGTCAGTCCTGCCCTGTTTGTTGTACACTTCAAGACTTGATTCAAGCCACTGAAGAGGGAATTTCTGTTGCCCATTTCTGGGCAGACATTGTGTGAAACATGTTGTGTGACATAAAATGTACTTTGTTTTGTTTGTATATAATACCTTATTTATATTTTAAGTTTTTTCAACACTCGGACACGAAATAAATAAACTTAAGGGTTCCACTTATGTTTAAGTGCTGGCTATGAATTCGGCCCTACCTCACTCCTCATCTTGCCTCGTTCACCTCATTTTTGTGCTGCCATTGGTTTTTGTGGTTTTCCTATAACTGTAGAACCATTGGTGGTGCTATTTGAGGATCGGACCAGCTCTGGGCTGATGACGTAACAGACAGACAAGTGTGTTCTATTATAGCTGTGCCTGTTAGAGTAAGAACTGTTGTATGCTGTTCATGTTTTGTAATAATAGCATCTCAGTATGGTTTTAAAATGGAATGTCTTTTTTTTTTTCTCTTGTCTGTGGCCTTTATTAATATGCCTACAGACAGATTGTTTGGTGTAGTAGAGAAAAAGTTTATCAAAACTATTCTTCTTCCTGAGAAAATATGATGTATTATTTAGGATTGTTGGGTCTGTTCACATTCTAGGATCAGATTTTGAAAGAGTTAATTGACAGCATGTAGCACAATATTCAGTTTCAACTAGAATAATTTTCAAAATTGGTGAAGCTAAAAGATTTGACAATTAAGGCAAAATAGATAAGAATTTCATAATGTTCCGTATTGAACTGAGTTCACAGTTAAATTGAAATAAGATATATAATGGTTCAACCTTTTCAGTACGAGTAGAATTAGAAACTTTCACTTTAATAGAAGGCTTTAAGTTTTGCTTGGTTGGCATTTTCATTTAAAGATGAGTTGCATAATGTTCCGTATTGAACTGAGTTCACAGTTAAATTGAAATAAGATATATAATGGTTCAACCTTTTCAATACGAGTGGAATTAGAAACTTTCATTTTAATAGAAGGCTTTACGTTTTGCTTGGTTGGCATGTTCATTTAAAGATGAGTTGCATAATGTTCCGTATTGAACTGAGTTCACAATTAAATTGAAATAAGATATATAATGGTTCAACCTTTTTAATACAATTAGAATTAGAAACGTTCACTCTAATAGAATGCTTTACGTTTTGCTTAGTTAGCATGTTTAATTAAAGATAAGAATTTCACAATGTTCCGTGAACTTGCACTCGTACCGACTTGTACAGTGAGCGTGTTTTCCAGCTGAGCTCAAGGTCGCGAATAACCGTAATTTCGGAAGTGTTAATGATCTGTTTTCTTTTTCCAATTTGATTGTGATTAGTGACGAGCAGAATTTAATTCGAAGAATTGAATATGTATATAATGGATTCTAGAACTGGAGGATCGATACTTACATTCAAAACTATATTCTCGAGTTCAACATAACCTTTAAAAGTCGATGTAGGCCTAATTTACGCGGTACATGATTTCCATAAACCGACTATGAACAGTATACCAGTGCCCAAATTACAATAGGGAAAAAAAATGGATTTCGCCATAATGTTGGATGCTTTTGTATCTAATGTGTTTTATTTTATTAGATTAGAGAATTAAAAAAGCTACTTGTGGTCAATTGTTGTTTGGCTTAGCGTTACTGGTATTAGATTTTTAGAAGAGTTTGGCTGATCAAAGTTGCTGAACTGAAAAAAGAGTTTTCAGAGGAAACTGACGAAGTTTACCCAGTAAAATTGAATGTAAAGTTTCAAGATTTTTAAGTCGTGTACCGGTAATTAATGTTTGAAGCCGGCCCCGCTGTCTAACTTGCCTGCCTCTCACCCGGAGGGCCCGGGTTTGATTCCCGGCCAGGTTAGGCATTTTTACCTGGCTATGAGGACTGGTTCCAGGTTCACTCGTTCTACGATTACCTGGTAGGCAGAAGGCCCATTAGGGCTGTAGTTTGGTTTGGTTTGGTTTAGGGGTGTTCGTAAGATTATAAGTATATATATATATATATATATATATATATACTTTTTTTTAAATGTTTAGCCAAATTGTTGATGGTTCATTCGTTCTGGATATTCTGTTTTCACATGTTCTACGTTTTTTTCCCGTGGTCCTTCCAGAAACAGAGAATCGAGGTTCCACTGCTTCCAGTCTATCCTGAAAAATAATTTCTAAAGCTTACTCTGATTTTTTAAAAATGTAATTCAAATAAAAATTACCAAAATTTGTCATAATGATATTTTGTTCAAAATATGCCACAAAACTTAAAAAAGGCTGAATATGCATTTATATGCCCAATAAAACCTGTTTAATTTTGATTATCATGCTTGGAAATGCGTTTAGAATACAAGACTACATGATACAGTAGAAAACGAGTATGGGATATAATGAAAACCCCGTTATAACGAGATTTTGTCTGTCCCTTCAAAATTCCTATATTAAACAGTGTATTATCCTTTGGTTACAGCGAGAGCCCTGTCACTGACACATCTGTTATTACGAGTGATTAAGCGTGCACGTTTTTTTTCCATTACCGATATTTATGCATCCAGCGATTATATTGCATGCTGATTGATCATCTTTGGTATTGTTTCCTCGCTATGTCCACTAGCGAGCTCTCTCGTCGACATTCGAAGGCAATGTCGGAGTTGATTAGTAATACCAGTTGACTGCTGTTCTGTAAAGAAAATTAAAATTGAAAGAGTAGAACATGTGTTTATTTGTAATACGTAAATAACATGTCCGATTGCAGTTGCTGAAGTAAACGATCGCTTAATGTTAATGCGAAATACTGCAGTTAAGAAAGACTGGGATACACCTCAAGATATGGCAGAGGGCATCATTGATATCAGAGGTTAGTTATAAATTTTCTCTCGTCTGGTTAAATTTATGAAAGGCTATTATCGTGTAAATTTATAGCTCTCTCGCAACTGCTGTTCTGTAAAGAAAATTAGTTATGAAAGAGGAGAACATGTTTTTGTAACGAATACGTAAATAACGTGGTCGATAGCAGTTGTTAACTTGTTGGAAATAAAGGCTAATTAAATGATCGCTTAATTTTAATATTTTACACTGAAATTAATTAAGAATGCGATACACCCAAAGATATGGCAGAGCGCATCACTGATTTCTCAGGTTAGATTATATTTCCTCGTGTCTGGTTAAATTTTGGTAAGTGTATTCCCATCTAAATTAATAGCGAGGAGGTTATCACTTTTCTACTAGCGCTTGATATATGTTTTCTTGGTATATAGGCCTACAGGGTTACGTTAGATTAGGTGATGCTGTTTGAATAAGAAATCTCAGTATCTGTTAACTTGACCATGATGGCCACTAATGGTCTGTATTGACTTAATTATAACAGTTAATTGTGTCCAGGTTCCGCTTAGTCTATACAGATCAGAATATATTAATATTTGAACTATCATTTATTTATATACACACTTAATATACAAACACAAGTACATGTTTCGAGAAAACAAATTCTCTTCTTCAGCTTGTTAGTCAAATCACATGTATCAAAGATCTTATTTATAATGAACTATGTGCCAACAGATTGCGGACAAAATGACAATACAATACAACATTGTTAGAAAATACAAACATGAAAATCCTTTCATATTATATCCCAATTCTATGAAATGTCTGTGTATCAACAACATTTTTTAAAATGAACTATGTGCCAACGGTTTGCGGACAAAATGACAATACAACAATGTAAAAAATTGAAGTATGAGAATCTTTTATTTTATGTATATGACATATTAGAATACAGCTGGTTGACTGCTGATCCATTGTATTTAAATCTGGCATTATTATGGTCTTTCATAGTTCCACAGTTTGGTGTTGAGACAGTCTGCTATCATTACAGTATCTTAACGGAAAATATATAAAATGCGACTTTTCTTGCTATGCGCACTTCAAGCTCTCTCGTCAACATTCTAAGGCGATGTAGATTAGTAATGCCTGCCGACTGCTGTTTTCTAAAAGAAAATTCAGAATGAAAGAGGATAACTTGTTTTTGTAATAAATGCATAAATAACATATCCATTAGCAGTTGTTAACTCGTTGGAAATAAAGGCTGAATTAACAATCGCTTTATTTTTAATGTTATATACGTTACTGAAATTAAGTAAGAATGGGATACACCTCAAGATATGGCAGAGTACATCACTGTTTCAGACAATAGTTTATATTTTCTCACGTCTAGTTAAATTTCATAAAGGCTGTTCCCATGTAAATTTGTTGCGAGTAGGTTATTATTTCTCTGTGTGCGCTTGACATACATTTTCATGATACATATATGGTTAGGTTAGGTGACTCTGTTTGAAGAAGAAAACTGGAACATATGCCACAGAGGCCTCTGGAGTGATACTTTTTTTTTGGGAATGAAATTAAACATACACTTTCATGTAGTATCGAATTTCGAAAAATTACAAACTAGCAAGCCGTAGTTTGGATATCATCCACGAAAATGCAAGTGTTGAACAAACTGATTGCCGTTCCTGCTATTCCTCACTATAATGAACTTCTACTGTATAATGTTAAGGAAAAAAGTATGACTTGGCTGAAATCTACCCCCTAGTCGTGATGAAATTAAGTGTAAAATCAAAAGTGATTGTTTTGTTATTGGTTCTCAGGTGCCATCATGAACAGAAATGGCAGGGAAAGTGATGTATAGTATAATAGTTGGTAGTCAACCCACTCGCTGAAACATTACATTACCTATTGTACGTCTAGCCGCTAAAGGTTGCATCATGTACTGGAAGATTATGAACCGTGATCCATTCGTCAGCGCTGTGACCTTGAGGATCGCTTTGTACTTATTGTGCGATAACTTCTTTAGCTTCTAGCCATGGTATATTCACACCGTTTTGTTCATACACCTTGCATTATTCAACAGATAAAAATGTTATGTTTAAAAATGCCCATCTAACCATAGCTTTAATATTTCCACACCCGCATATTTTGTTAAAAAAAAACAAAGCAACACATTGATGAACAACAACTTTTACTTAATCACTGTGGAAAAACAATTCAAATTTTTATTTCCCCCCAAATTTCCATTTCAGAATCAAGGGTGGGAGAATTACATGGGTAAATATGCATTCAGGGTTGTGGAAGAATTATTGGAAATACTCAGAATTTGGGTAATTTTATTTTTTATTAGTCTAATAATTTTATTTTGTGGTTGGAGTCATCTCTACCTGTTCATCTATCCTGCCACACACTGTGGATTATGGCACTATGAATTAAGTCTCTGGTTATAACAGTGCATAGTGAATCATCTAGTGTCAGATGAGAGTATGTCTTCGTCAGTAGGGCGGGGATATAATTCCATTTAAATATTTTGGTGTTATTAGGGTTTTGGTTTGCTTCAGAGGATGTGAAGCAAGATATTTTGATAAGTTCTCTAGTACTATTTTTTTTTTCCATACAGTATAAATGCAAAGGAATGCATTGTTTGGGGCCGATGACCTCAATGTTAGGCCCCTTTAAACAACAAGCATCATCATCAATGCATTGTTTAAAAGTGGATGTGTTATTTAAAGGGTAGTATAGTGTAACTTGGTGATGATGGAAGAGATTCCATAAAATTATATTTATTCAAGATCATTAATTATAGATTGGGGAATATTTATTTAAAAATCTTTGCTTGATTTTAAATTATTCCAAAAATTTGTGTATCTTAGTTTTGTTTCCATTGGTGCAAGCAAAGTCTGACCTAATCTTCATTTAATGTTTTCCTTGAAGGTCTGGTTGCTGGTAGGTACTAAGCAGAAATTTCACTATAAGTTACATGCCAGAACTTGTAACATTTGTGGTATGGAACTTTGATGTTAGTACATCTGTTCATTTTCACAGATCCTGTGGAGAAAGGCCAAGGCTACAACAATGTGGAAGAGAAGTCTCATGAAGCTGGTTATGATGCCTACATTACTGGATTGTGTTTCTTGTCAATGTGTTCATACTTAGGTGGGTAACAATTTGTGAAGAATTTGTTTTGTGGCATTTTAGCTTAGGTAATAGCCATTAAAATGTTGAAGTGATGATGGAACCTAGTTCTCTTGATTTGGAATTAAGTTTTCTGTAGTGGTAGAATAGCTCATGGACTGTAGGGTATATAGGAATATTGAGGTTCCTTTGTTAGGCAGTTATTTTGTCTTTTTAGTTTATTATTACATGTCAATATGATTGATTATGAAATATGTGATTACCATGTATTATTCTGCTATTCCTTGTTTGTGTAATACAGCCTCAATAAGGCAAGAGTGTAATTTAATTTAATGTAATCTTGTGGCATTATTAGAACAGTTGTGGTTTTCTTCAGAGATATGAAGCAAGATCTTTCAGTTTGTAGTTTAAAATATTCTCTGTTGTATATCTGCGAGAGTAGGTAACTTCTGTTACCATTCTGGTTTAAGGCATAACTCGTGTGACCAGCACTGTAAGATACTGAGGCAGTATGTGCAGTGTTACGGCACTGACTGACGGATATACATGCATACTCCCTCTCTTTCTTTTTCATACCTTCTCTTTCTACTCATACTTTTCACAATCCCTCTCTGCTGATGCAACTTCTGTATTGATTGAAAACTTCTTTTTCTAGGTCGTGAAAATAAACCACGTGAAACACCGGTCCTACCCAGCTCACCTCTTCTCAAGCCATTCTTGAATAGGTAAGTTTTATTGCATTGCGGAGAAATAATTTTATTAATTTAGAGTGCCTTCAGTTTCTAGTTTAAAATAGTCTCTGCTATAAAGCTCACAGAGTAGACTACTTCTCTTACTGCTCATGTTTATAGAACTTCAAATACCGGGCGAGTTGTCCATGCGGTTATGGGCGTGCAGCTGTGAGCTTGCATTCGGGAGATAGTAGATACGAATCCTGAAGATGGTTTTCTGTGGTTTCCCATTTTCACACCAGGCAGATGCTGGGGCTGTACCTTAATTAAGGCCACGACCACTTCCCACTCTTAGACCTTTCCTATCCCATCATTGTGATAAGACCTATCTTTGTCAGTGTGACATAAAGCAAAATTGTAAAAAAAAAAAAAAACAACAACCAAACTTTCAAATTGTGAGTCACTTAGTTCAGTAAATAATTCTAGTGTAAGGCATAACTCGTGTGACAGTTCTGAACTGTGTAAGATACTGAGGCAGTATGTATCGTGGCATAGACAGTGTGCATATTAAAAAAAAATTGACTAAAGCAGTAGCTTAAAAGAACAAGCATCCTTTGTTTACAGATTGTTTCTCTTCAAACCACAAATCCTTTTTATTATGACATATTAAGACTATAGTTCATATGTAGGTCATGGGTTACTGAAGTCGTGTCCTAGTTTGTAAATCGTGGGTAATGGCTGAGTGACCTAGTAAATGGTCATGAGAATTGGTGATGATGGTGGTGATGGTGGGGTGTCTAGGTCCACTAAACTGGTGTGTGTTGTTTTTGTGTGTTCATAATTGGGTTTAGTTTTTCCTGTTTGCCACCTTAATGTGTGGATATCCTGGAAATCAGGCAGCATGGTTACCCTTGCAGTTCAGACAGGTACCTCACATTTAGTGTGGTGATGGTTGGCACTATACCTTTTGCAGCTGATTTGGTGTGGATGGTTTGACACAGAGTGGTGTACCCTCTGACAGTGAATTACCAATGGAGACGGCCGTGGGTGGTGTTTCATCTTAGGCTTGAGACCAGGCTTTTTTTCTCTTATTCTCACTCTTTGGCTGTGTGAATGATTGTTTATTTTGAGTGCTAAAAAGGAAACAGACTTAATGGTCTTCCTCTCTGGGCGAGACGTTCATGGTGTGTTTACATGGTTTTGGAACTTAGAATCCTAGAGACCTTGAGTGCCTTTAGTTTTGTATTACTGTGTCGGGGTAGTTTTGGGGTTTTGTGTGTACTTTGTCATCTTAAGTGTCATTGTGAGTGCTTGTGATGATAGTTTGGTTCCATGGGTCCCTATAAATTTTGTTTATGTAATATGTTCAAGTCAGTAGTAGAAACTACTGTCTGGATGACTAGGAGAAGAACTTTCTTTGCTTTGGTAAGATATGTTGTCATTTGTTGGGAATTAGGTACAGAAGAATAACTGGAGTCAGTGGGTTGAACCCAAGACTTTGTTTATTAGGTACAGACTTTCATTTCTGCAAGGAGTGATGGTGATAGTGTGGTTTTGTCATTCGTCTGTGAGGGTGATGGTGTTGATTAGAGGTTTAACGGCATTGGAAGCAGTCACAGTAGGGGGCGGAGAGACTGGTTCTTGGCTGGAGAAGTTATTATTATTGGGAATATTTCTGGTTCTGAGATTGATATGCAATTGTTTTGGTCATCATTGATAAAATGTTTGCATAATGGTGGAGTTGGGGTCCCATTTACTCAGTCTACTGGGGTCATCCCACCTTCTAGCGATGATTAATCGTTGGGGTAGTGAGGTAAGGAAACAGAGTGAGTATTTGTATTTGCTGCTTGTTATGAACAAGGCTTGCGGACTATTTATTGGCTAATTCATGATAGGGCGAGTTTTTAAAGTGGTTGCTGCCACAGACAAGGCAGATCACCAATTTGTTGAGTCAGTTTTTGCTCAAGTTGCTGCAGCAGTGACTTTTTGATTTTGGGTGGCCAACAGCTACCTTGTTCAGGGTCATTTATGTACTGATGACCGTCATGCTCAACAGTTTACAAGTTGACCCCATGTAGATCAAGTCATATGTTTGGCTTCATCCAATGTTCAGGCCAAATTTCAATAAAATTTACTTAATATCTTTAAGAGACTTCCACATGTAAGATATTGGTTTGTTGTGATTCTATTCTTTTCCTCCACAGAATGCATTTGATGAGACTTCTGGATCTCCCTTATATCCACCTAGGGGCAGAAGATCGTAAGTATCTTATAATGAACAGTTGCACTAACTTAGGAGTAGTCTTCTGACTCTTCAGAAACCTATAAGGAAGTTTTATTATTTATTTGTTTTATTCCCATGAATTGTATACTATATAATGAAAGATAAACTACAGGGAAAGTATTTATTATGAAATCAGTCACCTGTATTGTTAGTTAATTGTTGACATTTCAATTGAAAGAAGTGCATATGTATTGCATATGTAGTCACTGTGGTTTTGGAAGTGGTAGTCGTTTGTATACTATTTGTCGTTAAACGTAACTTTCTTCTCCCTTTACTAAACTTCCACACCACTACAATCGAACGTCTGTATAAAAATATTTTCATCTCCAAGCAGATTGTATTGTTATATCAGTTATATTGAGTTAATGGGAAATTGCATGCAGAATATGGTTTTACGTATAGTTTAATTCTTGGTAATGAGCAAAGAGGTTAAGAATAATTTAAAGAAGCATTAATATTTACTTATACAGTGTAGCATTATTTAACCACAGTGAAACCTCTTTAGTACGTTCCTCATTATCACGTTTTCCCGCTTAGCACGTCGTAAATTTGAAATCCCGGCGTCCATCATATTAAATCTGTATAAAAAAATCCCTCACTTAACATGTCACGATATTTCGCCTTTACCGCTTAGTATGATCATATATTCCTCAGATCTGAAAATGTTCTTTGTCATTCCTTGGGTACGGAATGTGATTTCCAACAGAGACAAGAGCCCTCGCCACGGGTTGTTCGGAGAAAGTTGCGCGTTAAAAGGAAATGACCTTGAATTCTCGAACACAGAGTATATTGCGCCTTCGAGGGGCAAGCTCTTAGCTTAGGTAAAGTTGAGTTTTGCGTCATTGATGGGCAGCAAAAACTTTACACTAGAACAAGACAGGACAGTGCTAAGTTAAAGCACAGGAATAGATTCCACTGCGGCTAGGAGGGCTGAATTCCGTTTTCACGCTTTTTTTTTTTTAAAGCTGTCCTTTTGACATACATGGCTTATGGCTGGGAGTCATCCGAAATTTTGCATCACAGAAGTTACCGCCATAAAATTTGTAACAGAAATGTAACTCTAACAACCGTGCAGCCGTTGGTGGATGGTCATGACCGAGAGACATATCTATGATCATTTGATTTTCTCAAAGGGAAAAGTGTTTTTTTTTTTTTTTTTGTTCTATATTCTTTGTTCTATGGAAAGGTCTTTGATGATGTCAGTGAGATTGTTGAATAACCCAGTGCGCTTGATTGTGCTTGTAGCCTATTTCGCATTCCAATCGGAAGTTAGAAATTTATTTATTCAAAATCATTCTTTCCAACTTCGGAAACTTTCCTTTGCGCACTCATTTTCTTGTTCTGTTTCTAGTTTCCATATACATATTTACAATTTTGTCTTAGTTGCCCACGATAGTGTTCGAAGTAGAAAGTGCTAGTTTTAATGTTCGCACCAACTCTATGCGCTTAAGATGCGGATTCCTGATCCATAGCTAGGCTATCGCAAGACAGATACTGCAGGTACCGCACTGCTGAACTTCTCACGATTATCCTATTAGTCCGTAAGTAGGCTGTCACGCGACATATAATCACTTCCCTTCTTTTTACCACTCAACACAATAAATTGAAAGTAAAGTGATGTACCATTAATGCAAAAATACAAACTGAGTTGGCACGTTTATTCATCGACGAGTCTGTCCGAACCAATGCCGAGCACTGCTGAAGTTTCATGTTTGAGGTGGAAGCCGAAGGCGCTTAATCGCGAATGGCGAGTATAACCTCGCGTGAAATTCATGCTCGAACAAAGTTACCAGAAAACAGTGTTTAATTACCCACTGGTCAGAAACCTAAGGCTTCAGCTAACAATTCATTATACAGTTATTTTATGAAGAAAGTGATGTGCTATACTATGTAGGTACTGTAGCTACTTCTATGAGTCCAAGGGCAAAAGAATGTCGTATCTGTTTTTCAGAGTTTTTCACATCTTTTAATAGTCTCTTGTTACTTTAACAGGCTCCAGTAGAGAATTATTGATATTTGTTCTGTTGATAAACTTAACCATGATAGGTTAATATGGTTGTTTGATCCGTGTTGACTAGTCTGATTGTTTTACAGAACATGTTAATGCAGTCAAACATAAAAGATATTCGGCAATGGGAGAACATATGGTTGAAAAGAATCATAAATTTACAGACATTTCTAATGACATGAAATTATTACATTCGGCCAAAAAGGAAAAATTAATGACTGTTTTGGAAAGTTTAGAAATTTACAAAAAAAAAAAATAAAATAAAAAAAAAAAAATAAATGAGAGTGCAGAAGGTAACCCACTGTATGGACTAGTATATAATCATTTAAGGAACAAAAATAAGAAAAAAGGAGAAAAACTTGAAGATCTTAATTTTATATAAGTACTCTCATTCAGTTCAACAAAATTTTATGTATTGATCATTTTTATATCATTTCCTAAGTTTTCTTTATTCATTGATATTGTGTATTAGGACACAATACTTCTTTGAATTTTAAAAACAAAAGATTGTGTTATATTGTTTTATTCTTTGAACTAACCACTGATGAAGGGAATGGTTGACTTCCTGAAACATGTATGGTTAAATAAGTAGTTTTCTTTCATTAATAAGTGTATTGACAAGGTGGATTCAAATAAAACAATTTTAAATAGTTCTGTAATACATTGATATTTGTTCTTTAGACTTTTCCACACTTTTTAGTGCTCTCTCTTATCTCCTGAAGAAAGAAAAAAAACAACAAAAAACACACACACTCACACTCACACTCGCACTCGCGCACACTCTCTCTCTCTCTCTCTCTCTCTGTGTGTGTGTAAAATGTACTAATGCGTAAAGTGATACCATCTTCCTGTTGGATAGTTTTTAATTGGATATTCGATAGTACGTTTTCCTGCTTAACACGATTTTTTCCATCGTCCCCTGCAGAAACGTACTAACAAGGTTTCACTGTACATAATAAAAAATGTAATGCCTTACATAACTACACTGAAGTAAACTGTTGCTCTCGTCTATTATGGAAAGATAGCAGTAACTTTTGTATGCTTTTTGCTCTTGGTTGTTTCTTTGTAACACATTGAAGGAAATGTGTAGCACATTGAATTTGTTCTTTTTGTCCCAGTAATTCTATATGGTGCCAACGTACATCGCAAAAATCCATTTTTTTTTCAAGTGCTGTTTCATTCCATCTTCCAAATTTTTAAATGTTGCTAATTTTCTTTCCAGACATAGTATGTTTACGTTACATCCACACACTGTGAAATAACTGGTAGGAATGGCTACTTTTAAAGGTTATGTACCTCAGGATTACATCATTTCATAAAAATTCCACTCTTAAGTCATTAGCCATACTTCTTTTTGCTCACAGCGACCAACTTGTCACTTTCAGAGAATAATTTAAAGTCAAGATATGTATCATTACAGCAGTGTTTCTGAAATTGCTCATAAATAAAGTTATGATCTAGCCCTTCTAAGCATATCTACTAACATTTGAAACAAATTATATATATATTCACAGCAACAAGAACCTTTTGAGTTATTTTGTGCACTGTATGCCATTGGGCTTATCAGTTGGACTGGCACGCCTTCCCAAGATGCTGCCCAACAGCAACAGATTGTCTATATATAGTTCCGCCTAGTTAACAATCCTTGTTCGTTAACTGCACCGTGAGTCTGCTGCTGCTTGGAGCATTCGAGCCCAGTGGCATGCTGTGGGCAAAACTCTGCTCATGCACACATGCCCACACACAACCTCATAATCTAAAAGGCTTTTATTGCTTTGCCTTTCTTAATCTTTGGCCATGAAAGCATTAATTGGCATATTATTTATTTTGTATGGCAGCTGTATGAAACGGCGGCAAGAAAACTTTATAGAGTTACATTTTAATGTCCGAGGCCAGTGTTCAGTCAAGTGCAATGAGCAGGTCAGGATGGTTGTTTATCTTTGAGTATTCTCTCAACAGAGCTTGTATTGTACGGAGTGTGGGGAGACTTGATATTACTCAAGACGGGAAGCCAGTGGATAGAATTTGATCTCACTACACCTGAAATTATTGCATGTAAGGGATTTAATTATATCTCAGTTTGATGCCTGAAATTATCCTCATGATGGTGTTGTGAACTGTGTGTCTACAAGTTTCACATGACAGTTGTTGAGCCAAATTGGAGCTGCAGAGGAGACCAAACCAAGGACAGAAAATGTTGGTGGAGGTGCTGAAGAACCACAAATTGTACCACATAACCTGTGCAGAATGTTGTTTCAACTTCTGATTTTAGGAGCAGTGTTTCCTGAAGGAGTGTCCTATCTGATGTTACTCCCAGATACGTAGGGTAGTTATTGTGCCTGAGGACCTTACCGTTAAAAGATATTTGGGGAGCACTGCTTGACGTAACTGGAAGAAGAAAGGGAATATGAAAATGATATATGGAATAGTAAAAAGTAAAAGATCAGATAAAGAAGCAATTACAGCTCTGGAGACAGCAGATGGGAATATAGTTCGCAATATGAAAGATATCAGGGATACAATGGGACAGTATTTTGAAGCTCCTAAATGGCCCTAATGAGATCTCTGTTGAGGATGTAGGACAGAAAGCAATAGAGGAAGATATCCCAATTACGTGGACAGAAGTAGAGCAAGCTCTCCATATGATGAGAAGTGGTAAGTCAGCAGGAGCTGATGAAGTTACAGCTGACATGATTAAAGCTGCTGGTCCACCAGGAATACAGTGGCTGTATAGAGTTCTCAGAACAATATGGAAGGATAACGAAATACCTGAAGATTGGACACAAGGGATGGTAGTTCCTATCTTTAAGAAAGGGAGTAGAAGGAAAAGTGAAAATTGCAGAGGCATTACCCTCCTATCACATGGCCTTAAAATCCAGAGTAAGGGATATACCTATCTTAGAAGAGGAATGACATGGCTTTTAGGGCTGAAAGAAGCACAACAGATCTGATATTTGCCTTGAGGATGTTGGCAGGGAAACACTGGGAAAGAGGAAAAGACCTAATTATTGTGTTTATGGACCTTGAAGAGGAGTATGATAATGTTCCTAGATCAACTGTTTGGAAAAGTCTTAGAAAACTAGTACCTTATTAGGAAGATCCAAATGCTATATACTAATTGCAAAAGCTATGTCAGTATTGGAGATGGTCGCTCTGAATGGTTCATACAACCAAAGAAGTACATCAGGGAAGTGCCTATTCACCTCTTCTTTTCATAGCAGATATGGATACCATTTCAAAAGAACTAAAAGGAAAAAGGTAATAAAGATCTTCAGGCTCTGGTGTTTGCTGACGATGTGGCAATATGTGATGAAACAGAGGAGGGAGTGCAAAATAATCTGAATGCATGGTGTAAGAAGTTTGATGATTATGGAATGAAATAGAACCCATCAAAAACAGCAGCATTGAAAATCAGCAGACATAATACAGAATGCAACATAAAAATACTGGACCACCAGTAGTACACCAATTCAGATATTTAGGAAGCATAATGGCTAGTAATAATAGAGCTGAGATAGTAATAACGAACAGAGGAACCAAAGGCTCTAACTTTTACAGTATCATTAGACACCTACTATGGGATGAGAAGGTCCCACAAAGAACAAAAATGATCCTATACAAGTCATATTTCATTACCATCCTTACATATTCTCTGGAAACCTGCACACTAACATCAAAGGATTGTAGTAGGATTCAAGCCTGTGAAATGAAATTTCTTGGAACTGCCCTCCAAAAGACACGACTTAATCACGTGAAAAATTATGAGATCCGGTCTAACCTTGGTCTAAATGAATCTATGGAGGAAAGACTAAGGTCATTTAGACTTAAATGGTATGGGCATGTTAAGTGAATGAATAGCACAAGGTTACCCTGTGCTTATTTGGAAAAGAGAATAACCGGTAGAAGACCAGCTCGAAGATGAAGCCGATGGATGGACCAACTGAGGGAAGATGTGAGGAGAAGAGGATGGAATAGGGAATCTGTCATGGACAACAAAACTTTTTTGAATAGGCAGCAACGTTCATCCCACTGCACGCATCTTTTAAATAATACTCTTTATATTTGCTCATAGGTCAAGTGTCTTCTTCTGTCATTATTAAAAAAGGTACTTGCATTTTTATTCATTGTTGCATTCATATTAAACCATGCTGGTAGGCAAGTGGCAGTATAGGAACTTGAATAGTCTCATGGTAGGATGAACACAATCGCAGGTCAGTTTTTGAAGTGGGAGCAATAAAAGGAAGAGGTAAGTACGTACATGTATGTATGTTCATTATGGACTATTAGACCTGTCAGTGTTAGGTGTGCAAGCCTTTTTGAATTAAATATGCACCTCTAGAATCCTTTGTTTGCAACTAGCTTTATCGTCTCGTTTAGATGTGCGGTCGCTGGTGAGTAAGTTGGATGAAATCTGATGTGATTACAGATTGAAGAGGGGCTGTCAGGGTCAGATTTTCAGTATGCATCAAGTAATTGAAAAATACCAGAGGAATAGACTGCTATGTCTTATGTAGTAATAATAATAATAATAATAATAATAATAATAATAATAATAATAATAATAATAATAATAAACACATTTGTGGTCAAAAGTAGCAGCAGGACTGGTACAAAGTGGTCAGAAGAATGGAAGAGGCAACACATTTAGTTCATAATGAGATTTTGGAAGAATAGGGAGGCGAGAGTCATCAAGCCAATGAACAAGTTCCAATGCGCACTATGAATGGGCATAACAACACAAGAATAATAATAATATTGGTTTTTACATCCCACTAACTACTTTCATAGTTTTTTGAGACACTGATGTGCCAGAATTTTGTCCTGCAGGAGTTCTTTTACGCATCAATAAATCTACCGACAAAAGGCTGACATATTTGAGCACCTTCAAATACCACCAGAGTGAGCCAGGATTGAACCTGCTGAGCGAGGCTCAGAAGGCCAGCATTCTACTATCCATGCTATTCAGCCCAGCTTATTTTTATGTTCCGTAGATCTAGAGGAACTGGAAATGGTAAATGACTTTCTATACCTTGGGTCGACCATCTGTGATACTGTGAAGTTCTGACAAAGAGATTAGGAGACGTACCACCTTAGGGCGTGTTGCCATGAGCAAACTCACAAAAATATGAGAGAGCAGAGCAATCACAAACAGTACAGAGATTAGACTAGTTGATTCTCTTGTGTTCTCCGTCTTCCATTATGGTTCCGAGACCTAGACCCTCAAGGCAAGAGATAAGTACCGCATCGGCGCCTTTCAGACGTGGTGTTGGAGAAGGATGCTCCATGTACCTTGGACGGATAGAAGAACTAATACATCTATTATTCAAGAACTGAATATCTCCGAACATCTCTCCTCTCGCGTCACAAGGAGAATCGTCCAATTCTTCGGACATATTGTAAGACGGGATAGTGAAAATCTGGAGAACTGTATCATGGAAGGCAAAGTTGTTGGCAGAAGACCACGAGAAAGGACATCGAGCAGGTGGATTGATCAAGTTCTGTGTACCATTGGTCTGACTCTTCAGCAGGCTTTAAGAGAAGCTGAACATCGTCAAAGTTGGCGCCGCTTAATCAAGAATATTGTGCGAGGTCAAATGGGGTCACAACGCTCAGCAATGAGTTACAGGACTCATGATGATGAGATCTAGAGAAGATATGATATACAACATGGTAACAAGGGAAAACATGATGTTTGTGTTGAGAGGTTGTGGGATCTAGGGAGGGCATTACAGGCAGTCAGAGGCATTTATATTGACAATCAGGCAGCAGTGGGGATTGATGGTGGAATGAGTTCTTGGTTCAAAGTAGTACAGAGGTTAGACAAGATTATAGTTCAGTTGGGTGGGAATGTAATTAGAAGTTAAGCCTATGCTGACACTTGATCTTAATTGGCAGTGTATGCTCAAAGCCTGCAGTCTAATATCTTGAAGCAGTTGAAAAGAGGTCTGCAGAGAGTATATGATAATTAGCATTTTTAAGACTGAATTAATGTCAGTAGGAAAAAATCAAAGAATAGAGTATTAGGTCGGGAAAACAAAACTGGAACCGATAGATTATTTCAAGTGTTTAGGATGTGTATTCTTCCAGGTTGATAATATACTAATTTGAATCGAGGTGCAGCAAAGAAAATGCATTCCTGCCAACTTTCCCAATTTAGGCGCGAGACTCCCTACTTTCAACAGTTTTTCCCGCCTCCCGATTATTCTTTCTCCCGATTTTAGTTTATTTTTTTGGTGAACTTCAAACATTTGTTTTCATATCCCGCCATTTCGTCTTTCGTACGCCAGTGGCCGGAATTCCTTCACTCATTGGCCGCTTTCAAACGACGTTTATTAATGCGAAAAATGTGGGCAAATCTGCAATGTTTATTGAAACCTGTATATCGCGACTCGTATATAGATTGTCAATCTCTCGTTCTCATGTGCTATGTTCGTGTTCCTTCATATCAGTCTAGTCGATTCTAGAGATCAAAAAAAAAATTGCTTTACGTTGCACCGACTCAGATAAGTATAAGTTTTATGGCAGCGATGGGATAGGAAAGGCCCAGGAGTGGGAGAAGAAAGCGGCCGTGGCTTTAATTAAGGTACAGCCCCAGCATTTGCCCGTTGTGAAAATGGGAAACCACGGAAAACCATCTTCAGGGCTGCCGACAGTGGGATTCGATCCATTATCTCCAGGACGCAAGCTCACAGTTGCGCACCCCTAACCGCATGGCTAACTCTCTCGGTGGTTCTAGAGACTGGTCGCTATATATGGAGTCTTTTTTAGTAATTTAGTGACAGTTTCAATGATAACAACTAGTGACTTTTCTAGAGATTCTTGGAGCCATTTGGAGACAATTCCGACTAATTTTAATTTATCTCACTATAAATAAATAAGAGTTTTGTCTGTACATTACTCAGAATTTAAAAATATTTCTGTACCGGTTGTGACCACAGGAACAAGGGGAAATGCAAGTTTTAATTTTCCGTAATGTCTGTCTGTCAACTATGTATGTATGTACATATGTATCTACGTGCATCATGAGAAAACGGCTGAGAAGAATTTAATGAAAATCGGTACATAAAGTCGGGGAATAAGTCGCTACAATCTAGGCCATAAATAATTTTATTCATGCTGAGTGAAATGATAGTTTAGGGGAAGGCCTAACATTTAATTCTCAAATATTTATGTTATTATTGGCTCCATCGATAAATACTACATAACTCAAGTTATATATTATTAAATTTCCTATCATTTATGTCTTATAAATTTTTACCATACTGGCTATAACAACAGAAATATTCATGAAATTGGATTTTTGTTGCTAAGTCCATATCAGTGCTGAGGTACGAGAAAATGGGTGAACATAATTTAATGAATGTCGGTGTGTAAAGGCGGGGAATAATGAATTACAGTCTACGCTATAAATAATTTTACTCACCCGGTTCATAATTGTAGTTTAGGAGAATGTGCCAAAAATTTAATTTTTATTTACCTATCTTATTGGTCATATTGAAAAGTACTACCTCACAAAAGTTATAGAGAATAGAATTTCCTATTATTTATGTCTTATTAGTTTTACTGTACTGACTAGAATAATATTGGAAGTATGGTTTTCTGTGGTTTCCCATTTTCACACCAGGCAAATGTCTGGCTGTACCTTAATTAAGGCCACGGCCGCTTCCTTCCCACTCCTAGCCCTTCCCTATCCCATCGTCGCCATAAGACCTATCTGTGTTGGTGCGACGTAAAGCAAAAAAAAATTGTGAAGATGATTATAAGAATGAGAAAAAAAGTCCTGAAGGAACATTCGCTTGAAAAATAACACAAGAGGGATTCATGAAAGAAACGAGGACTCGCTTTATATTAAATGCTCTAATATCACAGAGTCGGAAGAAAACTAAATGTAAAGGCTTGCAATATAGAAAGCTCATAAAATTGATCAACAATAACATTACATTGACCATTGTTTGTTGTGATGTGCTTTGTGTATTCTGCTGCCATTTATTTCCGAGAGATAGAATTACTGCTGCGTACCGAGTATAACAGCCTGCCTGAATATTGGAGGGGAAGTAACTGGGGAGTTTTGTAACCTTTTTGCAATTTATAGAAAATATGAAATGAATTAACGGTGAGTGAAATAAGTATAAATACCAAGACAATGGGTGCCACCTGTAAAACAATTACAGGAATATATAGCTATGTATAGCAATGAGTAACTCCCTCTCCCAAGGCGACGGTCATCAGGCTGACGAAGCTCCAGACTTACTTTATAACCTTACCTGTTTACCCCTGAAATTAGATGTAGGTAGCATGCCAGGTTCATCCTCACTCCACTGATAAAAAGATTTACTGCAAGTTTGATACCAGGACTTTACTCCCAAAATAATAAACAAAAATATAATAAATACTACAATAATCATCACTTAAAGAGACCCCCCTCCTGATTGCCGTCCACAAAGGCAACGTACAAACAACTACGACCAACATTAATCATTACTTCACGGTACCTACTCGTTTGTCGTTTACAAAGGCAAATATTCACACTACTAACAACAACCAAATCATTACTTGACGAGACCTACTCGTTTGTCGTTTACAAAGGCAAATATACACACCACTAACAACAACCAAATCATTACTTGACGAGATATACATTTCTTTACAACCTCCAGGTAAGAGTCCCACTACACTCACTACTATTACAGAACAAAAATCGTATTATGGTAGAGAAAAGTACGACGACTTTCTCTACGTACGGATGCAACCTTCTTTACGAAGAGCATCCCTAACCTTATTTACACACTTCATCGACGTCTTGAATCCTTCTTGAGTGCCGCACAGGTTAGTGTGGCGCCTCACGTTTCTCCAACTGTAACTGGATACTCGGCCGACGATCTTCTTTATCCAGAATTAGCTCTGTGCACAATCACACATCCACTACCGAATGTAGATTCGGTACGCTTTGGTGAAACCAGAAACTTGTAGCATCAGCGATATTTAGCGTGCTCACTCCGTAGGTAAAATATACTTAAGACCAATAGAGCATCGCCTAGGAATCTGCGCAAAGTAGCTCCCGCGCGCTAGTCCGAGTGAGAAACACAGAATCAAGAACACAAACACAGCCAGAAACAGAATCAGAGTCCGAATGAATTGCCACACACGCGTACATACTTATATAGCTTGCTGCACGTGGTTATAGCGTCCTGGAAAGTTTACTGGTAGCAACGCTCTCACAGGCACATCTCTACACGTCAATCAGTCTACCCAACCTCGCTTAAAACAAAGCCCTCGTATTGGCTATTGAGTGTCTGATGTGACATTGAACGTCCACTCATGTATATCCACATTGATCCACTCCAATTCTTCAGCCTATACTACCTGCTGTACCCCGTGTTTCCAAGCCACTTTGTTGCAACACATTCAACTGACTTCAACCGTCCTTCCCGATATAGTTGCAGTTTTCCCGGTTGCACAATCCTACGGCTAGGCCATATTTACAGACTCTTACCCAAACGGAAATTTATACAAAATATAATGATGCACATATGCAATATTCCCTGACTACACATTCTTCTTATAATATTACGTTTTTACATTCTCAATAAACAAAATTACATGATTTTAACATTACAAACTATATACGAAAATTTCCTAACCCAAAAATTCGGGGATCGTACATACGTACAGTTACAGTTAGTCTCTCTCTTCTATAGCATGCCATTCTTCTGGTTCACCAAATTTTCTGATACTACTGGTACGTAACACACTGGATCATCATAATATTCCAGCTATTCTATTCCTACTCTGAGGCAGTGATTGAAATGAGCAGTGTGCACACTTAACACTAGAAAGACGGAATGAGTCGCACCACCTAGAAAGACGGAGGGGTCAAAAATGACCCTCGAGTGATATATAGCTTTTATTCTGTTATTTGTGAATACAGATGTGGAGATATATTTCTTACAATTAAAATAAATATTAATGATCTTCCTGATTGAATATTATATTAAATATTATATTCTAAACTATACAGTCATATAAAATATCCAGTTATAAATGGATGCAAAGTGAACTAGAAGTCACAATCAGATATTATATGGATACACAATGAAAGTCTCTTGCCTGATTAGTTTTTTATTTTCATGAACCTATGTATCCATACTAAGCACATCCTTCAATGGTCTGAAGAGCACGTGATGAATTATAGTATTTCTGTGAATGAGTGTATCATCAACCTCAAAGCTTACAGACAGGTGATGATTTCCTCTTTTCCAATACATCCCTTGCAGACAACCTATTTGCATGCCTTACACACATGCCCACCTTTCATGTTCTTCTTGCATTTATTGCGCAATTGGCATTTCCTGCGTTTTCGGCCCGATTAAGGTTCTATATCACTATCATCATCGTCTGCAGTATCGGTCCTTTCATTTCTACTCTGGGTGTTAGGTGCAGTAAATTCTTCAGCATGTTGTATTAGAAAGTTTCTTCGCGAGATCTTGATATTTGTAATCTGCAACCTGTGACAATAAAGTTTGGTGAATAAAGTCAGAACTGTCGATCCGGCAACACTGGCAACACACAACGATGCACCTGCGTAACAGCAGGTTTTGACTACCTGCTCCCAACATTGTTCAGTTGAGCATCGTGTGTATGCCGTGTAGAACCTGTTTGACACAGTGCGTGTTTAGTGCGTTGGTTCTGAACGGCGAACAGAAACATGAACGATCAAAATATCAGTGTACAGTTTTATTTTAAGCTTGGCAGGACACCAAAAGAAACGCATTTGATGCTGGTATGTGTTTATGAAGATCAAACACTGTCCTTGAAGTGTGTGTAGGAGTGGTTCGCCTGTTTCCGAGGAGGCCGGGAAAGTGTTTCTGACAACCCCCGCGGTGGAAGACCGGCGACCGCCGTCAGTGATGAAAACATTGAGAAGGTGAGGACATTAATCGCAAACGATCGGTGATTAACTGTGCGCATGATAGCAGATGAACTGAAGATTAACCGTGAATCCATGCGACAAATTGTTACCCAGAAGTTAGGTAAGAGGAAAACGTGTTTTCATCTTGTGCCACATCACTTGACTGACGATCAGATGCAGGCATGTTTAGAGGCTTCACAGGATTTTGTTGAAACGGCGCATGCGACACCATATTTCTTGAACTGTATTATCACTGAGGATGAAACCTGGTGTCTCAGGTACGACCCTGAAACAAAATGGCAAAGCATGGAATGGCATTCTCCGGGATCCCCTCGTCGGAAAAAGGTCAGAGCCGAAAAGTCATGTATCAAAACGATGCTCATCACCTTTTTTGATAGTCAAGGCATTATCCAGAAGGAAATTCTACCTGAGGGAATGACATTGAATGCCGCACGGTACATTGAAATTTTGAGCAGTTTCATGTAACGTCTACACAGGGTTCGACCCCAGTATGCACAACAAGGTTAATGGTTTTTTTGTCCATGACAACACTCGCCCACACACAGCCAATATTGTCAAAAAAGGCAAAGTTCATGGCAAAAAAGGGGGTGGTGCACCTTGAACATCCCCCATAATCACTAGATCCCAATCCTCCAGACTTCTTCCTATTCCCACGACTCAAACTCGCTTTGAAAGGACAGAGATTTGACAATATTCCCGACATCCAACGAAACGTGACGAGGCTTTTGAACACCATCCCAAAGGAAGCCTTCTTGCAAAGTTTCCAGGATGTATCACTGATCTCAGCAGTGAATAGTTGTGGAAGGGGAGTATTTCGAAGGACAATAAGGTCACTGACGTGCATTGTTCATTTATGTTGATAGTACAGGACTATTCACCGAACTTTATTGTCACAGGTTGTATTTGTACAACACCAAGCGTTTATTCCTGCGAAGTTGAGAATATTACTGAATGTAACAGCCACCTACGAGCAGCTGGCTTGACAGTATACTCTCTGGCCATTTGGTCTACAACATTGACTCCATACTTAGTTCCATTGTAACATGTACGGTGTCAGGGGTCTTCTTTCTGTCTGTTCCCACTTGGACATCTGGATGAAGTGATCTTGTGCGTGGGAAGTTTTCACCTCCGGCAGAACCTCCCATCTTACCCGATTTGTTGTACCAAGAAGACCAGTTCCTGGGATTTCAGCTTTTCAGCTAGCTGCAGTGATATAAAATTACTGTCGCAAGGACATTCCTATTCTCGTCAATGAAAGGGGCCATCAACTTCTCAACAACATAATCACCTAAACGCACGTTTTCAGGGCACTGTTCACCCCTTCCTAGATTATTATTGTTTATTATTATTATTATTATTTATCACATGATGAATGTATGTACATATATATAGGTTCAGGATAATTGTGCGTAGTCACTAGTCCGTACAATACAACTGTAGGTCTAGTTTTTTTGACCCAATCAACTGCTTCATCTGATGTGCGGTGAATGTCCATTAGTTTTTCTTTGAAAGCTTGAATTAGCCATTCAGCAACAATGTGGTGGATTGACTGAAAAGGAAATACATTGAAGGTGTATTTAAATTCTTTATCCATGGCCATCCAGAATTTCTGCCCATATTTGTCGGGCTTGGATGTCATAAATTGCAAAAAGCGACAATTTTTGCTGGAGAACGGTTGCTCACCAGTTGTAATCCAAGTTCCAGATTTATAACAAATCAGAGATTTTGAAATAAACTTTTCCCATACTTCTGATATCAGGGTAAACTTATTGGTTTTAATTTTCTCTGACCTTGGGGATCTGATATAGAATCTCAAGAAATTCTATAAAACGATCTTGGGGCGTATTATTCTTACATAATTCAAGTCCTCACTTTTTGGACCAGAATGGTTTCAAATCCAGGGTTTTCACACAAGTTGCCCCCACGAGCATACCATATACCTAGAAATGCATCAAGTTCATCCATAGCCACAGACCAGTTGTTACATTGTAGCTGCCTTTCAGCCTCTGTTTCCATGCATTTCTGTAAGCGTTTGAGGATAAATTCATCCATGAAGAGTCTCTATGCACTTGTGATGCATCTATCAACAATATTTCATTTTCGATGTGGTGTTAGAACTGACTTGTCCCGAGAGTCGCTTTCACTTAGTTCCTGAAGAGAAACTATTATATCATCTGGTCTCAAATACGTTCTGTGCTCCATATTTGAGGAATCATTTGTAAAACAACCACAACAAAAATCTCTATAAACAAACTACAACATAGTGTTTATAATACAAGTTTCACAAGCTCCTTACTGCGAATGGTGGGATGGTGGGTTTGTTCTAACCTTGACTCACGGTGGAGTGGCAAAGAGGTAAATAGGTAAAGATAGCAGATGAAGTAGAGTAGAGGAAGAAACAAACAGTCTGCATCACGCTTAGGAAACAAATTAGAAGCAAAGTTATGGAAATACAATGCAAATTCTTGTAATATCTAATATGGGTCAAAAATGATGAGCCAAAATTGATCCTTCCGTCCTTCTAGGGTAATTGAATTATAAGTGCCAAGATGTTAGGGCTGTGGCATCCAAATTTTAACGACAGGAAATAAAGCCTAAGTGATGAAAAGTCATAAAATCTGAACGAAATCTAAGATAAATGATGGTAACAGCAGAGTGTTGAATTCATAAAAGGGTCAAAAATGATCCCTTCGTCTTTCTAGTGTTAAACGGAATAATGACACGGAGTGTTCGCGGCTGTCTGCAGCCTGGTCATTCCAGCTCTGGAACTTTGAACTGTTAGATCGAGGAGACATGTTATTTATCATTTTATTGAATATTTCATATGACAACATTGCTTTTAATCACGACATTCATATTGATGTCATTGTAATGACCTATGCTGACTTCAGTTAGGAAAACTATAAGGACAGTCTTTTTGAGAATTCTGTAGCGAAGCACAGGTACATCGGCTAGTTATTTGATACAAATAGCATTGCACTTCGCATAAGCACGCGGGCTTTTGATGCAGTATATTAATCTATGCATTTGCTAAGTAATGATATCTAAGTACATGACAGATTCACACGTGTGGAGCATGAGTTCATACTATTTTCGGAAGGCTTATCAGAGACCAATCATCTCACTCACATACTTTCTGTGAGGGAATAGAGATGTGTAATTTTTAGCCTTGTAGCCTTATATAGCAACAGTCGGGCTTTGAGACAATAAGTGTTATATCGTAGTACTGTAATGCGCAAGGCATGTAGATTACACAGTTTTAACCAATTGTATCTCTTGATTTCTTCTGATTTTCATATCAAAATCTTCTGTTTTTTGGTTTTGTAAAGTTGCAAGTATGAAAATGCAGTGAACTCACAGTTGCGGTCAAGGCCTCAGAGCTAGTTGCAAATAGAGGATGGTGGTGGAACTTACTGGCTGACCCCGTGGTGTAGGGGTAGCGTGCCTGCCTCTTACTCGAAGGCTCCGGGTTCGATTCCCGGCCAGGTCAGGAATTTTTACCTGGACCTGAGGGCTGGTTCGAGGTCCACTCAGCCTACATGATTAGAATTGAGGAGCTATCTGACAGTGAGATAGCGGCGCCGGTCTAGAAAGCCAAGAATAACGGCCGAGAGATTAGTCGTGCTGACCACACGATACCTCGTAATCTTCAGGCCTTCGGACTGAGCAGTGGTCGCTTGGTAGGCCATCGCCCTTCAAGGGCTGTAGTGCCATGGTGTTTGGTTTGTTGGTGGAATTTACTGTAGTTGGTTCACAAGGGCTTTCAGACTGAATGCTGAAATTTTTAAAGAAGGAAGCCATACTTTCCAGTGTCGACTTAGTTAAATGTAACTTAAAGGTATCTAGTGTGTTGCACTTACAAATTAAATGTAAATATTACACTATTACATACCTGTAAAAAACACATTTTAAAATATATTCCTTGTTTAATAATGTGTAATATTTATATTTAACTTGTGTGTTCGACAGACTGAAAATAACTTAATAGTAGTAATAATAATAATAATAAATGTGTCAACATTGCAACACTAGTTTGAATAAATGAGTATATGAGTGAACATCAAGATCAGTGTAATAACGAACTGGTGAACATTTTAGACTTTCAAAACTACTCTTTCAACTGTACTTTATTACCACAACACATCATTATAAGTTGGCAATAGTCATTCATAATTAAGATAAGTATTGTTTTAGCATTGCATGTTGCTGTTATTAAGACGATAGGTTCTTCAGTAGCTGAAGATGACCCACAAATAGGGTCGAAACCAGTACTGTTAGATTAGAATGTTTTAAGTACCTTATAAGGAATAAATGTATTGATTAGGTGGAAAGTTCCTGTCTTTCTATTTGCGATTACTAGAATCATTAGTATGGATAATGAGGCTAATAGATTATAATAATTTAATGATGTCACATATTCACTAAACCTGTTTCCGATTTCTGGAAACTTCACCTTTTATCTGTGCGAAGTGCCCGGAGCGTACTGTTTGTTCAAGACAAGCTTTATTTTTCCTCAAATCATGTACTGTACCACAACTCTCACGTTCGTCGTACTTTCTTTCTGCAGTAAGTTTACGAATTTGCTCTGTCTCTTTGATAATGTGGAACTTTTCTGTAGCTGTGAACGACCTATTACAATGACTCACACCAACCATCATAAAACACATGCTACTGCTTAAACTGACAACACGTAAATGACGCAATACGTACGTGGCATGTTTCTCTGTTGTGGGAACAGAGTGAGCAGAAAAATACCAACTTAACAATTTCTGTATGTTAGGAACACTGTACTAACCTCAGTCAGCAGGGCGTATGTCTGACTCCATGGCTAAATGGTTAGCCTGCAGGCCTTAGGTCACAGAGGTCCCGGGTTCGATTCCCGGCAGGGTCGGGAATTTTAACCTTAATTGGTTAATTTCGCTGGCACAGGGACTGGGTGTACGGGTCATCTTCATCATCATTTCATCCTCATCACGACGCGCTGGTCGCCTACGGGAGTCAGATCGAAAGACCTGCATCTGTAGGATGCTAAAAGGTTTATTTTGTCACCTATTCAATACATATAAATAAATATTTCTAACACCACATGGAAAATGCTTTTCTCTTGACAACTTAGTGCTTGAGGTCCGTCTTGGATCGAGATATTTCTAGAATCTCAAATCCTTTGAACGTAATGTTTCCAAGAAATCCGGTCCACCAGTCTACTATTATCAAGTCTAACCACAATTAAGAACACTACAATCAAAACATAGAATATTACGCACATTAATATTATTCAACGGCATTGTATTACAAAGGATTGTCATTAAACTTTGCATTCTTCCAAGACAGAGTGAACTCCCTTTTTATAGTTTGCTAACATTCATTTTATGAGGAACTGTTTATCACTAAAGACCTTTACTACAATGGACCTCTATACCGAACATAAAAATGTTTATTGTTTTAAAATAACATCAGCCGTTTTAATGCATGTCAATAACCAAATTATATAATTGCTCAAGAAACACTGAATACTCTTAATGTCAAAAGCAGCTGTAATTTTTAAGAGATAGATTTTACCAAAGACTTGTACTGCAATGAATCTCCATACCAAGTACAAATATGTTTAATGTTCCAAATATGACAGTAGGCGAATTTATTTTAATGTATGTTAGTAACTAGAATGTATAATTGGCCAAGAAAAACCATATGCCCTTAAGGTCTAAGCAGCTGTAAAAAAACTTTTTAAGAGATTGATTTTAAGTGAACTAGATGCTTAATCAGCATTTTGCAACAACTGTAAGGACTTGACAACGTTTTAACTATTCATATCCAAAAGATTGTACAGAGTTAACAAATTATAATATATTGCATAAGAAATATGCTAGTAGTTTCAATTAAAAGTTTTATGGTGTACACCAAATTACAAAATAGTTTAAGACTACGGTTCAATTTGTATGTACATATATTTTAAAATTATGTTAATATTGATTTGTATAAAGCCTTGTAACAATTTTCCTTTGGCTGATGATGGCAAACACAAATGCCGAAACCAGTCCCAACGTTGAAGTCTAATAAATACGTGATGTGCCACACTGTTGTAGTATTGAATAGGTGGAAACAATTACCCTCACTCCTTAATGTAAATCTGGATTCAATACGGACAAAAAATGAAGTTTTTGACATTAAACAGGATTGTCCTTCTCTCTTACAGGTAATATCTACAGTTAATTTATTAAACAACTGTAACTGCACACACAGTACAGGAATACACTGTAATTAAGATACACTTATCAGCCAAGGAATGGGCAGGGTCATTTCTCCTCTCGTCTGTTGGTTGAAGTAACATTCGTTATTATTTAACATGCTCAAAGATGCAATGATTGTGCACTCCTTCACTCACAACATTGTAAATGCATTGAAATACTGAACGAAGGAAACAATACACCCAATAGTTTGATTACAGTAGATGTTCAATATGCCTCCCCCCATTTCGATGCACAGTTCGCAACGGTGTGGTAGTGTCCTTTGGACTCTGTTCAGGGTGTGTGGTGTGTCACAAATGACCTGGAAAGCTGCCTGTATTCTTGGTACATCTTCTCTTTCTACAGGGTTCACAGAGTAGTCAGTTTGTGCAAAACAAACTGTATATTGCCTGCTGGGGCTGGGAAGTGACTGTGAGAAATGAACAAGAAACTTGTGCATTCACACTATGCATTACCTCTTTCTCCCACTTCCCCTCCCTTCTCTTCCCTTTACTGTTGCACAATAACAGGCAGGAACTGGCTCTCTGGTATAGCAAATACGGCAAGTTTGTCAATTTAAATTGCCGCGCTTGGAAGTAACAAAATAACCTCATTTTCTTGAAAAGTTTTCTCCGCCAATCCAATTGCACCATTAACATAACACAAAGAGCATTCCCGATTTGTTTTGTTGGTATAGTTCTGATACATTCTGTATAACTGTGAAGTGTTCAGTCAAAATGAATACATTAATGCAGACTGAACACTTCACATTTATAGATTAAGTTGAAATTGAAAATGAAATGGCTTCCACTATAACAAAGTAACAACCTTCATGCAATTAATGGCCACTCCCCAACTTTTCTCCACCACATTTTGAAAAAAAAAGAAAAAGAAAGGAAAATAAAAGGATTGTTCGCATGTATGCTGAATGCATGATTTACTTCAGCAGTGTGTGATGGTAGTCTCACAATTTCAGTCGCTTTTATTCTCCTTAATTGTCTAGCAGGTTACTGAAATTAGGGAAATGCTAATGTGTTCAGTTGAAACAAGTGTACTTTAAAAAACAAATCTTTGTTGTGGATTTCCATTTCTTTTATGTTACTGTTTATAGTTAAGTATTTTGGTAGTTAATTAGGTATGGTTAGAGCTTGTTGCATTCATCCTGTGATGGTGGACAATCAGTAATTAAAAACTGTGTCACCAAGTTTTAGATATGTATTGGTTTATGTTTCATATTTCGATAAATTCATTATATGTAAAGTTTTCCCTAATTTTCTTTGTTTACTTTTCTTAGCAAACCCATCTAGACAGCACGTGTTCTACGTCAATTTTCCAAAGGAATGGAAGACATATGATTTGACACAGTTGTTTAGTCCATTTGGTGAGTTTGTTTCATTATTATTTACTAGTATTATATCCTTTTATATAGTGTGCCCCATTCACTACCGTACCTTATATTACAATAGCTTATTAATTTTTACCCTTCTAAAGATATTCCAAAATAGTTCAAACAGGAGTATGTTCATTGTGTAGAAAATGAATAAAGGAATGTGTGTGTAGTGTGGTGCCTAACTTTTGAGATGCAGAGTAGCAATCCGCCAGCTAGCATGTGTTGCCCACCTGTCGTTTGCCTAATGCGCTTATCTACTCTTCCATCATTTGGCTGAGGGTGTCTACAAAATATGGTTGTTCGTGATTGTGTTCATATGAGATGACGCAGTTTGTTGAAAAAGAGTTTGTTTTCATGTATTGGATCACAGAATTGATAAAACCGCATCATCAACAGCAATACCTAGAGAAGTTTGGAGACTGATGGCCTTGTCAAAGAAAGTGGAGACTTTATTGTAAAACCATGCAGGAAGTTTTTCATAGATATCGGACGAAATGATCCAGAATGTGAATGATTTGACTACTGGCGCCCTCAAGAAGTCGCTGCACTGAGGTTTTCAGAAATCAGGGTTAGCCTGAAGTGCTCGTCAGAGTGCTGCAAAAGAAACAAAGCTTCAAGCATATCATTTCTCCATAGTGCACAAATGAATAGAACCTGACCAAGTAAAGTACTGACATACTTTTGATGGTTTCAGACACTTCTTTCAGGAAAATCCAAGCATTCTGGACCATATATGGCCCTTAGACAAGCGGTGGTTTCACATGTCAGAATTCATTAATTCTCAAACTATCTGATTGTTTATTTGACAAGCGAAATGCCCTCCCAGTAAATGAAGAATTCCTTCATTCAAATATTAGTGGATGGTGTTAGACCTTCCCACGGTGCATAGTCGTATCTAATCTCTTCGATACAATCTTCAATACCTTTGTATATAAATTAATGATGATGATGAACTCTCCGTTGTATATTTCCAGTAGAATGGATTGGCATCCCACTCATCTCTCATGTGCATGGCCTAAATTCAGTCCTTTGAAGGGACGTGCTTGCTGATCTGATGCTGCTTGATTATTTTTGAGGGGGATATTCTGAAGTGAGGAATTACCAAAACAAAATACAAACCATAGATGCCCGGAAAGCAAACATCACCGAAGAATATATATAGGCGACGTTGGGATAGGAAAGGGCTCAGAATTGGAAGGAAGCGGCTGTGGCCTTAATGAGGGTACAGCCCCAGTATTTGCCTGATGTAAAAATGGGAAACCACGGAAAACCATCTTCAGGGCTGCCGACAGTGGGATTCGAAGCCACTATCTCCTGGATGCAAGTTCACAGCTGCTAGCCCATAACCGCACGGCCAACTCGCCTGGTTCCCCAAGGAAATTCATGTAGAGACAGCAGCCCTTAGCCGTTAGCCTCAGGAATGTTCAGTTTTGCTTACCGGTTAGCAGCAAGATCGCTGAATAACACAGTGAGTCTATTTGTGCTTGTATTTCGCATTCCATTCAGAAGTTAGAAATTTGTGACCAGAAAATAATATTTAATAACCCACTGCTCCAAAATAAAGGGCTTCTACAAACATTTGTTTTAGAAAGAGTGTGATCTGCAATAAAATTGGATATTTTTATTGGCCTCGTGCATATGTTTTTGTATTTGTAGTTTGGTGTTTTTCACACCTATCAGTGCACTTGTTATTTTATTAGCCCCAGCAGAAAAGGTTTTATCTTGTGTTTTTCACACCTTTTAATTCTTTCCTCTCATCTTTACAAATGGTAAATATAGTTTTCACTGTACCCGCGGATTTACGACGTAAAATGCCCTCATGATATAGATGTTGATGGAATCAACATCTATATCATCCAATGGCCAAGCAGGCATCAATTTTAGGTAGTGAGATAAAGTCTCTCATAGTGCATTGGCACTGCCGGTGGCTTCAAGTAGCCTACGCAGTGGCCTCCACGGTATGCACTAGCCATACGTCTTGTTAGGTGTGCTAGGTACCAACTGACAAGCCCAACCTAGCACATGGGGGCGAAACGCTGGCAACCAGGAATGAGTCGGCTGGAAAATTTATAATGTCCAATAACGGACCATTTATATTGGTATTATAAATTCCCTCGTGTCGGAAAAAAATCATATCTAGTGTTTCCGTATCCCTATTGGATAGTTTTTATTAATATATTCAGTAGTACGTTTTCTCGCTTAACACATTCATTTTTGTTGTCCCCTGCAGAAACGTCTTAATCTTATTTTACTGTATATATAATTTTGTATCACAGTTATTACAAACTTAACCCTCAACTACTGTTGTCGAGCCAGCAATGACCCGATCGACTTTCATGGTGTTGTATTTCTGTGCAATTTACTTTTAGATTGTTGTGGCTGCAAGTATTCCTCTTCGATTGTTTCCTTTATCAGTTACCAACAGAATTCAGTCTCAGCAAGTTGTGATTTGAGCTGAAGAAATACATCGGGTTACAAGTGATCCGAGGTGTACCAGTTACGCGCGGTACATGCCGTAGCTACAGCTACAGCTGAACGGGTGAAGAGGACGCAGGAGCAAGATAGGCTACCCGCCTGTTGGGCAACGTGCTGCCTGGTCGGGACTGGCGTGTTCTAGAAGAAACGTCACACCTTCCCCAATGTTCGACCAGGAAATTATCAAAACTCCTGTAATAATGATGGTATCAACTCGAGGGATACGTCATTTTGTAGAGAATCGTGTAAACGTCTCTAATAAGTTTCAGGTAAATCCATCAAGAGATTCTCGAGTTATTCCACTTCGTAGAAATCATGATATCTGATGACGTAGAAGCACAAATCGTATATAAGACGAGCTCAACCCAACCAGGTCAGTCAGTCATAGCTGGGAGTCCAGTCTGACTCACCACGCTTCACCTTTACTCTGTTAGTCGAGACGTAGTTCTGTCAAAATTTATCTTTACAGTGGACTCGGCTTCTGTCAGTTGATTGAAACTTAGATTTTGTGCGCGTATAGAAACTTCGTCATGTGACAAGTCTTTATAATTGTGCAACTCAGTTTCTTACCACTTTACAGTTGTGGAACTTAGTTACTTATCAACGAGTGTTGTAAATTTCAAAGTGACACACCACTACATTATATTATTAACTGTGGAATTTCTTAAAACTCAGCTTATTTTCTTTCATTTATTAAGTAGAAGTGATCATGAAAGTGTTTGAACTTTTTCACTACCATGAATGCAAATGATTACCTATTACGTAATTTATACTCGTGTGCTTCGACATAAGTGATGAACTCTGGGTAGAAGTGAACGATACTCATTCCAAAACGAATTGAATTTACAACTGTGTATAATAATTGCTAATTATTTCTTCAAATTCTGGGTTGAAGTGAACGATACTTAATTCAAACCGAGGTGAATTTTGAACTGTGCAGAATAATTGCCAACATTATTTCCTCAAAGTGTTCAGTAATTTATTAGTGCATTACTGACAGCAGTGTCCATTGGATAAACTCTTGTGCAGTCGTATATTTATTCTAGTGTCAAGTGCGACCATATTTGAGTAGAAAGCAACCACAAACTGTGATTTATTTCTTTTCTAAATTCAATGCTATTCACATCTTCATTTTTAAATAACATTCAAATTCTATCTACAAGGGACTGGTGAATATCGACTTTATATTACATCAGTATTAATATGTAAACATTCTTCAGTTTTGTTATTTCTAAAGCTTATGTTCACGAACTGTGATTTATTTCTTTTCTAAATTTGATGCTATTCGCATCTTCATTTTTAAATAACATTCACATTCTATCTACAAGGGACTGGTGATTATCGACTTTATATTACATCAATATTAAATCAAATGTTGGTGTCATATAAGTGTGCGTGGGGGACTGTGCAATTGTTGACACTCGTGTGAGATTGTTTGAGACCGTCTAGAACTTCAGAAATACGAGTACGATCCCATGTCAAACCAACCTGGGTGTTCCAGCTCCATTCCATGGTGACGAATGAGACCTGCAGAACAAGTTCCAGTCCAGTTCAGCATGGTGACCTGGGAGTACGGGTTACCTGATAGGCGATGTTGAAGACGACAAAAGACTACACCAAGGTGATATGCAATTCAGCATGCATTTATTTGAATAAACTACATTCTTTAAAAGAATTTTCAAGTATTCTTGTAGATAGGACCCTTCTTCCTGTACCAAGCCCTAGCTTTAATTTACCTGGAACTGCCGTGAGACATAACTAATGCGATTATAAATTAAGTAGTAAATCTGGGTTATATTTTACTGGTACAGAGGATAGTATTAACGTACTTGTCAGTTCATTTTCTAATTGGATGTTAAACAGAATGTATGTGCCATGAGTGATAATTAGATTGGCAACTGACTTAATGTTGAAGATGTAGACAATTTTAGTGATGGTGAAACTGTGTTTAGTTAACATGATACTGAGAGGGAACAAGAAATACAGGATGAAGATGCTGATGAGAGATCGCTGTTACTTCCAGGGCCCTGTAATTCTTGTCAGAGTGAAGATCTTCCAGAACAAGGAACTCCTCCTATATACCCTGAACAGGCTGTTGAACAGGATTCTGGGTCAGAGTTATGTCCTGTGTCAAAAATTATTAGATGAGCAAAGGAAAAAATGTTTACGGTAAAAATGCTTTCCGATGGAGCACTGTGCCTCCCTACAGCTTAAAAACTAGAAAGCATAATAAAGGTAAACTTGCTTCAGCTCAAGAGAGGAAGCACAGTCTAATGAACCTGTAGTTTTTGGCAATTGCTTTTTTGATGATAACATGCTGAATACAATTGTCACCCATACAAATGATAAAATAACAGAACAGTGCTCAAACTATGGTGGTACAGCTTCGTTTGTCATGCATATTGACCTGATCGAGAGAAAAGCTCTGTTGGGTTTGCTGTATCTATCTGGAATTTTTTAGCCAGGGCAGGAAGCTGTGAGAGGGCTATGGAAAGCAGATGGCACAGGTAGGGACATATTTAGAGACTCATCTCTGGACTGTCTTATTTTTCTTATTGCTTGACGGTTTTAATTTCACTGTACTGGATGACTGCAGTTTTGTTGAAAGATATTTTGTATTGTTGATGTGTCATCTAAATAATGTTTTTGTCCGTCTGAATTATAGAGTAAGTGCATTATGTCACTAAGTGGTCTCACGGCTTCGTGTGAGGACAACTTGAAAGAACTTCACAATTTAAAAAAATCTCAAGTTATTTTCTCACCTATTTACTTCAAGGGAAAGTGGTCAGTCTTCTATAACATTTAATGATATTAGGGCCCATATTCCAACAGTCATAGAGTAATAATTCTACAATATTTTTGGTATTTGTTTTGGGGATTTACACAGTGAAATATTTCGGGTCATACTAGACCCAAGGATAGTGTTAATGTCAAGAAATTCAAGTTTTCTTCAGTAGTTCTTATTTTTATTTATTTATTTATGTATTTATTTATTTATTTATTTATTTATTGATTGATTGATTGATTGATTGATTGATTGATTTAATCATTTATTTTTTTATTTATTCATTCATTTATTTATTTACTAGCTGATGTACCCGTGCTTCGCTGCGGAATTCTACATTGTATACAGAATTCTAGGTTACATAGTGTACATGTTGTGAGTAAGATTGTAATAAATTGCATAGCTCCACCTGCCTCTTTACATCCTCAGAAAGACTGCCTTGGTGGTTTTCCCAATCGAAATCAGCATAGGTCATTACAATGACGCCAGTAGGAATGTTGTGATTAAAGGCAATGCTGTCATATAAAATACTCGGTCAAATGAAAAACCACACATTTTCTCACATTTAACAAACAGTAGTACGCTGCCGATCTAACAGTCCAAAGTTCCAGGGCTGGAATGACCTGGTCGCAGACAGCCGTAAACACATTTTTATTTTCGGGGGGGGGGGGGGGGTGGCGGCGAAGAGTGGAGAGTTCCAGGGCAAAAACTATGCCCTTTTACTCTATCTTTCCTAAGAGTACCCGATGAGTTGGAAAATCTCGATTCACTACACTGGCAGGGGAAAATCTATCTGACTTGGAGGGAAATTTTTCCTCCAAGCCAGAGGAGAAATCCCCTCTTGGCTGCTGATTTGGAATAAAATGAATGTTCAACCCTCTACCCTTCAAGCCTTTGAAATGTGGCACCGGCATAAGACTATCACAGGGTCGCTGACTGGGTACTACCCACAGAGACATCTTCGAATGTTACAAACTAACCTTAAATTACTAAGCAAGAAGGATAAGAGAGAAGAAAAATAAAATAAAATAAGGAGATCTGAATGAGAACCTTTTTGTAAACACATATTTATTGAAAGAAAATGCTAAACTTTGGCAAAGTAACACTCCTATACAAATTAACAACAAAAATAATTTCGGAACATGTATTGATACATCACTCACTATTTCATTCAGTTCATTTGAATTCTGTTCAATTTACATAATTATTTATTATGAGGCACTCCTCACATCATCATTTGTTATGAATTCACCAATCTAAATTACCAAATTAATGTTTCCAATTTGTCAACTCTGACTCTGAGATATCAACAACCTGATTCATAAATTCAAAATCCCCTCCATACACATCACTCGATTTTATTCCTGTTACCTTTCATTTTCATTTTACCAACATTACTTTTACTCCATTACTTCCATTTTTATAAATCAATTCAGTTTCCATCATCTCTAGTTAACACCACATTTCAAAAATAATAATAATAAACTATTAATGGAATTGACCCTCATTACATCCATTAGTTCGTCAGAGTGACCTTCGAAATCCAAAAATATAAAACCAAAAACCTTCATCCATATATTCCTGAATCAATTAATCTGCATTCACTTTCCATACTTTCAAATTATTTAGTATTTAAGTTATGAACCTTGTAACTATAATTCTTCAATCATTTACTTTATTACAATATTCCATCATGAAATTATGAAGTTGTATGAAGTCATTAAATCCAACATTCGTTGTATAATTCGTGAACTCCTCGTTTTATTAATTTAAATTCATTAAATTATTATTATTCATTAAATTTGAGGTTATCACTCCATCAAAGTCATTACCTCTGAAATCGTTAAAGATTATTCAATTATATTTGTAAAATCAAATAATTACTAAATCCACAGATTTGTTAAAATCATATAATTATTTATTATTATAATTTATGAAATCATTCCTAATATTATTTAAGTCCGAAATCTATCCAACTCATTCTTTCCTGTAACATCCTCCACTCCTATATTTTCAACTAATACGGAACGTGACCAAATCGACAGTAACCCCTGACACGAATAAATTAACTTACTATTCTGATTCATTATTAAACAAAAATATCCCGCATATACATAATCAGCTGTTTCAGTAATACGTAAAATATACTCCAACTCTGTAGCAAAGAGCGTATTCTAATATTATAAACCACAAACTTATTCTACACTGATTCTAAGACAATAGGACAGAACCACATTGTCGCAATAAATCAACCGTAATTGAAATTAATTCACACATCGACAAGAAATTATGCAACTGCAAACCAGAATTTGCATTGCCCAAACATAGTAAACATATAATACAATGAAGCAAATACAACATCAGTCAAATAAATAATCACAGGGAAAATCATGATCATTGACCTGGCCGGGCATCAAACTCCAACCTTCAGCTCCGCATCATTACAGTGACCTATCATTCTCTACATCACAATGAACTGTCTCGAAGTATATCTATCATTTTAATCTCAATGTGCTGTCCTAAATTCCTCAAGCCAAACTATATTATGATTGACTTTAATTCTTTTACTTTAAGACCCTAACAACGCTGTTTGAACTCCTCTAATACACATATCCAGTCGGCACGGGCGACTATCTTATCTCGTACGCCTCTCATCTGTTTATTTCACTAACACGGCCATTCATTCTCATCAGCACCAAATTAATCTCTCTCTCTCTCCACTTTAATGAACTCATATGTTTCCTCAAATCAACTTTCGTATTACTGCTTCTCTGAGCTAACAATAACCACCATTTATGAGCATTAAATACTTTCAATACACATTATTTGCTCCATTTATCATGTGTTTAATTCCATATTCCTCGCAACTTTCAGTATATTAAGATACACATATATCACTTGGCCGGTACTGATTCCCATATTACTGCACCTCATTGGTTCGACTCCTGCTACTGGCATTTGTGTCTTAAAGGTTCTACTTCGAAACTAGACTCACTAAATTTAGGATAAAATCTATATGAAGAATATCTATTCCCTACAGCACATTTCGTCTACTAGTTAGAACACAGGTTACTTACTGATGAAATAAACTCGAAAATTTCACTGTAATGTGCCTGGATAGCCAAGGTTCGTATCTTCTCGGTCAGTGAAATTTCTCTCGATCTTGATATCATGCAACATGCTATACTGATCTATTTACTTCCCATGACTACAAAATTATACTGAATGCCTCCTACATCACTTCAAATATTCACACACACGCTGATATCTTTATCAGAGAATCGCGCAGTAAAGAAAAACCATATTTCACACACGTATTTATCACTATAGAAGATCATATTTATACACCTATTATCTTATTATTTAAGAAGATCATATTCAACACACGCATATTATTTTATTATTTAAGAAGATCATATTCAACACACGCCTATTATTTTATTATTTAAGAAGATCATATTCAACACACGACTATTATTTTATTATTCACTCCCCAGGCATCAGTATGAAAATTACGCTCTATAACTCCAACTATCCTTGCTACAGTGAAAGTAAAAAAATATAAAATGAACATCATGCATGAAATTAATTATAGGTTAACAGCTAATCATGCATAAACCAGATATAGTGAATCAGGGGTACTTATCGAATTCGGCGACGTTCCATACTCAGCTCCACGGCCTCATGGTTTCAGGTCGGCCCCATGATGAGAATTAAGCCATCATATTGGCGACCTTAGCATGCGAACCAATGCCATTCTCGATACCCATGTTCTTCATTCTTGCAGATTTTAATGTTTCACACGGCTTCACATATTTCACACTAAAATGCACAAACACATGTATAAACAACTTATAATAACACATTAAACACTTATTTACACCAACAATATATACTTTGCCTCTGCTATTTCACGATTCTCAACACGCAGCACTGCAAAGCGTCTGTATATCGATGTCGTTCCAGTCTTCCCTGCTTTATCAAAGTTAATATTACAAGATTATCTTCCCAATTTCTACAAGATTTTCACCATTATCTAGTTAAAATGAAATCTATCGGATCCCGTTGTATCCTGTCAACAGTTATAGTTATCAGACTGAGAAATGCTCAAGATCGTTAGTCCGCATTGGACACCATGCACCTCTCGTCTGGTCCATTCAAAATCACGCAGCAGAGTGCCTCTTTTAAGCGGCACGCGACTTCTCGACTTCTCCCTGCACACTAGCTTCCAGGTACGGAGTTAGGGGAACCCCATCATTAGTGGTGCAATATCCTGTCATGTATGGCTGCAGTTATTGGTTACGATAGATCATTAGGAATATGTCTTCTTTAATTCTCGTCCACAGGAGAACTTAAATTTGTTTCCACACTGCCCCTCGGTAGATTTAGTTAATTTTGGAGGGCATTCATACGAGCATCCATATTTAATTTTCCCCCATCACTTCGAACTTGCTGCGCTCCTATTCGCTACTCAGAAATGTTGCCAACTTATGATCTGAGTAACCTCGATCACACACCTCTCTCACGATAGCGTAGAATATTCCACGACTTCCATATTACATCATCAAGTGACCCTGACACGTGGACCTTAGCTCCAAGTTTGGGCAAGCGAAGTTGCACCATATCCGGCCTCCAACGTGACTATAATCCATTTCCCTGTACCTTTCTATAATTTACCATATTTTAAGACAATGATATGGACCATTTGGGTTCAATGTAGAATTTAATAAAAGTGAAGAGGAAAAAGCTTTTCTTAAGAAACATTTCATTTTAGGGTTGAATTTTGAGTTTCTTAGTGAATTGTTGAGCTATAATTTGGAATCAGCCGAAATTGTAATTCTAGACCAGGTCATAAGTTAGCCTCTGCCATTACTCTATTAATTGTACACACTGATAAATCCAATCAGCGCATCGGAGTAGGGATCGAATAGCTGGAATACTATGATGAACCAGCGTGTTACGTACCAACAGTATCAGAAAATATATGAACCAGAGGAATGGTATGCTAGAGACGAAAGTTATCTAACTTCCCTGCTGTTTCCTGCCAGTATTCAGGCAGGCTGTTATACTCGGTACGCAGCAGTAATCCCATCTATCGGAGACGAGTGGCAGCATAAGAGACAAAGAACATCACAACAAACATGGTTGTCGTAATGTTAATGTTGATCAATTTTATGAGCTTTCAATATTGTAGGCCTTCACATTTAGCTTTCTTCCGACTGTCAAATACCATTCTTATCATAGTCAGTACGGTAAAACTGCATAAAACATACATGATCGGAAATTGAATTCTCTATAAATTGTGTTATGTAGTACTTTTCAATAACATAGGTATTTAAGAATTAAATTTTAGGCGCCTTCCCTTAAATTACCATTTCATCGAGGGTGAATACAATTATTTATAGCTTACACTGTAGTTTCTTATTCCCCGACTCTGTATACCGATTTTCATTAAATTCTGTTAACCCCTTTTCTCGTGGCTCGGCGTTGATATGGACTTGGCAACAATAATACAAATTCATGAATATCTCTGTTATCACAGCTGGTACGGTAAAATGTATCAGACCTAAATGATCGGAAACTTAATTCTATATAACTTTCGTTATGCAGTATTTATTGATAGGACCACGAATAACATAAATATTTGAGAATTAAATTTTAGGCCTTCACCTAAACTACCATTTCCCTCAGCGTAAATAAAATTATTTATAGCCTAGATTGTAATGGTTCATCCTCCAACTTTACATACCGATTGTCATTAAATTCACTTCAGCCGTTTTCTCGTGATGCGTGTACATACATAGAGACAGACAGAAATTACAGAAGAGTAAAAACTACTTTTCCTTGTTACTGTGGACACGACCGATATAGAAATACCATTCTTTTTTTTTTTTAATTCTGAGCAATGTACAGTCAAAACTCTTATTATATATATATATATAGTTTATTTATTTATTTATTTATTTATTTATTTATTTATTTATTTATTTATTTATTTATTTATTTATTTATTTATTTATTTATCGTATGGCTTTACAGATACAATGATTTTGAAGAACAAACTATATATTTATATCCAGGTTATTTATATAGCTGTCACTGGAAGTGCATGAGCAAAGTCACTGATATCGCCACTGTACTTTCTTTTTGGACATTCGCTGATAATGTGCAGGATGGTCGGCTTAGAGGCACCTTAAAGTACCCTACACGTGATCTCCGAGTGGTGCTAAGCGAGCAACAGCGAACAGGCGACCAGACATATTTCTCCCCTGGTCAAGATACAACATTAATGAACGTGGAAAAGAAAATTAATAAATCCATTACGTTAAAGAAAATGAGGCCCCAAAAAGGATGAATAGCACCTTCAATATTCTGTAGAAAATGAATGAGGTCAGCTACTACAGGAACCTAAGTGTAATAACAATACGAAGAAATTAGGTCAAGTAGTACACAATTGAGTACTTCAAATTTAATTATTAGTAATGGTAATAACGTGATATTAGATATTAGCTGCACTCAAAAAATTCTTCGAGATATAATACCAGGCAACATCAACTAATTACAGTGATTACAGGATTAGTTTTTTTTCTTTTAGTTTAAACACATATACGTATTTACCAAACTTCATAGCATATCACTTGAGAATTTCGAAGGAAACACTTTTAAATTTCTTCAAATATCATTTAAACCAAAGAAGCTCAAATTTCAGGCAGTTCCACTCAGTACCAAAGGTACTAACGACATATCACGTTTGCGCGGCATAGCCAATAATGCAGTCCGACATGTTTGAATTTTGTGTGTACTCCGTGCGCCAAAACTGTTATAGTAGATACCTTCTTTTAAAAAAGTTTTTCAAAACTTACCGATGAAGTGGTCCATAAACAATCCTTATAGGCACACTTGTAAAATAGTAACACAACTCACAGTAGGTTTTAAAACAACAGAATTTAAATTACACGGTGATAATCACCTAATTGAAGAATAAATAAAAAACAAAATAACTTAACACCAATAAAAAAATAATTTTACGTAAGAGGCTCCAAAGCCTCTTCAGCCCCATAACTAGGGCGATAAGTAGTCATTTTGTCTTGCCAAAATGGCTAGACAGAGCGTTGCTCCAAACGCAGCCATACTAGATGGTGGCCAGATCCCAATTGCCAGTCCTCAGAGAAGTGCACCAGCAAACGCACTTAGACAGTTGACGATCACAAGGCATAGTCACAGAATAATAAGCAGTAGAAATTACACCTCGTCGTCCAGTCGAGATTTTAGATGTGCATCAATTAACCAATTACAGCCAATATCTGTCTTGCAGTTCATGGTGTATTGTTGAATAATGAATGTTAATTGTAAAAGTAATTCCTCACGTACTTGTTACAGGTGAACTATGTAATGCGAGTGGAATGTATTTTTTTTGAAGACCTTGTTTGAAAAATACGATATGATGTTTTATTTTTATTGACCTAACCTGTACTGTTATTTGTAGAGCATAAGATAATTTAATGACCTAACCTGTACTGTATTATATTGTAACATAGGCATTTGTAAATAGTAGAATTCTGTTCTGTAGTTTCTGGAAAGATCCAGAAAGTTACATAACTTTTGTACAGGGTGTGTTACTTTGTTGGTGTGTGTTCTAGAAAATGTGTTCTATTCTGGAAAAATACGACTTTCGCGATCATGCGTATTCTAGAATGTTAGTCAAAGTTTGCGATCAAAAGTAAGGTTGTGATTGGTGAGTCTAGGTGGCGATAGGGAACTTGTGCACGCTGATTGGCTGCCTCCAAGGCCAGAATTTCCTATATATAGTGAGCGAGGCAGTGTTTGAATTAATTCTGTATCCTGAAATTCTGTCGGTCTCGGTTTATCGGTCTGCGAGAAGCCTATCGGGTTGACGTCCCCCGGCTTCAGGGATGGCACTCTCCTCGGGTAAGCACTCTTGAATTCCGTTCCTGCTAAAATTTCGGTAATGTTCCGATTTGTTCTTCGTACAGGAGTCTGCCCTAACCTCGCCTAGATTCACCAAATTAGTTACTTATGATGCCTTAGTTTTTCAGCTGGACTTGCCTGTTCGTTTCCGAGGCATTCCCATTTCTCGTTTCACTAAAATATGTATATTGTAGTTTAACATTATTTCCCTTGGGGGTTGCCTCTGGTAGTTCTGTATCACTTGAGGTACGCTAGATTTTGGATAACCTGTAAATTGCATTGCACTACTGCATTGGTAACTAGATGTATAGTTGATTTGAAATTTGAATTTACACTGCTACGAAATAACCTATGTATATCACTGAACTTATAGCTCATAACTTAGAATGTATTTGTAAAATTATCTTGTAAATAATATTTTTAAAATCTAAGGATCATGGTGATTCATTTCGGAATCCACTATCTAAGCCATGTCCATGCCTTTGGTAGGTTCCCAGCCTTTTCATCTTCCCGGTTTGTTGTTCACTAGTTGGTCCTACTGATATTTACGTACATGATTTGTTGGAGATCCGAGTAATGCCAGCTACTGTTTTTCCGAGTGTGTAGTGATTTCTTATATTGTGTATTGTACTCTTACCTTCCCCTTTTAACTGTGTTTGTGCTTTGTTTGGTGTTACCCCTGTAGTCTGAGGTAGCAGTACTAAAATGTCATAGTTGGTAAAAATTATAATAATGTCCTTTAAATTATAATGCTACAATTTCATACTGTTTATATGATTTTATTAGATTTTAATTTTTTCCTTTTTATTCCTTTGTCATTTGTGTAGTTCTGTTGTCAAAGGAAAGTGACAAAACAATATTTTTAGGGATAATTTATAATGATGTTTTAATTTAAATTTGTTTTTAATTTTATAGCATGAAAGTGGTCCCTATTTTGGCAAAGTATAGATGAACTATAGTTAGGCAAGAAATTTGTGTGTTAATGTAGCCTACTCCTTTTAGGGTGTACTTGCACTTAGGGCCTCTGACATTTTCAGTCGATCACTGTTTGTATCAGGAAGAGATTTTGATTCCTTTGGCATATTTATCCCATAATAAACACATACTTTTTAATAGAAAACGCTTCCAAATTATGTTCTCCATTGATTTCCACATCAAGTCTTGATTTCCCCATTAATTCACTTGCTAATTAGGTCCACTACTCCAAGATCTTAGCCTCTGATCTTTATTGCTTCTTTTCCTTCTTTCCTTCCTCTTGTCAGTTATCACTGTTTTACTTTAAAATGGCTGATGGCCTAGATATAATTTGAACAGCAATCATCATCATCATCATCATAATCATCATCATCTTGCTTTAATCTGTTCTGACTCTATTGTTAAACCTGCCACCTACTGCATCAAACTGCTCTAGAGTCTCTCCTCATACTTTCTCTAAATTACAATATCATTGTGGAATTACATTGTATTAATTTTTGAACCTCCATATGTTCCCTTTGCTACCCTGATTCATTCACTGCTATTTTAAATAGGAAAGATGGCTGTATTCTTTTCCACCTAGTCCCAATTTTTTTTATTTTGCTCACTTGGGTTATACCACAGTTGTAGCATTGCTTAAATTCTTCTTCTTATTTCTTTCCCAATACCTTTCTGAACATGCCATTGGCCCATTTTTGTTCGGAATTTTAGAGATCAAAGAAACAATAATCCAGGACAAGAGATATTACTGACTGTTAATATTAAAGATCGAAATGATTTACACCATACTTTAACCTAATTCTAACATACATATCATGTCATAGGTGGTGTGAGTGTGGCATGGATAAATGATACATCAGCCTATGTTGGGCTGCATCGACGTGATCAAGCAGGTGTGGTGTTACGGACACTTACACAAAGTGACACATATACTGTGATACCATATGTGAAATATCAGAAAATACTGAAGCAGCAGCAAGAAGGACATTGTACATGTTCCCGTTCTAAGCACCGCTCTATACCTTGCTCACCTACAACAGTGGCACGCAAGCGGCGATCCTTGGAATTACTGGCAGAGGAAACCAATCAGTCGACACCTGTAAACTCAAGGCGGAAAAGGAGTCGTGGCAGTGGCGAGTGAGTAAATCAATTCAATACTACCCAGTGTTATGATATGCATGTGTGATTTTGACCGTTTTCAGCCTTTTCTTGAAATATAAGGATGGTTTTTTTTTTTAATTCTGTAAGAGTGTAGTTTCAGATTATCAGTAGTTTCGTATTGAATGTAGATATTTAACCCGTTAAGTGGGGGAGTCATACATGAGAAATACCTGCATAGTGGGGAATCAATCATTTTCGGCGAAACTTTTCATTAAAAAAGAAATCATTTTTTCCAACCTACAGCTACTTATTATATTATGTTAAACTTTGCATAAAATTATTGCAATGTAAATTGCATTATTATTTACAAATAAAACTATTTTTCAGTTCATCCAGTGTCAGTGTAAAACTTGCATATGTGCCTTTGCATATTAACTCTGATTCGGAGTATTATTTGTGTTGCTTATATTGTTGAAATGTGTAACACAAAATGAAAAAATATCAAATACTCCAAATAATGGAGATACATTCTCTCAAATATCACATTTTCCCTAAGTAAAATAGAAAAATGTACTCACCATGTAGGCCTATAACTTGCCATTGTAGAGGGCAGCGAGTAAACCACGAGTTCATTCATCACAATTTTGTCACCACATTTTACAAAATTACACTACACTACACTTTTTCTACTGCTTTTCTCACACTTGTGGGGTAGCGAGTGCGAACTGTGTCGCACGTGGATTTGGCCCTGTTTTACTGCTGGATGCCCTTCCTGACACCAACCCTGTATGAAGATTTGTAAACACAGTTGCGTGTTTCTGTGTGGTACTACACTGTTAAACACTGTTTACACTAATTGTTTACACTCAATAGCTATCACAAATGACTGGAGAAAAAAAGTTGAAAAAAAACTCTTTCATGGTGTTCACTGATAGTTGCCAGCACCCAGATTGAACAGCGGTCTCCAAATGTACACCACGAGCTTCTCAAATTCCCCAAGCATAGAACTTGAGACACACCGGCATATTTGCAATGCTTATACTTCAGCTGTATGGTAAAGCCTTAAGCAAGGAGACGGGCACAAAGCAACATTGCATACTACACAACAATACTGAATGTCCCGTTGCTGGTCTTTCGCCACGCAAACAGCGTATCTCTTATTTGCATGCAGTCTTGATTTTGAGGCTGGACTGAAGTCTGGAAACTGCCTTCCAGTTGACAAGTCAGCGGGTGCGGGTCTCACTGATCGAATTGGCAAGACTTCATTAGGGGTAGCATTCGTATACTTGAGAAATAGTTTCTGCACATTTTGAATACGAAACTCCAGCTGAGTGAATTTGCCACTGTGTATCTTGTACATCACAAAAGCATTAAACACTGTTATGTTCAGTAGGTGTCTAGAAATCTTGTGGTAATACTTCCTCATTCTTTTTTTCCCGCCATACTGTATGGCACAATACATTGGTCCGATAAGTCCCCTCCCCCCCCCACATTGAGTCATTGTACTTGATACATACGACCGGCTTCTCTTTGGTTTCTCCTTTCTTGTGTAGAACAGTGTGCATTTCCGCGTCATGAATACTACTCAGCATGCAGGCATCCGTCTCGTCTTTGCACTTCTAGGCCATGAACTTGTTTTTATAGGCAAAAGCACCACCCCTTTCTTCAACTTTTCCCCCATAACGTTCTTTGGAAGATTTTACAGTACCAACATCATCTGTCTGAAACTCATTGAGCTGATCGAAGAGTTCCAGGCTATTGTTATAATTATCTAGAGCTATTTGGTATCCCTTATTTAGAAGAGATTCGGCTAGAGCAAGCACAAATTTTGAGGGCTTGTTATACTGAGAAATATTCACCACACAAACCTCATTTACTAGCTCAGTTTCCTTGCCTGTATACCACAGTATATTCCACACATATCATGTTTTAGCCTCATGTAATTTAAAAGATTCCATCCCAAAACGAGCTTTCTTCTTCGGAATGTACATTTTCCATCCCAAGCGACCTTTCCAAAGGAGTAAACTTTCGTCAATAGATAGATCATCTGGCAAATAGGAAGTTTTGTAATTTTGTTACAAGAATGTCTAAAACTGGCCTCATTTTGTAGAGTTTTGGGGATACTTGCCTATCATAAGCCTCATTATCAGAGAAATGTAGAAATTTCAGAAAAGGAAAAGGGTCTCATAAAACACGGGCATAGCAAACAATCTATTACGTGAAAAATAATGAGATAACTTTGGCTTTTGAATAACAGTATACCCTGAAGAAAAATAATCCCAAATAAAAGTTTTTTTTTTTTTTTTTTTGCTAGGGGCTTTACGTCGCGCCGACACAGATAGGTCTTATGGCGACGATGGGATAGGAAAAGCCTAGGAGTTGGAAGGAAGCGGCTGTGGCCTTAATTAAGGTACAGCCCCAGCAATAAAAGTTTTATTTCTTCCTTGTTAATAGTAGGAACCCAATCCCTCTCTCTACTTCTTCTCTTCATTTTAGCTGTTCCTGCACTAGCTTGTATTGCCTGCTGAGCTTACAGATTAGTTTGTTCGGCAATGAAATGCTCAAATATTTTGTTTGGTTCTTTTTATATTTACAAGTTCGTTCTTAATGCCACTTTGGTATGTAGCTGGAAATCAGGCTCTCCTACATCCTCTAACATCCTAATCCCTAGGTGGAGTAGGAGGCAAATCGCTCTCACTCTGACTTTCTAATCTCATCAGAGCTCAAACTCGCCACCTATCCGCAGCAGCTAGGCAGTAGGCCTTCTCCGACAGAAGCACTTGTGCTTGGAGCATCTAAAAGTGGGATAGTTTCACCATTACTATCTAAACTAGAATCACTGCAACTATCTTCCTCACAGAGTTCAAGAATATCTCATATATCATCAATCGGAAAATCTACAATTCTTTTGGATATGTTCACCACAAATAGGAATCGCTACTTGTAGAATCAAAACAATAAATCACAACAGATATTTATATACCAACAAAACAACTTATGAGAGATCAAAACGTTCACACCGATACATGCAATATTACGCTCCACACACCACACTGACTGAGCTTCTCGCACCAGCAATAGCCAACTGCCACATAGGTTGTTCTTGCGCTATGCAGCTATATAGCAGATAACAAGGGGATTCCCTGACGAGAACTGCTTTGATGCACGAAGGTGAAAAATTCTGTCAGATGGCAGCGCCTCTCGGAACATATGGAGAAAGTTTCAAACCTACCGCTTGTTTTGTAATGGAGATAAAAAATAAAACTTTCCATGCTTCACATGACGCGCGCCCACCAGTGGGCTTGCTCCGGCCGCGTCACCTGCAGTGAGCCCCACTCTACGGGTTAAGAAGTTAATTAGACTCAAGGTCTGGTTTTAAAATTGAACCTCTTTTTTGGAATACCGGTAACTAAAGAATTAAGCTTTGTAGTATTTATTTCCCCTGGTAAGGTACTTCAGTAATTTCGATCATTTGGATTCCTAAATGAGGTCTTGGAAGGAATGAACACAGGTCTAAAGGTAGAAGGTTGAGTAGTTCGCTCTCAGAAATTTGTATATGATCAAACAATTCTCGCAAATAGTGATGTGTGAATTGTCAGAAAAATATGGATTAAAAGTCAGTGTAAAAAGACAAAAACAATGCCAATAAGTAAATCGAAGAAAGATGTCAACATTTTTGTATTACGTGTTCGAAATATGGAAGGTCAGGTCAGGAACGTCATGCTACTGTATGTGACAGTGGATGGTACTACCTGTGACTGTGTGGCTGAGGGTTGAGACAACCAGTACCAAACACGACAAACTAACGGAGAATCAATGTCTGCGGGCAGAGGAGTTCTCCCTTAGGGGCTTGGTGAAGCTTTGTTGTATCAAATGACACAAAAATTCACCAAAATGCTGCTGCCTTGCAGATGTGGCAGGGGACTGCCAAAGGCTAAGGGAGATTATCTAGAGAAATGAATTTCACTTTATGGGTCCGTATTGAACTTTGATTAAACCAAATTAAAATAATAAGTGAGTTAAATCCACCTTTTTAATACAATTTTTTAAAAAATAATCTCTGAATTTTCTGGGTAAGATCTTTTTTTGACTATGGAAAAGGAACTATCAGAAAAGAAATTGTTTTATTTATGTAATCAGTTTTATCCATTGTAATGGTAGGATTTCCTTTGTCAGCTTTGGTGATAATAAGATTGTCATTAATTTTCTTTTTAAGAGCAAATAAATGATGATGTTCAATGGAAAGCTCTTCAGAAGTCTTATGAGAAAATGGGTAAGTACATTTGTTATCTTGTAGAAGAATGCGGTTGATTTTCTTTTTAATTTCTGTTCTTAATTCATCTTGTTTGTCAATAGTGGCTTTATTAATGGCTATTTCAGATTCTGTGATTAAAGTTGTGGCAACGTTGTATAAATTAAGGTTGGGCCAGTTATGTTTAGTGCCTCTAATAAAATTGAATTTTCAATATCACTTGATTGCACATTGGATAAATTGATGACTGGTGGATGAAATTGTTCATAAGTGTTTAGGGGTGTACTGGTTGATTTGGATTTGTTGTTGTGAGAGTTGGGTTTTTTTTAGGGAATCAAGTTTTCTATCTAATATTTGCTGTTTTTTGGATAGTTTATTAAATTGTATTGAAAAGGTGGATTTAACTCACTTATTATTTTAATTTGGTTTAAGGGACATTACTCCAACAGAAATTCCTTTACAATGTTAGGCGTAGCAAGCCAGCTGAACAGAGTTGGTGAGTTTGTTGCTTTTGAAACCAAAACAAGCCTTGGATGTAAAAGTGTTAAAATTACCAGGTATGACAACTCTTCCTGCAATTCACGAATCTATGACGGCCAAGAACCTGAAGCTCATTGGAGATGCGGGAGGAGACCAACATTATACGGGAAGAAACAGCTCAGAATTGGAACCCTCATTATCCTCACCCTTACTGGTAATTGCAAAAAAATTGTAGACCTCATGGACAGACACACACTTGGAATTTTAGGGTTGAATGAGACAAAATAGAAAGGTTCAGGAAAGAAAACTTTACAAAATGGTTGTATATTGTACTGGAGTGGAAACCTGAATGAAGCCAGAAATGGAGTTGCTTTCATTCTCCACAAAGATGTTAATGTGCAGGCAGAAATGTATTATAAGTGACAGAATCACTAAAATGACATTACTTGATGGCAAGGTATTCCATACCTTTCTCCAAGTATATGCGCTACAGGCAGGCTGTCCTGCAGATGAAAAAAGTAATTTCTTTTTTTTAGATCTAGAGGACCAAATAAAGGAAGACATTATCATAATTATGAGAGACTTGAATGCCCAAGTTGGGACAGATAAGCAAAGCTGGGAAGACATCATGGGACCTTATGGCTATGGTGGCAGAAACCAGGAGGGAGACTTCTGTGCATGGAATAACCTGAGCAAACCTCTTGGTTTCAGAAAAGAGAGAGTCATAAAATCATATGCTACAGTTGGTATGGGAAGCATAGGACAGTCATCATCATCATCATCATCATCATCATCATCATCATCATCATCATCATCATCAATGTCCCACTCCAGTTGCCCGGGTGTGGTTAACAAGCCTCCTCCACTCCTTTCTGTCCTTCCACTTTTCCTGCTCCATTACTTCTGCCACATCCAATCCAGCTTCTCTAATGTCCTTCTAGATCTGATCCATCCACCTTCTTCTCGGTCTTCCAACTGGTCTCTTTCCCTTAACTTCTCTTTCCAATTCTGTTCTTGCTACCCGTTCCTTTCCCATTCTTTTTACATGTCCAAACCATTTCAGTCTTGCTTTCCGTATGTTCTGTACTAACGGTTCTATATTTAGCTCTTCTCTGATTTTAATATTTAATAACTGATAAATATGCTAGCCAGTTTCACTGATGTTATGGTTTTTCCAAGTGAAAGACTCAATGGTGACCACCTGCTTTTGGCGCACACGTTGGGAACATCCGTGTGCAGAATGTCACGTGCAAGAAAATACCAAAGATAAATACCTGATTATTAGGAGAAGATGGGAAGCAAGAAGGATCTTGGCCAAATTACCAAGGAGTGAACAAAGAGGAGAAGAGTGGTTGTCATTCAAGAACACTATGATTTCAGAAGCCAAAATCACTATAGGAAAGACAAGTGCATATGCAGGGAGAAAGAACCATCATGGTGGAATGAGAGGGTGAAAACTGCTGTGAAAGAAAGAAATGCAGCAAAGAAGAGGCTAGATAACAAGAAACAGAAATCAGTCCACAAAAAAGAGAGGAAATTCAGTACCTGGCACAGGAGTACCAGAATAAAAATAATATTTGTGAAGTGACTGATTAAAGAAAAAAACTAATAGTGTTGGGACAAGTTCACTACCAGGCTAACAGTAGACTGTGAAAGTAATAAGGAAGTTGCTTTATAAAGTAGTCAAGAATAGAAGTAGTGAGCATGGCATTATCCTGGAAACAGATGATGGGAACCTGACGAAGACAGTTCAAGTCATCAGAGAAAAAATGAAGAGCTACTTCAATACGGTATTAAATGGAGAAAGTCGTGGAAATGATATCACTGAAGACTGCAGTTTAAGTGCAAGTGATGGAGCACAACACCAACTAACATGGCTAGAAGTGGAGTCTGAGCTGAAGAACATGAGAAATGGTAAGTCCCCCCATGTTTGATGACCTAACTGCTGACATGATAAAGGCAGCTGGAGCACAAGGCATACAATGGTTGTATAAAGTACTCCCTGTCATCTGGAAAGAGAACAGGATACCGAAGGACTGGATGAAAGGTGTCATTATCCCCCTGTATAAGAAGGGAAACAGGAAGAAATATGAACATTATAGGGGTATCATTTTACTTTCTCACTCACTTAAACTTCTGGAGAAGAGAATTGAAAGAAGAATCAGGAATATAGAAGAACCATTATTGGAGAAGGAGCAGCATGGGTTCAGGAAAAGCCGAAGTACTGCAGACCTGATATTTGCTGTCAGAATGCCAATAGAGAAGCACTGGGACTGTGGTAAGAAAGGCACAGATTCAACCATTTTTCTGGAGGGAACTCTGTTACAATCTTTTTCTAACTTCACATACTTTGGAAGTCATCATCATTATTTTCATTTCCCTTTGTCCAGCTCCTGCCAGGTTGCGGTGTTGATGACACTTCTCCACTGTTGCCTCTCCTTCCACCACTCCTCTTTAGTAATTTTATTCCAGTTCAGAAGTAGTGAGCATGGCAATATCCTGGAAACAGATGATGGGAACCTGTTGAAGACAGATCAAGTCATCGTGTTCTTGACAGAGTCCATCCATCTTGCTCTAAGGCCCTCTTTCTTTCTATCCTAGTCTCCACACTTGTTTTGGTATCCTTCCCCCCTGCATCCTTAACATGTCCAAACCACTTCCACCCTATCACTCAGTTTTTCTACTGCTGTCTCTTTTCTGATCTCAACATTTCGTACTCTGTCTCTGCTTGTCTTCCCTACCATACTCTTCAGGAACTTCCTCTCACTAGTCTGAATTTTACTCTCATTTCTTTCTATCAAAGCCTGTGATGTATTCGTTAATATAAGGGTACAGTACATCTTGTACGTTATCTCTTTACATTTCTTAGGAACTTCTCTGTTCCATACCAGGTTCCTTACATTCTGGTAGAACATATTTCGTGCTTATACGCTTCTGCTGATTTCCTTATCCAACCTTACATCTTGCATTATTTTATTCCCCAAATATTTGAAGTATGTACAGCCTTAAGGTTTTATCCCCTGTTAATAACGATTCCTTTTCCTTCCCTTTCTCATATCATCACCTTTGTTTTGTTCTTCTCCACACTGATTTTCATACCATATTTCTCAATATGTTCATTTAAAGCCTATATTTGGATTTGCATTTCTATAATTTTGACTCCCCAGATCACTGTGTAATCTGCACACAACAATATTTTCATATCCCCTCCATACCTTGCCTTTGTTTACTTTAGAATTTCATCCATAACCATTATAAACATAAGTGGAGATAATACTGTACACTTCCCTGTCATAGTCCAGTTTAGTTTCTAAACCAGTCTGTTCTCCCCACTGGAACCTTGGCACAACTGGAACAATTCTTATACATTGCTTTCTCTAGTTCCTTTCGTTGCCTTCTGCATCCATTTCTTTCCAGGGTTTCCCAGACCTTTTCTCTATTAACACTATCGTAATATGCCTTCTCTAGATCAAGAAATACCATGACCAGTTCTTTTCCATATTCCCACTGTTTTTCCATCAGTAATCTCATGGTAAATATAGAGTCTGTCATTGACCTACCCTGTCAAAATTCATACTGCTCTTCTTCTTCTGAATTTCTTTCTACCCTTCCTCTCATCTTTCTTTCTATTATTCTCTCCAATATTTTGGCTGCTTGTGACAGTGTAATTCCTTGATAATTGTTACGTACCTTCCTGTCACCTTTCTTAAATACTGATATTATTACACCTTTACACCAATCATCAGGTACTTGCTTTCACCTTAGCAGCCCATATAACCAATGTAGACCAAAAGGTCCTGCTGCCTTTATCATTTCCACACATACTTTATCCATCCCTGCTGCTTTTCCCGTTTTCATTTGTTTAACATCCATTTCCACCTCTGCCATTGCATTATCACTCTCCATTTCTGGATCATCCTGATTTACCACTTACACTCTCTTCTGTATCTTTTCTCACATTCAGGAGTTTATCGAAGTAATCTTTCCACCTATTCTTTATCTTCTCTGGGTTTGTTATTACATTTCCACTCTCTTCCTTCACTTTTTTGTGTAGATTTTTTTTATTTTTGCTTACTTTTTATCAATCCATACAACATCCTTTTTCCACCATTTACATCTTTTTTCCAACTCTTCTGTGAATCTCTCCCAACATTTTGTCCTTTCCTCATTTACCACCTTTTTACACTTAACTTTAATTTCCTAAAATTAATGTTCCTTCTTTTGTATCGCTATACCATTCTTGCCATGCTTTCTTCTTTTGATTAACTTCCTTCTTATTTTCATTCCACCAAGATGTCTCCTTTCCCTTCACTTTCGCCGAAGTTCTGCCATAAATCTTCTGTGCACAGCTTACGAATATGTTTTTAATTTGGTCCATTCTTCTTCTACACTATTTATTTCTGATATAGGCATATGCTGTTTTAATTTCTCCTGAGTACTTTTATCTTTTTTATTTCTGTACTTTTAATTTCTTCTACTCTCACAAAGCTATTTTCAATTTTGCTACCACTCTTTTGTGGTCTCCATCAAATGCCTCACTGGGTAGTGCTGTTACATCCATTAACTGTCTACAATTTATTTTCTCAACCAAAAAATAATCAATAAATGTTATTCTTTCACCCCGGCCATATCCAGCGATCTTTCTGCTATTCTTCTTTCTATACCAAGTGTTACCCACAATCATTCCATTTCTCTCACAAAAATCAATCACTTTATCTCCCTCACTGTTTCTTTCTCCATATCCAAATGGACCACACTTCTTCTTTACCAATCCTGTCATTTCCAGTCTGCGCATTGAGGTCTCCTATCACTATCACTTCCACATTGGTGATTACTTCTTTGAGTGTCTCCAAGAATTTCTCTATATTTTCCTCACTGTTTCCACTTCACGATGCATAAACTTGGATGAAATCTTTCACTCCTTCCATCCTCAGTCTCACCTTGGAAATATAATTTCAAAAGATAACACAGTAAACGAAGAAATACATAATAGGACTCAGAAAGCTTCCCAATTTTATTTTCAAGTGGGAAATCTACTCTGGGATGATAAAATACCCCAGAATGCAAAATTGACCATGTTTCATACTCACTTCGTTCCAATTCTCACCTGTGGACTCGAAACATGTACCCTACATCATAACAAGGCTAACAGTATAAGCCAGTCAACAGAAATGAAATTCATTAGAACAACGAACCAAAAGACCACGAAAGACAGGATTAGAAATGTAGCAAACAGTAAGGAGGCTGACATCAAAATACCTGTTACCGAGCTTTTAGGAAGACGCAGGCTGCAGAGAAGTGAAAGGGGAGAAGCCAGTAAGGAGACCAAGGAATCCATGGATAGACACAGTGAAATTGGAGGTCAGCAAGAGGAATGTCAAGTGGGAGGATTTAGAGAAATAGAAACTATACTTCGACAGGAAGAAGTGGCGATCGCTTGTACACCACACCGGAGAAACCGGTTCTGGAAAATCATGATTATGATGATGATGATGATGACATGTTTGAATTATGATTGCACTCGCCCATGCCAGGAACTACTGCTTGTTTATGTCTGGTGCTCTATCATCTGACTGTGTCGACAGGTACACTAGCATGCTAAATCTTTGATTGTTCTTTTAGTTAGTTGGTTAGTTATTGATGGTACAGTAGTTCCTTTTGCTTTAACATCATTAGTCCATGAATGATCAGCGCCCATTCCATTCTGAGTTAGTGCTATTGTTTTTGCATTCGTAGCACTCACAAATTTGTCTTTAAAATCCATCTTATCCTGTTGGTAATGAAAGACTCATGATAACTGTACTCGGTCCACTGATGTGCTCACTGCCATCTACACACTGCAATGAACAAACTAGTGCTTCCTTGCCCAAGTGCAGCCATATTTTGAAGGACTAATATTTGTGGTGAGTCATTGGAGAAAATGTCTTCTTTTAAATACCCTGGTTAGGATGGTATTGGAAGATGTGAGGAGGGCTTCTGTCAAAAGATGTCAAGGTATGGCTTGGAATGGCAAGAACAGAGTTTTACAAATACCAGAAAATATAAATATTATTCACATTCAACAGTAAACTGAGACTAGAGCTCGGGAAGTGCTTTTTTTAAGGTATTTTTTGCTGAGTGGGCTTGTTTTGTGGTGAAATCGGACACTGAACTCCAACCTGACAAGTCATTTGAGATAATTGTGTTGGAGGCACCTGCTTAAAACCTCTGGACAGATCGAATCACAAATGTGGAAGTTAATTTCCAGCTTATCTATTTTCCATTTCTTTGTTCTCCAGCAAAATTGCCTGAACGGCCTAACTTTTCATTTTTTCTTCCATGAAGTTGATAAAATTGTTTGACTCACATCAGTCCAAGATACTAGATATTAATTTCTCCATGCCTTATTCTTGTACATTTGTTTCAGTTACTCCAAACGCAGCATAGAGCCGATACCAGAAGAAGCAGAAGTTGATGATGTGATCAGTACTGAAGGTGCGTGTTCTGCTATAATTCGTATATGTAAATTTGTTTTTTATATCTGTGTTCTTGTGTGCCTAATTTGGTGTGGAAGTATATTTTACAATATGAGTTCTGATTTCTCATCACAGACATTGTTAGGGCAGAAGAGATCATAAGATCAAGATTTCTCCCAATTTTTAGAACAGTATATCCAGTTTGTGAATTATTTTTTTATAGTAAATTATTTTTTAAAACAATGTTGATTATATTCCATATACACTTTGTGTATACAATTTATCTAAAAGGCTGTGTTAAAAATAATGGTGTAATATCAGACAATTACTATTAGTATGTAAATTGTAAAACATTATAAAGTTGCTGAAGGGGTTAATAATATTAATAATTATTTGTAAGTACTTGTGCATATACAGTAAAAACCTCAATGCATGGTTTTTCAAGGGGGAGGGGGAAATGGACATTTAAATTGTAACCTTGAGCATGAAGTCGGCTCCCAGCTGACGAACCATAATCTGCCCGTTGTAGAGAGGACAGGGGATGACATTCGTTATCTTCGGAAAAATGAAGGGATGCACCAATACAAAGGCTTTTTTTAATAACAGTGTTTGTAATATTTTGTCAGTTTTAGAATAGACTTACAATAATTGCCAGTTATTAAAATTTAAAAACAAACGTTCATTCGGTGTTTATACTGGAAAGCAGTGATGGAAGAAACTCTTGAAGTTTGTGGAATGTTGTTATTTAATTTTAATGTACAAACGAAACTTACAGCATTTGATCTTGTTTTCTTGGCAACAATATCGACACTATTACCAGTCTAGTTATTTAACAGAACACTGTAATATTGGTTAGGTTATGTGCATTCATTTGTATAGGCATAATATTTTAATTTCATTTATGTCTCTCAAATAGGCCTAATAATATATCAAAACAGGTAACAGGTAATAATTGATATTGCTTAGAGTAATTAATGCTACAGGATGCTAATTTCAATGCGTATCAATCTTGTTATAAACATAAAAAATTAATGGTATAATTTCATATCTCCGTCATTTTATTACTTGTTCCTTTTAGTAAAAAAAAGTAATTGTCTTTTTGTTTCATCAAAGCTTTGTTTTTCAGACTAAACAAAGCCTTCTCTACTTGCATAATGTTCTCTTCTCCACGATCAATTATATCGTGTGAGTTCATGAGGGATTTCACTTTGGCTAAAGTGCCCTGTACACATACGAACATGATTTGAAAAACTTGGTCTTTTTCAAAGTTCACGAACCATGATCACTTGTGTGTGTTGTCTTACGAACCATGTTCACGCGTGTGTAGTGGAGGGTGCGGACTTGGTCTGTCTGTCAACTGTACAAACTGATATTGACTGGCTGAGTTGATAATATGAGACCAGGCATTGACAGCGAGCGGTTGATAGGTACAGTAGTCGGGATGGCAGACACTGCGACCTTCATGCATCCTAGCTTCTTGAACATTTTTATAAGTCTTTCAAAGGCTTTCCTTGTCTTTGGAAAGTGAAGTTAAGTGAATATAGAGACAAATATAAATGGAAGGAGGCATTAGAAGAGCTACTGAGAATGATGTGTGAGAAGATACCCGAGGCAGATTTAGTGTTTTTAACTGCAAGAGTTACTTCATTGAAACAAACTTTCTGTAGGGCAGTTAGGAAAGTTAAAGAGTTGCAAAGTAAAACAGGCTCGTCGCAAGAAAGTGTCCATGTACCAAAATTATGGTACAGTAGCCGTCCGATAGTTCAGCATGTTTGGGACCGGCCCGTTGCCGGATTACCGAAAATGCCGGACTGTTGAGCGGTACCTCTTCCTACGATATAGGTTAAGGCATACAGCAAAAACAGCTGTAACATGTCGTTTTGCAGTAAAATGTTGATCAGCAGAATCACTAGTTTAATAACTTTAACTCAAAATTAGGGCAGCACCAAATTTTCATTCAACACATTCAGTTTACATACATGTACTGTACAATATTTTAGTGCAACTTAAAAATATCTCGAATATATTTTTGTTTTCGAGATTGTTGTCGCTTGGCATAAAGGTTATTTCTGATGATATGTAAATCAATAAGTTCAGTGGCATTATAATTAGTATTACACTCAACAAAAGTGATGAATTTATTTCGGGACTCTGCAGCTTCTTCCCAGCTGATTCTCTCCTTTACTTTGGTTCCCTCATCTGAGTCACTCTCTTCAAGATTGTGTATACTGTAGGTTGAGGATTTAATACACTTTAGATTATGTCGTTATCGATTAGCTCCTGCTTGATAGGTTCATTATTATCCATTTGAATCCACTCCGTGAATTCCTCTTCAGATACGTTATCAAAAGGATTGTTGTAGGATCCGCAGTTCGCCAAAGTTTTCCCCAGCACCGTTGTAAAGTAACTTTTTTTTTTTACTTGAGCCCAGGACAGTGCGACAGCATAGACGTCGTCTTGTTAATTAAACTTTTTTTTGAAATTCGGTTGCATTACACACAGCGTTAAACAGGCTGTGAACGAAAGTACTCCTATAAAAACATTTAAAGTTCTGGATTACCCCTTAATCCATTGGCTGGATCAGTGACGTAACATTAGTCGGCAGAAGTGTAGCAAATATATTTCCAGAAACTAACTCAGCTACTGGTGGATGTGCTTTACAGTTGACTTTGCTGTCTTCTGATAGACCAAGATTTTCAAAGCTTTCTTTGACTTGAACTTGACTTGAACCAGTCTTTGAATAGGGTGGCGGTCACCCATACATTTGATCGAGCATCATAATGAACAGGCAAGTTCGCAACATTTTTAAATACCCGAGGTTTTCTAGATTTACCAACTACAAAAGGAGTTATTCCGTGGCTTCCAGACGCATGAGCACATAATAAACCTGTCAATCTATCTTTGTTTTTTTAACTCTTTAGCCGCTTTTTCACCCCTCGCAGCTAGAGTAGATGTTGGTAAGCACCGCCATAGTAGACCTGTTTATCAGCATTGTAAATCTGATCAGCTGTTAGATTATTAACTGCGATTATTCCCTCAAACTCGTCTTTGTATTTTTCTGTTGATTCTTGGTTTGCTGAAAGTGTGTCTACGGTTACATCAAGACTTCGAATTCCATGCCGAAACTTAAAGTTTCTGAGCCAACCATCAGAAAAATTGCATTCACTCTCTGCAAATTCCTTTGGCTTTTCAATAACCATTAGCCCCGTCACCGGCTTTCCTTCGGAGCGTTCTGCACTTAACCATTTGTACAATAAGCTGTCTAATTGTTCCAGTTTTGGTTTTTTTATGTTTGTCTGGAAGCCAATTTTTCAGTTGTTACCGACTGAGAAGCAAATTTCATTAGTTCATCTATTTGTTTTTTTAGTCGTAAATTGTTGACGAGCCAATATTAAATTCATTCAACAAAATATTTATATTCTCACCTTTCTCCAGGCGTTTGATGATTTCCAGTTTCTAGTTGATAGTCAGAGTTACATGCTTACGTTTCTCTCCTGATTTGAAACTTGAAGAAGGTTTCGGTTTCGAGAACATTGTCACTGCTTAAATACCAAGAAAACTTCCACAGGGCACTTTGGTATGTATGTTCACTACACTACTGCACTACTGCAATACGGATCCTAGATCACAAGAAAAAATACTGCAGCGAAAAGTGCTCACAATCAAAACAATGAACTGAACGTGTGTGTGGTGACAGCCAACAATGCCAATTGTGTCTAACAATAGCAGACGCGTAGTGGACACTTCCGGGTGGTTTTGAACCGCACCGTGCGCTTTAACTGTCACAAACGTTTTTAAAAAATATAAAAAATTTAAAAAAAATCTGGAATGGTGCCGGACCATCAGACGTTCCGGACTGTTGAAGGCCGGACTAATGGAATTGTACTGTACTCCGGTCTTCTTTCATTTCTCACCGACCAAGAGGAAATATGAAACTCGAAATCCAACATTGATGTACCAGTCACAGGGGAAGTCACAGAGATGATGACAGCCAGTGTGAGGAAATTGCAGATAATAATAATTTGCTGGGCTGAGAGGCTCAGACGGTTGAGGCGCTGGTCTTCTCGCCCCAACATGGCAGGTTTGATCCTGGATCAGTCTGGTGATATTTGAAGGTGCACAAATACGTCAGCCTCGTGTTGGTAGATTTATTGGCACGTAAAAGAACTCCTGCGGGACTGAATTCCTGCTCATCAGCATTTCCAAAAACTGTACAAGTAGTTAGTGGGACGTAAAGCAAATAACATTATTTTAATAATAATTTGTTGTATTTAAATGTTGGTATTTATTACATTGATTCTGACAAGGATTAAAAAATTCAATACGTTATGTTTCATATTGTTCATTTTATATTGAAGATACCTTTCGGTCCTGCCAGGCAACTTTTCCCTGGCATTAAAATAACTCTCATATCTACTCAGCGTTTTAACTAATTTCTGTATTCCACATCTGATATTTGCAGAAAATTATGAAAGTATTTTTGACTTGTGTCTTTGCGCATGTTTAAAAGATTTACATATGACCACTTGTCTCTTTCTTGTAACCAGTCCTTATGTCACGTTCTCCTTTTTGTATTCAATTCGACAAGCACAGTAACAGCAGCCGCAACTTTGAAAATGCTCATTTCTGCGACAAGTGTGAGACCAAGTTCTTAATGCTGGATGAACGTGTGTGTAGTGAAACAGAAGCGAACTTGGTTTGCGAACTAAGTTCAGGAACCATGTTTGTATGTGTATAGGGTGCTTAAGGTGACATTTATTTCGGCGAAACTCGGGACGACTTAGGGCTCACGATTGTCTTCTTCCCCTTCATTACTCCTCTCCCCAGCGCCATCGTCACACAGCTCTTCAATTGTTTCCACTCCACGTGTGGCTACATGGGAATCGATCAGCACATAGTCTTCAAAATCAACAGGGACAGCGTCACTTTCACTCTTCAATTGTTTCCAGTCTTCATTGAAGGCATCGTCATCACTATCTTCACGATTAGCACAGAGATTTTCAGCGGAGTCTATTTCCGCCACGTGTAGCTGATAGCTGAAACCACATTTATGGAAACAGTTCATGACAGTTGGCTGGGACATCTGCCGCCAAGCTGCTACTGTGAAATGAATCGCTTATAGTAAATTGATTTTCTTGCTCATTTTTTTCCCGGCATCCAACAAGCACTCTGCAGTTTGAACTAGGCGCTTACGGTGCATTTGCTTGAACCATTTTTTTACCCCAAGATCAAGAGGCTGCAACACGCTGGTACAGTTTTGGGGGGGAATGCACAACTTTCACATTTCGAAAAAATGTGTCCTGTTGATGAGCTGCACAGTTATCCACAAAGAGCACGACTCTTCTTTCTTGTGCACCCATGGAGGCATAAAATTACCTTAAATATTGTGCACAAATTCCAGTGGTCATCCAAGGGCTTTTGTTTGCGTGATATATCATGGCTAGTTTTTTTCGTGTTCTTAAAACAACTTGGTTTTAATGACTTTACCACTATGACTGGCACTCTCTTATCACTACCATCACTGTTCACACACAGCAGAATGGTTAGTCGTTCTTTTGAACTTTCCCCCCAATGGCAATATTCACCCTTCAGTGCCAGTGTTCTGTTCGGAAGGACACTGTAAAAAAAGTCCGGTTTTGTCTGGGTTATATACTGTACATCACGCGGCTCGTACCCCTCCAGTAGCAAAGGCAGTCTCTTGATCCACAGCTCCTTAGCTTCTGTATTCACAGAAGCACCAGAAACCTTCTTGAAGACTAGTCCATGTTGCACTTTAAATCAAGCAATCCATTCATTCAATGCAGTAAAATGATCAATTTTCAATTTTGCTGCTATCTTTCTGGCTTCCTCCCCTGTAGGGATATTGGAAGCCCTTGCTTGCTGGTACCGAGTGAAAAGGATATCCTTCAGCTGAGCAAATGTAGATTCTCTTCTAGTTTTCCTTTTTTGTTTGAACTGCCACATTTATCAGTTTGTTTTCCTATCTCATTCTTCTTAGCAAAAATGGAGTTTGAAGTTGAAGATGCTAACCCAAGACGTTTAGCGGTATCTACTCCTTTTATGAACAGATTCGATTCAACTTCTATAATTTTCAGTCGTTCTTCCAGAGTTCTTACTTTTTCCACAGAACGTGACATGTCATGAATAACAATAATACATAGAAACTAAAATGAAAAAACAATGTAATGACGAACAATATATAAAATTGTAATCGCCACACACAATCAAGACACAGGACAGGACCAGTCAGAATGAAATGACAGGGGCTGATGACCTAGATGTTAGGCCCCTTAAAACAACAAGCATCGTCATCATCATCAGAATGAAGTGAAACAGCACAATAACGGCTTTGTGCTTCGAGCAGAAGCGTTAGCGCTAGAAGGCTCGTAGGCCTGTTTAACTCTATATAACGTGCTTGTGCGTAAATAATCGGCCCACTGCAGTCAAGCCTACATGATCCTTGCTCCAGCCGAGAAACTTGCTCAAGCCTAGAAACTCCTAATTGCTTGTAGCTTGTACATTCTCGCGTAACAGGTTGCCACTATTCCATGCCACTATAAATTCAAACTAACATTTGTGTATATTTTTCTCACAGTGGTGTGCTATGAACATATTTGTTACCCCAGCTGCAAAAAGTAAAATCAAAAATGTAATCGCAGTTCCACCTCTCTCTAAAGCCAATGATACTATTTTATAAACTCACTTGATAACTAAATGGGAATATAATAAGCAAACAGATCAGACGATAAATAAATAAATAAATAAATAAATAAATAAATAAATAAATAAATAAATAAATAAATAAATAAATAAATAAATAAATAAATAAGAAAATGTAGGTATTAAAAAACTTATGAAATTATAACTCACTTTAATAAGATTGTTTTCAACCACATACTCGCACATATTTCCTTCTATAATTTTCAGTCGTTCTTCCAGAGTTCTTACTTTTTCCACAGTAATGACAGCACCATCATAACTTAAGGTACAGCAGATTTCGAACAATGTACTTACAGTTTCACCCACTGACGCTTCGTAATAGAACAGTCATGTTTTTCACAGAAAAATACTGGGACTAACATTTTTGTTTTGTTTTTTAACTTAACATGCCTAACCTAAACTGAGTGAGAAAAATTTAGAAGATATTTTACCGTCACCGAAGTTTTACAGTTTCATTCTCTTACTGAGCTTAAGTACACAACAACAAATGAGGAAAAATATTCCTCATGACGTATACCACTGTTATATTCACGAAGAATGTCACAGAACTCACGAAAACTTCATCTATAATTCAAGAGGACATTACAAAATTCACAATATACCACCATTACAGGCAAACCCACTCATACAGAGCAGCCAAATACAAAATTCTGCGTGCATCGACAAACATACTCTACATGTGCCATCAGTGAATCGCTCCCAGAAACTTTATACATGCTGAAATCCAAAAATATGATTTCAGAAAATTAGTATTTTTATTAGCAAGACTGTGCAAGTGCCTATACTGTTTTCTTCTTGTAGCCTCTGGTGTGTGGCGCTAAACGCTTCGAGTGTTAACTGTTACTGCTATCGTGTACCCAAGCTAGCTGCTTGCCCTCCGTAAGACACTATGAATCTCGAGTGAGACCCACAGCTATCACCCTGCCTCCCCAAGAGAAGGCGACTTAAAGCATATTCTTCAACCAAGCAACTTGAATTTTGCTGGGGTAGCGGCAAAGAAACCCAGCTCGCTGGAGAGACCTGGACTGCAGTAATTTTTTGATGAGCGATGTGAGAAAACGATAGTTCGAGGAACAATAGATGCGGGAAAATTTAACGTTAGCTTATATGGAATATTTTCGGGACTAAATAAGTTGTACGATGCATACAGGAAAACAAGTTCCGGGAACGATGCATTGAGGTTCTACTGTATACCTCTTTTTTAATAGTCATCGATTTTTTAAAATGTTATTTAGTTTTAGTGAGTGGGTATAAAAGATATTTTTGGGAAGGGTTGTAGTTTTTAATTTTCATAAGGGAATGCTAATGTTGAAAGCCAGGTTATTTGTATTCTGCTGCCTATTATTTGCCCTGCATTGGGAAAATCGTCATTTGTATGCAATTTAGATACAAATTAATTTTGGAGCATGAACCAAATTAAAAAAAAAAAAGTCTTTACCTTTATTTAAATCCAGAATCAGTTTTCTCTTGTACCACTTCTAGAAATGAGAATTATATTACTTTTGAGTTTAAGGTAAATACATTTACTTTTTAATATTTTCTGTACCTGATACTGTAGTATGATTAAGAGAAAAGGAGGGGAATGAAATGGATTTTCTTTTCTTAACCATGTCACCGTAGCTGACATCCTTGTTATTAGAATTTGTAGTAAATTACTCCCCAGTATATACGTGTGCTAGCTATGCCTGTAAACGTTTCATTATCTACCTGAAGAAAGTTTAGGTAGTAATCAGGAGAGAAACTTGTATATGTTTGCCTAATACGAGAGATTTTCTTTTTATCTCAAATAAAACAGAGCACTTAACCCTTGAACTGGCAAAGTTTAATTCTCCACCGGCAATCATTTTGTGAGGAAATTACTTAGTCAAATATTTACTACGTTTTAGGCTATATAATATATTGCAATAAGACATTGTTATACATCATTCTAAAGGTAAAGACTTATTGATTACAGATACAGTACTAACATCTTAAATTTCAACAGGAATGCAGAAATCAAATATGAAAAACAGAGCAGAGGAATTATTCAAAGTATATTTTCTTGTCGTGTATTCTACAAAATGATGCATAATAAACAAAATGTATTACAAAAGAAAAGGAATATTATCTGGCAAGGTCATTTCATCAATTTGAGTTTTAAGAGGAACACCATCTAAGGAATCTGAACTTGAAAAGCATCAAGGGAGAGAAACAGGTAATTATTCCCTTGTGTGAAGTTGGCAGATTGAAACATAAGCAAGGGCCGAAGTTCTGAGTTCTGTTATCTAGAAATTCAGATATGCAATATTAAAAGGGCAAGGGAAATTTGATTGCTGGTAAAGCAGAGTAAAGTTGCTATCTCAGACCACTTATATAAACAGAAGTGTTTTAAAGCCCAGTCTTTATCCAGTGTTTATGTTGGACTGTCATTCCTTTTCAAGATAAACTAGATTGATATAGTCAGTTGCACTTGAGGCACACTCCAAGTACGTGCTTAGTGTGTATTTTACATTCATGTATCCGTGAGTGCGTGCATTAATGTGAATATAAAAACTGTGCTTCAGTTGATCGTTATTCATGAACCTTTGTATTACTACAGTATTTTAAGGCCATCTTGACTAGAGTATCAGGAGTGCACAGAAGGCAGTGTAAACAAAGTCCTTAAAAGTTTTGTTACATTTGTGGAATTTGTGTGTTCGATTCCAAGATGTGTCAGGTAGGCTCATTTATGAAGAAACTTTATTTTTCTTACTTTCATATGAAAGTTGGAGATCAAGACAAATCTTTTGCACCTCATATTGCATAGAGTACCTGTGTTGAAGGACTTCGTTGCTGGTATGAGGGCAAATAAAATGCAATGTAGTTTACCATACCCATGCAGTGGCGAGAGCAGAACAATTTTTATGATGATGGTTATTTTTGTATGATCAGTGTTGCCAGTTACAATAAGAAAAACAAAATCAAATTTAAATATTCAAACGTCTTGTCAGCTATTCTGCCCGTTCCTCATGGACATGACTTACCAGTACCTACTCCACCTGGTAACTTGTGTGACAAAACTGGAAGCAGTTCCTTGCAATCAGATGCTGAAGAAATGAATTTCGAGCCACATCAATATGACACACCAACAAACAAAGTTACACAATCCAAACTGAGTGATTTGACAAGGATTTAGAGTTAACCAAAGAAAAGAGTGAATTACTTGGCTCAAGGCTACGCAAAAAGAATATCGTCGTTGCCAGGACAAAACCTCCTATGTGATAATATTTTTGGAGATATACTGACCCGCAGCACATACATTATGAAGAGCGAGAATCCTGTGACAATATGCACACAATATTGCACCTTAGATGACAGAACCTTACCGGACAAAGTTCTGAGCTAAAATATTTCACATAGGAGGCTTTGTCCTGGCAACGACGATATGTTGGCATCTGGGGTTACATTTTCCTGGTACAGAAATCGTGAGAAAGAATTTCAAAAATATTATACACAAGATCAACTTGAATTTGTACAGATGTTCTACATCAAAAAAAGTCTTCAGGCTGTTTTGCTTCATAACAGTGACGTTCTGGCTTTCATACCACTTGCACTCTCCACAAATCTCTCCGAAACATACGAGACATTGAAGTTGCTGCTTGAAAGAATTAATTATCATGAGCATGAATGGCACATTTGCGGTGATTTGAAGGTCGTTGGATTTCTGCAAAAAGCCTATACATAATTTCCCTGTTTCTTATGTGAATGGGATAGCAGGGCACAGAATAAACTTTGGGATCTGTACCTTGGCCTGAAAACCAGGATCTAAAAGTGTCTTGAATGTAAGTTTTGTTGACTGTGAAAAAATTTTACTTCCACCCTTGTACATCATAGTGAGAATGATGAAACGTATGTGAAGGTATGAGACAAAAATAGTCCATGCTTCAAATATTTATGCACAACATTTTCCATATTATCAGATGCAAAAATCAAAGGAGTATTTGATGAACCACAGATTCGTAAAGTGATGGACAAAAATTTCACAAAAACGATGGCCAGAATTGAGGAAGATGCATGGAAAGCATTCAGAGAAGTAGTGACAAAATTCCTTGGCAACATCAAGGACCCTCTATACAAAAAAAGTTGTAAGAAACATGTTGGACAAGGCTAACCAACTCGGTTGTAACATGAGCCTAAAACTTAATTACTTATCGTCACAACTGGACTACTTCCCTCCAAATTTCGTAGCCGTAAGTAAAGAGTAAGGTGAAAGGTTCCACCAGGATCTCAAAGACGTTGGGATGTAAATATGACGGTCAGTTACTGTTGGTCGATTGCACGTGGCGACCCTTCCGGAGAGCACAGTCGAATTTCAAAAACATGCAAGTTCTATGGGAAATTAAAAAATACGAGAGTAAATGTGAGTAAGCTTTCAATTTATGTACCATTTACTTTGCTTGCTAACTTGTTTAGTTTGTACATTTTCTCTCTCTACTCTGCATGCGTAATTCAATTGGTACTAAATATAGAAAATTTTACATAATAAAATAACGTTTTGTACAATTGTCATATAACGGCAAATCAAAATTCATTTTTGAATTCAACATTATGAAATTAATAAAACCCACCTGTTTTAGTGTGTACCGCACAAAATAGGTTCCTTTTTTTTTTCCAGGCTAGTGTTATTAGTACCCATAAAATTTGTACGCAACAGGGGTAATCTTTTCCTTTGATTGTTTACTACCATTGCACCATTCACCTTGCGCTGGTAGTATTATGTTTGGTGTTAATTTAAGATAAGGCATTCTCAGGAGAGTAATTTTCAGTTGCATTCTTCAAGTACTCCTGTATCCACAATGACACATTAGTAGGAGCATCTTCATCATAAATTTTCCACCGAGCAAGTGGTTGCACGGTTTGGGTCGTGTAGTTGCCAGCATGCATTTGGGAGATACAGGGTTTGAACCCTACTGTCGGCAGCCCTGAAGATGGTTTCCCATTTTTTACACCATGCAAATGCTGGTGCTGTACCTCAATTAAGGCCACAGTTACTTCCTTCCCACTCCTAGACCTTTCTTATCCGGTCACCACTGTAAGACCTATCTGTGTCGGTGTGACATAAAGCAAATGGTAAAAAAAAAAAAGTTTTGTATCTAATACCACATCTCTTACAAAATTTTTGATGCCAACCATTACCAGTACTTCCTTGAATTCTGTTAATCCAAATGATCTTGCAAAATACTGCACTCTCTTGCATAAGATAGTCACCAACTGGTACACTCTTGGATCTTGCATTATTAAACCACTTATACATTGCACTGTCCAAATCTTCATTGGCAGCACTTTGCAATTTCTTTCTTTGAGGTCATATGGCATCTGGTGAGATACTTTTCTCAATTTTTGTCTTTGAGAAAGATTGATATTGCCGATATGTTAATGCCATATTTTCTTGCTACTTCGCTTTTCTTCTTTCCTCTATGTACTAATATAATTTTTTTGCTTCTTAGCTAGCAAAACTGTTTTCTTGTCCTTTTTTCCTGCCATATTGTACAGCTTGTGTGAGGTATTCTGATGAATTGATAAATACCTTTATAATCAGATCCATTTAGCGAGGCTATACGACCCAAGTGACACAGCTCAAGGAATCCCCATTCCTTTGAACCAGTGCAGAGATAGTTAGGGCCGATTGCAGAAACTACGACTAGTTTTAAGCCTTAGACAACATCTAAATTGCACGCAGTCTTCCATCGCATTAACAATGTTCAGCCGGTGTTTAGCTAGATGTCGTTTAAGTTTCAGTATTGGTTCGAAAATGGAATTAGAAGTATCTTTCGTGCAACTCTTTGTTTGTCGCAGCCAATGAAATTTATCGGTGCGCATGCCAAACGTTAGTTGTCGTCTTCCCACACATTACTCAAATATGGCTAAGCATGAGCATGACTTGCCCACAGATAAGAATTTTGCTTTCGGTGGATATTAAATCTCATAAAATTATAGACACTAAAAGCGACTCGCCACTGTATGAGGACGTGTAGCTTTGATTTTAGTGTTGCAGTGAGTGTAATTTAAATAGCTTCGGTCAAGGGAAGCTGAATCTATAGTGCTGTGTAACCGAGTGAATTGTCTGGGCCATATAGATGTAGTTTGTATTCTGAAGATCATAGGTTCGAAACGTACCATCAGCAGCCCTGAAGTTTGTTTTCCATAGTTTCCCCATTTTTACACAAGGCAAATACTAGGGCTGTATTATGGCCATGACTCTTCTTTCCCAGTCTTAACCTTTCCTTATCTCATAGTTGCCGAAAACTTATCTGAATTAGCGCGACGATTATAAAACAAAAACAAACAAAAAACACACATAACCTACTTTTTAGTTGTCACTATTATGTGTGCTTACTTGGCAGAAAATATAAGCGAGTCCCTCCCAGGTGATGTATGCGACAGCCTTCTGACGATCGGAACAAGTAATTCTGATATGGATGTAGTCGCAGTGACCTATAATTCCATGGAAATTATCCCATGTATAATAAAATTTGTCGGTTGCTAAGAATTATAGTCAAGTTGACAGTTACCGGATTGTCCCTTGTGTCAGCTTCAAGAAACAAGTCTCTTGAAGAGCGAAATCATATCTTAAAATGTACCTCCCCATACATTTGAAATGAATTGCTGCAATTTCACAGCAGACGATCTACAGGGAGGCCATCGGACTAACATTTTTTAATAGAAAATTCTAAATACCTGCATACACCCCAGCGTCAGTGGATAGTGTCTGACACATCCCACTCTGATGAGTCTAGTGTCAGACCTAAGACGAAACGCTGGTTAATAGAGCAAACGCCTGAAAAGCCTTACATCTGATATGTTTTTGACATTTTTTCTAACATTTCTTACCGGAATCTTCTCAACATGATAATACAAATTGTATGTTTCATGGTATATAACCTCTAATTGTGATTCACTCCTCACATTTTGAATAAACAGTGTTCTCGGCAGTGTTTAAACATGGCCGGTTGAACATTGGTTTTAGACAGTGTCTAAGTCATAAATAATGTCTTGGCAATGCGGCAACCATACTTAGACATCGTTTAACCATAGACATCGTCTAAACACAGTTTCTGCAATCAGCCCAATGCGTGTCTTGTGCTTATGAGTTACATTTACCCCTGCTATTTTATAGCAATCTTTAAACATGTTCCAAACTGCAACATATTGGTAACTCGCATTTGGGTTCCCAATACAAATTTTCATTCGTTTAAGACAAATGCAGTACTTTTTGTACTTGCTTTTTTACTCTTTCTTACAACAACATATGGGAACAAACTTCTTTCCAAAGTGCAATTTATTAAGCCAGTTTGTTTAGATATAAAATCAACCCACAACAATCATATCTATGGAAGTGTATTCAGAAAACTCACTGAAACCAAGCATTATATGTTACGTGACCTAATTATGGCTAATGAAAAATTTTGTTCTGGAGTGATTTTAATTAAATTTTAACTGCTAATTAGCTCTAATTTCCTTAAAGTGGCATTTTTATTTCATAGCTGGATGAATATTATTACATTCAATTGAACATTTTGTTAATTAGGAACATTTTAACACGTAAATATATAGTAAAATGGCAAGGACTAAATAATTATTTCATTATTTTGAAAAATGTGCAATTTCAGCTTTCATAATAGCGGTATTTCACCGTAGTCTGATTCAAGAGATACGATTGCACACTTTGTATTGTCCTTTACCATTTTACAGGTTTAAACATTTCTTTGCAGTGAATCTTTTTGGGTAAGGCATCCTTGAATTGACCAAAGATGTGGAAATATAATTTGGCCAGGTCAGGACTATTGGTGGATGCAACTTCCTGCAAAGATCTATTTCAGTGTGTGAGATGGTATTCTTTCCTCCAAAGTCTCACTCCAGCATGTGATGTCCTGCCCTCCTATGTTTTATTCTCTTGTACAAAATTTTGAGTGCTTGGGCATATTAGTCACTGTTTATAGATGCTTTTTGACAGGTGAAATTCTGTTACCAGGATGCCTCAAAAATCTCGTCTTTTTTTTTTTTCCTCTCTCGCTTTCCCCTTCACCCCCCTCCCAACCCCTTCCCCCCTCCCTCCCCTTGATGGCAGAGTTCTGAATTTCTTGGAGGTTGACTTTTCAAGGATGTTCCTGCACCATAGAATTTCTTCTTGTCTCTTGGAGTAGGAGATGAAAGTGATGGTTCAGTGAAGGAGTTCCATATTTCTTTGCAAAACATTCATGATTTAAATCCTTTTTAATGCATTATTGTTCAAAATGGAAAATCTTTGGATTGCATGTAAAACTATATATACTGTGACTTATAATCGTAATTGGGGCCGATTACCTTAGATGTTAGGCCCCTTTAAACAACAAGCATCATCATCATCATCATCATCATCATCATCATCATCATCATCATCATCATCTATGATTGTAATTCTAGCAGTCACAAGAATTTCCATACTGCTTTATCATAGTACTTTATTGTAGCATTCCTTCCTCTTTTTAAATGGACATTGAAGGAAGCCATTGTAATATCTCAATAACATTTTTGCTAGCTTCTATGAAGATATTCATCGGTCCAGTCAAGATGTTTGATTTTACGTGCATTGAAATACACAAATACAGTAGTCCTACCAATCCGAACCCCACTAATCCAAAAATCTGCCTAATCTGAACAGAACTAGGAAACAATATCTACCAAATTTGTTTTTAATTTTAAAACAGGAAAAAGTTAAGATTAAACTAGTTTTTCCAAGTAAAAACATGAAATAAATGCTACAGGGGTAAATAATGAATCTGTTGGCTACCTTATACACAAAAACTAAAAAAAACGGAAGGCCTAGGCCTACTAACAATGTGCATAACAAAGTTTGAATGCAATTATTTTATTTAATGACAGAACAAACGGAAAAGCAAATCAACACTTCAAAAGTGAAGTTAGTGATCTTCTTTTGACTCAACGCACTGAAACGACTTGAAGAGGCAATATTTTGCCAACACCGCTTAAACATTACATCACTAGGAGCTGCTCGACGTAGCCTAGGGCAAGGTCAAGGGCACTGGCAGCGACAGTGTGTGAAACAACTTCAGGTTGGGCGTCCCTCTGGTCCTCACTATCATCTGTGTTGATCTTAGCTGACGTCCCCTGCACCACTGCTACAATGTCTTCATCTGCATAGTATTCCTCGTGACACTGTCCTTGATAGTCGTCCACTCTGCGATGCATTTTTCGTTTAAATTTTTGCAACCTGGAATTTTCTTTACTAGTGGAAGTAGTTCACATTATTTTGCTGGGGAAAAAACTGTCTTAAACTCCAGATCAGGCCAGAGATTTTTCCACAATTTCTGTAGTGCCCCTTCGCTTGTGTTCTTCTAACCTTCTGCCATCCAATAAATTACGTCTTTTATGGTAAGTTTTTACAGGATTGTAACTTCTTCATTCTTTTCAAGTAGGCTTCAAAGAAGCATTTTTCTGTAATTTTGTTTTATTGCTTGCAACACTCCTTGGTCCATTGGCTGCAAAATCGAAGTGACATTGGATGAAGAAAAATGGCTGTAATGTCATCATAAACCAGTTGCATTTCTTCTGGATGCGACGGAGCATTGTCTTACCAGTAAGAATGCACGAGGAGGCAATTAATTTTCTTTGTTAAATGCTTCCATTTTTGGCACAAATTGTTTTCTGAACCAGTCTTGGAATAAGGCGCGATCCATCCAAGCCTTTTTGTGATTTATGTAATAAACAGGGAGCGAGTTCATATTTTGGAACACCGTGGTTTTGCCAATTTGCCGATTACCATTAATGGAAGCTTATGTGTCGCAGAGGCATTGCTGCAAGTTAACACAGTTATGCGTTGTTTATCCATTTTAAAACCCGGGGCAGATTTTACTTCTTGTGATGCAAGGCAACACTATAAAATTTAGCCCCGTCTCATCTGCATTGTACACTTGCTGCAGTAAGTACTGTTCATAGAAGAAATCACTGTAAATTCCTCAAGGTATTCAGTGGCTGCGTTGTTGTCTACTGACAGTTTCTCGCCGGTTATCGTAAGCTAATTCCATGTCTTTTCTTCCATTGGTCTAAAAGCTGCAACTAGCCGAAAATGACGGATCGCCATCCATAAGCTTGTTCAGTTGAAGCACCTTTTCTTGTATTAGAGTGCTTCCTCTGGTTTTTCATACAAGGACAATGTTGTTGTTTGCCGTTTTTCAAGAGACTTTTCACTCGTAGCAGAACAATACTGCTCAATCTTAACATGGTTCTTTTTCCAGTCGCTAATAGTTGCTTTGCCGACACCAAATTAGATTGATAATTGAGTGGCACTTTCGCCATTGTTCAGTCAAGTTTTTCTTTTAATATCCACGAGTTGTGTTTACGTTTGCTTGCCATGATGAGAGACAGCAGGGACTAGGAACAGAATGTAGAACAAACTCGGCACTCTCGAAACAAAGCATACACTAATACAGTAGGCACACACAGTCTGGGAGATTGCGCTAGACACACTGACCTGAGAGTAAGAGAAGGAATAGGAGTGGAGGAGAGCTCGCATGCTCGCTAGTTGAAAGTCACTGACCCTTCCATTCCGACTTATACCAGGCTGCTTGCGCTAGGTAGACACCACCAGTTCTTATGAAAACATTACAGTTCAGTGATTGGTTTTGGAGCCTCAGAATGCAGTTGTAGAATAAATTACAGCATATTGTACTAATTTCCTACTTTCAATCGTTTTAATACTTAACACATAAACGCTTAAAATCAATATGTTGTCATATTTGACGAAAATCCATATAATCTGAATTTTCATTAATCCGAACAGGGTTCCGTCCCAATTAGTTTGGATTAGTGGACTCTACTGTACTTTAAATAATGGGCTTTTGCAGTCCAAAAATTTTGTTATAACCTACTGAGAAATTTCATCCTCTCTTATATCTTATGGTTGGGATAATCTATTTACTTATCCATTGACAGCTTAAACTTTTGTTTTCCCAGTAAATATTCCGTAACAAAAATCCTATCTTTTCTTGCATGTGGATATTTTTTTTTTCATAGAAGGTTTATAGTAATATCTTGCTACGCAGTTGTGCGACTATAACAGTCAGTGCAATCTTCTAGTCATGTAGACAGTTCCAGATAATGATGTTCATATTCCGAAAATGAAGTTTAACTTGATAAACACTTCCATTAGAACTGTCTCCAAGGATGCCCGAGTCATTGTATGGTTGTCATAGTCTGACCCCATATTATCCAGTCAAGAATCACCATACTTCTTGTATATGCTTATTCTTATATGTAGTATTTGACAGTTTCTCGTTTATATTTTTACAGCAATGGATATCTTCACTTCTGTTGCCTTGTGTTAGGAAACTGATACTGTTCACTACCCTGTGTTTGTTTGACCATCACTGTTTGTACTATACATGTGTGATACATTAATAAAAAGGCAGACTACCATTCTCATCCTTAACATGTGAATTTTGATGCCTTGATTTTATATTGTATCTGCCCTCTGGTGACCTGATGCTGGCATAAATTCCGAAGTCCTTAGTAGCAATGTTCCAAGGGAAATAAATACAGCTGTTTGCCGTGTTTCATTCTGACCTGGCGAATTAGAATTGGTTACACCTTATTATGAGATCCAAAACAATGCAGGTGCACTTGTTGTGTGCATTATTGCTGAGGAGGCTTTCCAATGTATTTACCTCTGTGACAGTGTTCTGATACCACAAGTGCATGTAAATGTTAGTTTCCTGTTCGTTGATCTGTTTTGGTATGGGAATATGATAGGCCTGAGTTAATTATTTTCATATTATTTTTTGTAACAAAATACTAACATAAAAGGCAAAGAATATACATTAAGAACAACATTTACTACACCCCAAAAATTCAATTACACAGCTATTTACAGTTAAAACAGAACAGAAATGTAACATCACTTGCCCATATTTTTCAGAAAAATCAAAAACAAAAATGACTTATTTTCAGAAGAAATATAACACTGATACCGTGTCTGTTGCGTTTTACATGTTCACTGGCACTTTTTCTCGTGAGTTTCATTAAAGAACTCAATACAGATTTTTGGTGTTCCTGGACACACTGCGCAGAGTGTCACCACATTCTTCACTTCGTTTTTGGCAGTTTTCTTTCCATGCTGTGCAAATATCTTCTTGTAGCACACTGTGCAGTGTCGCCACATTTGTCTGGCTGGTCCTTCCACTTTGCTCAGTGTGCGTCCTGTACCTTGTTGGAGGTGTACAAGATGTAGCAGTACTGTACTAACATAGAGAGAAGCCAAGAGATTCCTTGAAATGATGGAAAGATTTTTTCTTTCCAGAACTATGCTTGCAGTGTAGGATCCAGGTATTTACAACTGCAGTCCCCAGAAGAAGTTCAATAGCAATTTTTCTCTGCCATTTGATACCCTTTCTCAGCGGGCTGAACCCTTTTTGATTTTGGTGCAGTGCAACACAGATTTTGGCTTCAATATTGGATCCCCAATATGGTCAAGTACAGTGGATATCATCAAGATTCTCCACTTGTTCATCCAGTTAATTATTTTGACCCCCTTTTGTTATCGCGTCGCTTACCCACGTGTTTTTCAGATTTTTAACATGTTTTACAATGCTATCTTTTTTTTCCCACCCAACTCGGCAATTACAGTACTTGCGAAACACTGTCGCTGAATCTGTGGCATATAAACCATCCTTTGCATAATGCTGAGCCCTTTCATGCGCAGTTTTTGTCGTGCGCCTCATAACCTAAATGATCACTCGACTTTCTACTCTTCCCTAGTTTCAATTTTTAACAACAGGAAAACAATGCTGCGTCTATCTTGTTATTTCCACGACACTCTATTTACATTTCGATAATAATCGATACAGCTCTTATTCCCCTTGCTATTCCCATTGTAAATATCGATTAAAGTCAGCAAGCAGCAATCGATCAGCTACTTTTCTTTATCGATCGGAACGCATCATATTTTGAGAATTTCTGACGATTTTGCCAATTTTTTTTTTTTTTTTCAGCTCCCTACTAATAAATAACAGAGGGTATTTTTACTGTAATTCTCAATTATCCACTGGATGCATTAAATCCACTGGTCGGATGCTCACTCGCAGATAGATCAAGGTGTTCCTCCTGAGTGGGCAAAGTAATAGAATCGCGCTCAGGCTGACACTCCAAATAATTAAAATATTAAGAGTACATGCTTCAAATTAAACAATTGAAGGTGCAAGATTTAAGATGTCATCCAGAATTAAACTGTTTTTAATAAAGTCATCATGATATCGATAGGGTCTAGGAAATCATTTCTACTTGGCATAAATTCCGAAGTCCTTTGTAGCAATGTTCCAAGGGAAATAAATACAGCTGTTTGCCGTGTTTCATTCTGAATGCCTATATGTGCTGCCACAGCTCACTGGTGACTCTAGCAGGCAATCTGTTCCTCCCCCTCCCTAACATCCCCAGCATAGTGTGGTAACATTTCATTGCCTCTCCTTGTGTAATTGCAGTGGTGCTCCCTATGTTTTATTACAACATAATCTATCAGAACTCAAATTTGAACATAAACTTGCATTCTTAACCTGAAGTAAATTCATATATGATGCAGACTCAATCAGACTTACTGAACACATTATGAAAATCGGTTATTGTTCATATTAATGGAAAATTAATATTTTATGGTATTTTCTATCCCTTAGGGAGAGCCAAGCATTAGGCATAGGCTTTTATGTTGTCAGTCATTTCTTTAAAAACTAAATAAACTTCCACATGTAGAGCATACTGGTAGCTTGAAGATGGTATACGTTTCAAGATTAATACTCTAAATATTAATTCTATAGTCTTAAAATGTCATGGGATTCAGAGGCTGACACTCTACCACTGATCCACAGAAGCAGGCTATAAATTCTAAAATAGAATTTAATTACAATTCTGTAATTCATGTCACAGATTTTGGACCTGCAGCAGTGTGCACTCAGCCTCTAAGTATTGTTGATATTGGGCTGAGTAGCTCAGGCAGTGGAGCTCTTTCCTGCTGAGTTCAAGTTGGTGGATTTGATCCCAGCTCAGTGTGGTGGTATTTGATGGTGTTCACATATGCTAGCTTCATGTTGATAGATTTAATGGTACATAAAAGAACTCTTGCAGGACAATGTTCTGGTTCCTAGGCATGTCCAAAAATCTTAAAAGAAGTTAGTGGGAAGTAAAACAGTAATGTTATTTATTGGTATAATTGAGAAGAGAAGTTGGTTAAAAGTTCACTTGTGGCCTTTGTAGATATGTTTCATGGTTTTTCCTTTTTCAACTCGAGGCAAATCTTGAGATTTAAGAAACATGCTATTTCCTTTCCCTTCGTAGCTCCTGTTAATTATCAGTAACGCATAACTGTAGAGACTCTACAGGTACACAGTTGCCTCAAGTAGTATATTATTGAGGCCAGACTGAGTACCTCAGTTGGTAGGATGCTGGTCTTCTAATCGAGTTCGATCTTAGCCCAGGCCAGTGGTATTTGGCAGTACTCAAATAGGCCAGCCTCATGTTGTGACAGTTCATAAAGTAACAGAGTAATAAAGAAACATTGTCGATCTCATTCTAAACAACATTTTAATGTAATACTATATTTGAAAACATAACATCACCCTTTCCATTTAGCTGCTCAGTTTAGAAAGGATGGGAAGAATTGTCTGTTACAATCGGCTACAAATATCCTGTGTAAATCTAATCATGGGATTTTTATAAACGTGTAATTGTAGTGAAAGGAGGAGGCATAGGCTTCCTGAATTTTGTTGGTGCTTTGAAGTATTCTTTCTCCAGAAAATCGTATAGTAGGGTATAGTTATTTTCTTGCTTTTTTCATGTTATGAAGTGTATAATTCTCACATCTAATTATTGGTACATGTTCTCTGATTTTGAAGCATATACATTTTATTTACCTATATTTTATTTACCCAAATCCTATATATATATATATATGATTTAGGCTGAAGTTGTGGAAAATGTCATAAGGACTAACCAAAATATTTAGATGATGAATATTTTTGGAACTCACTTTTAGCTGTGATGTGTTAGAATTGCGCAGCTAACCCCAATTTATTTCATATTTATACTGCCATTACTGAAGTTTGCCACTGTTTATTTTGTTTGTATTGTAGTTGATGTACTGCATGGTTTTTTTGTTTGTTTGAAATAGCTCAATTTCTGTAAACAACTTTTCATGTATGCAATAGGTTTCTTTTTCACTCTTTGCTGAAGTTTATCAGTCGTAAGTTAGAATTGCAACAATAATGCTGAAAGACAAGGAGAGGGAATGTTACATATACAGTAATCTCTTATATAACAGGAATGCAGGTAACACAATTTTAGTTCCAAACTTTCTCCATTATAGCATTTTATTACAAGTTATAGAACAGAAAAGTTGTAGGAAATCCAAAATTTCACTTCATTTATCAGATGCAAGTTCAAATTGCAACAACATTGCTGAAAGAGAGAGAATGAAATGGAATGTTCTGTACATATACAGTAATCTCTTGTATAGCATGAAATTAGGTAACACAGTTTTAGTTCCAACTTCCTAATGGAGAGTTTTAATTTCATTTATTAATACAGCTTTCCCCATGAGGAGGCTACCGCAAGGACAAAATACATCAATTACAAATATCTCTTCAAAGTCATTGGTGAATTTGCTGGAATGTGTCAGATAGAAAAGATAGTAAAGAACACAAGGCTCAGAAATAAATTTGGAAATATAGTATGATGTACAGCTCATAGCGTAGAAAAACTGAATGAACTGCAAAATTTTATTTCATTTCACATTCTTAGAATTTTGCAAATTAGAGTGATATTTGCTGGAATTCCAGCATAAATATTACACTCACTGTATAAGCTACAATTTCTTTCAGTAAATTGGTGGACTCTACTACAAATATTACATTTATTTGTAGTTTAATCTTTTGCTGATTTTACATTAATTTGCAAACTAAGTGAAAATAAGGGAAAAAATGTTATATCAACAAATATTAACTGTTACAGTATCACAAATATTCACTTATTTTTATGTTTGAACATGTTCTTATAAAAAATATATCAATTCCACAGTGCTGTATTCAGTTCAGTCCTTCATTCCCGCATTTTTTTTCTTTCCTCTTTCACGTGTTATTTACAATTCTATTAGTTTCCTCAAAAACCAGAATATTTCTACATAAGAGGTAAAAGTAGCTTAGTTGAGTAGCACCACATTAACTCTTTAAATTCAATGTGTAATAAATGTAATGTATATTATTTGACCTTGAAAATTTTAGTTATTTGTAGTACATATATGTAATTATGGATATTCACTTGATTATTTGAAATATTACAGACATAAAAGTAAGTTTCCATTGAATATCTGTTACTCAACCCAATTTCCATTTTTTTTTTTTTTTTTAATTTTGTACCAAAATCCCCATCTAACATGGATCTGCATTGTGCAATGGATGTTTAGAATATAGCTTACCTGTTATATTAGGGAATACTATATTTGCAAATGATACAATGTGATGATTTTGTTTGCTGTTTTACATTTTTCTTACAATTGATATTGAAGTGTAATTGATTGATTGATTGATTGATTGATTGATTGATTGATTGATTGATTGATTGATCAATATTTTAGACTGAATGATTGCTAGTTTTATAAAAATCTTGATGTGCATATAAAATTTTATGAAATACTTTCCTGTTATACTCCATCCCTTAAAATGCAATGTAAATTGATTCTGTAGCCTACGTTTGTTAATGCATTGTAAAATGTGCTGAAAATTTGATTGTATAGCTCAAAACATATTTTATGATACTCTTTTTTTGAAAAGATAATAAATCTCACACTTGTAAATACATGGTATGTGCTGCTTCAAAATGTGATTGATACTCACTGAATAGCAGGAATATTGCTCAAAGAGATTTTTAGATTTCTGATATTGTTTATATCAATTAAAACATTGCTCCAGGTAAAGGGAAATCATTTTTAAGACATTCCATATAATTCCTTGTTGACTTTGAAAGACTTGTTTAGAAAATATGGTTCAAACATTTCACATATTTTACATAGTATAGGATTCAGTCTTTTGTTATATTTTTTGTCAGATTGGAAGTGCTACTTGTATATTTATTGTTACTTTCATATATCTCTGTAGAAGGCAAAACTTGAACTTTTATGTATTTTGATACAGGGACTTGTGAACTTAAATGATAAATTGTTATATATTATTACATCTTTTGAATTTATGTAACAGAGTGTTTCAAAATATGGTAAGGAAAAAAGGAGAGAGAGTGAGTGGGTGGGTGAATGAGAGAAGCATGTCTGTCTGCTCTCGTCTGCTCCATGTAGTGAATGAGTTTGAAGTCTCTACAGGAGAGAAATTTAATCAGGTAGATTTTGACAATATTGACTGTGACTGTTATTGAATGGGTCATCTTGATATTGGGCAGTGTATTGTCAGACCAGTGTTGTACCTGTGCACATATTTAAATAGTTTATATGAACTAACCCTTCTGCCAAATGAAGTTGTCTTTTAAAATACCACATTTGTAGATAACTCACAACAAAATATAGATGCATAATTGGTTTAGCTTATATTCTTTTCAGAATATTTTTATGAGCTGTAGCTAATTATTGATGCACCGTGATATATCATGCTCACACAGTATGTGAAAGCAATGCAAAGCTAGTGTCAAATACATCTGATACAGAATGCTAGAACATGAAACAAAAATGCAACAATCTAGCAATGTTAACAGAGTATATGTCTTTGTAAGATGTCAGCCCATTTCAGAGAAAATTAGATTGCTATTGCTGTACCTCATTCCACTTCTTACTCGATTAAGACTTAAATTGGAATATTCAGTCAGCTTCTATTTTGATGTATGTTAATCTTTAACTTCTTTAACAGTTTAACTCTCTTATTATGTCTTATTTATCTAGTTTACACACTTATTTAAATCAATTGCTTCACTGAATTAGTTTTTCTTCATTCCGCAAGTTTCATTGAATTCTGTGACAGTTTATTTTAAAAGTTTGTGTTCAGCTGCAGAAAATAGGAAAGAATATGAATTACAGACAACTATTGTCATTTATGTAATCTAACCCAAAACTATATTGCCATAAATCTTTATTTATTTGTAATTCATATGTGGTAGCAATACAGTACACTTAAAGATATGGAGTAGTTACTTATCAAGCACTTGAAGTGTTGATTCAAAATCTAGTGTATGTGTGTCCGCTTGCGAATTGGAATTGGAGCTGCTTGCAAATATAGAGAAGTGAGATATTTTCCTGCATTTAGTATTTTGCCTTATTTACTATTGGAACTATAAATAACCGGCCTTCAGATGGATGTCTTCATACTGTAAAGACTGTGAAGGTAGTGAAAACACAGTGCATTCATGCTTCCATTTTGTACAGAAACAACTGCCAATGCCCTGGGACTGAAAGCTTGCAAAACAGTGTTAGGGTAGCTCTTTCACAGATGAGTCAAATAATAATAATAATAATGTCCGGCTTCATGGCTCAATGGTTAGCATGCTGGCCTTTGGCTACAGGGGTCCCGGGTTCGATTCCTGGCAGGGTCGGGAATTTTAACCTTAATTGGTTAATTTCGCCGGCACGGGGGCGGGTTGTATGTGTCGTCTTCATCATAATTTCATCCTCATCATGACGTGCAGGTCGCCTACGGGAGTCAAATCAAAAGACCTGCATCTGGCGAGCCGAACTTGTCCTCGGACACTCCCGGCAGTAAAAGCCATACGCCATTTCATAATAATAATAATAATAATAATAATAATAATAATAATAATAATAATAATATCATCTTCTTCTTACAGTTTTGACCATCACAGAGTAGTTTTTCCTATTTTGTGCTTCCTTGGCAGAGTTGTCATATCGTGGATATCAAACCATTGTCCAAGCTTCTGAGCCCAGAATAAACTCATCTGCTATTGTTAATGTTTCCCTTCTCTCTTACCTTGAATGTTCAGTTGTATTAGACTGTATTTGTCATTTTGGAAATGTGTTTAAAATACGTTTTATTTTCTACTTTTTGTAAGGATGAGACTTTACATGATTTCTCAGCACAGCAGAGTACCTCCTTGCTGGTGACATGGTCTCCCAATGTTATTGCAACATTATGTGATACGTCCACATTTAAAAGAGCTGCAGTTGGTTCTTTAACGAAGCCTTTATGTCCATCTCTTTGACACTGTAAACTAGCCCCAGTAACACATAATATATCACGACATACCAACAAGTTTCAAATTGGAGATCATTGTTGCTGTGAGTGTGTGAAGTGAAGTGGGAGTATATAGGTATATCAGGGTACCCGTTTTCTGCAAAAAGAGGTAAAACAGGAAGAGCACAGGGAAATAAAATTGCAGAAAATATACAGGGAAATGACTTGTCACATCCGAATTAAGCTTTCAATCTACAACTGGACTCGAATGAAATGATTGAACAAGACTGATAAGTAGACGCTACGCGAGTCATATGCAACAAGTAGTACTTTCAGAGAAAAATACAGATAGAATGAGTGCGTTTGGTAGTGAAGGAGAATGAATGAAAAAGACATATTTGTGCAAACTGCTCAAAGGTGGCAGGACACGAGGCATGTGCCATATCTAGTAATGCATTAGTTAGTGTGGTGTAGCTTACAATTCACTGTTAATGATAATGTGATTCCGGCTCCTTACTTTGATAGTAAAATTAAATGTTCGTTGATAGTAAGTTTCCCCATTAAGATGAAATTGCTTTGTTCTCATTAAACGTAAACTTAAATTATGATAATACACACCTCAAACCTTTTACATCACCTGGAGTTCTGAGTTTCTAGGTTGCTGATGACCCCAGGGAATGTATGGGATGCAAATACATAATGAAACTTACTTTTCTGTCTGTAATATTTAAGATAATAAAGTGAATATATATACTACAAAGAACTAAAATTTTCAATGTCAAATTATATACATTACAGACATTACACATTGAATTTAAATAGTAAATGTGATACTACTCAAATACGCTACTTTTACCTCTTACACAGAAATATTCCAGTCTGTGAGGACACACTCTCATTATGCCAATGAAGACCTTATTTAGTACAGCACGTAAACATATATACCCATAACTCATGTCATATCCTAATATTTAACAAACCACAAATCTTAGAAGATCTGCGTTCCAAATATACTACAATGTGTGCCTGTCAATCCTTCTGTACACAGAACCTACCCTAGTTTAAAGATAACGTTACAGAAAAGAATGCTGAATGCTTAGTACCTTTATAATAAATTTACATTGTTCCATTTCAAAGATTTCTGTCACATTCTATCCTAACATAGCATTCCTCCCATAGCTCAAATCTGGAAATCATGATCAAAAACACACTGTTAAATATAGCTAATCATTATACATACGTCCATAATAGATACCATTCCACATCACTTGGTTCATGAATTTAGAAGACTGTGTCTTCCCGAATTGAACTGTAACAAATACTGTTCTAGAATCCTTAGAAAGATCCATAACTCTCCAGATTATCCAATAAAGTTTGGATGAAACTATTACAGTCCTAAGTACTTTCAAAAATATAATTTGATCTAATGCCTGGAAAATCCTATTACTGTATTTCTTTCACATTTTGTGAATAAATATGAACCTTCTAACTACTTTGATTATAACTAAAGCCCGCAAAATGCATACACCTGAAAACAGGAACTACAACCAAAATTACAAAATAATCTACATGTTAAAAATTGACAGTCTTTTCCAAAAATGATTTTACCCTCCTGAACTGGTAGTTGGTGAGAGTGGTTGCTCCTTGCAGATTTAGCTTTCTATCATGCAGGTTTCCTCATCTTGCACTCTTGTGGATTCCATGTTGTAGTATTGGCACCGAAACTTGGAAAATACGTTTAAAATCATGTCGCACTCACAAAATTAATCAACACATGACTCTTTGGTCAGAGAGACTTTCATCATAAAACACAATCCAACTTCAAGGTTGTTCCATCTACGCAAAGTTGACTTCCCATTTCTGCATATAATTCCCTATTATTCCGTAGCGATTCACAAAATCAGCGTAACAGCGTAAGATAGTTAATGTTGGGTAGAAGAGTAATACTTCTGCAAGTTGGGTTGCACACCAGATATATATCCCAGGATGAAGTCGTAATTCATTCCTTACATAGGATGTCTTCTGTTCACAACAATGTAATATCGTATGACAATTTCTTCCTTTCTAACAAAATTTGACAGTCTCAATATCTTTCATTCTACAAAATAAAATGTCCCAGGCATCAGATTTACTTGTTTAAATCCTTGACTCCATATCGACGTCACCTAGTGATCCCATCATACCTTGTGTGGTACTCCAAAATAGTGTTACGGTGAGAATTGGCACTCATATGTTCTCTAGCAAATCTGGAATATTCTAAAAAGTTATGATTTATTATGAAAACTGTTAATTTGAATCATATCACTGATTCTTTAACAGATAGAAAGCTGGGCTGAGTGGCTCAGACGGTTGAGGCATTGGGCCTTCTGACCCCAACTTGGCAGGTTCAATCCTGGCTCAGTCCTGTGGCATTTGAAGGTGCTCAAATATGTCAGCCTTGTTTTGGTAGATTTACTGGCATGTAAAAGAATCCTGTGGGACTAAATTCCGGCACCTTGGCGTCTCCGAAAACCGTAAAAGTAGTTCGTGGGATGTAAAGCAAATAACATTATTACTATTATAACAACAGATAGAAATTTTTCTAATGGCTCCTAAATAATCATTCTCCAGGGTGACGGCACTGAGATGTCAAATCGTTGCTTTGTAATCTCACTTAGCCAGAGTTGTGTCTCTTAAGAAAGTCAGCCATGTTTTTGGACCTTATATTGGACTTGAATTACAAATAAGAAAGGGCTTATTGCATGCAAGAGATTTTAATTTCAAAAACACACTTCTTCCATTGCTGGTTCTCGTTTTGATTTCTACATCTGGGTACCATTCTTGTGTTAAGTCAAATTGTCATACATACATGCATATTTATTACAAACTGTTATGCCTTTCAGCATTCAGTCAGTCAATTAATCAGTTATCACTTATTTGCATTTAGGATTGTCTTCCAGGTGGCAGATTCCCTGTCAAATGCTTTCCTAGTCCTTTCTTAAATGATTTCAAATATCTTTGAAATTTATCAAACATTTTCCTTGATAAATTATACCATGCCCTAATTCCACAGTCTGCAAGCCTCTGTGAATGAACTAAACACCTCCACAATTGTTTATTAATAACTGATTGTGTGGCCTTGTTTAATTCCATATCTTTTATATTTAAATGATTAGAAACTGAATCTAAACATCGTTGTCTTGGTCTCCCGTTACTTCTCTAACCCTCTACGACAGAGTCAATTATTTTCGTAGGTAACCTATCCTGCTCTAATCACCACACATGACCCCGCTGCCAAAGCCAGTTAGTGCTTATTGCTTCCTCCATTATTTTCATTCCAAACCTCGCCTTTATTTTATCATTTCAAATACACTCTTGCCATTGTTCCCACCTTTGTACCAGTTGTCATTTTCACTACTTTTTTTCTCTGTTACCTCTGATATACAGGATTAATCAGAATTATACTGACAAAAAAATCAGGGATGCTCTTCATGTTATGTTAAGAACGATGGTGCAATCGGATTGGCGGTGAAAATTTTACTTTTCGAGTTCTCTCTTTTGCTAGTTGCTTTACGTCGCACCGACACAGATAGGTCTTATGGCGACGATGGGACAGGAAATGGCTAGGAGTGGGAAGGAAGCGGCCGTGGCCTTAATTAAGGTACAGCCCCAGCATTTGCCTGGTGTGAAAATGGGAAACCACGGAAAACCATTTTCAGAGCTGCCGATAGTGGGTTCGAACCTACTATCTCCCAAATACTGGATACTGGCCGCACTTAAGCGACTGCAGCTATCGAGCTCGGTGAGTTCTCCTCTAGGAGTTCTCCTGATTTACCCAAAAACACTATTCAGTTCCTTTTCTCATCCCTTTCAAAGTGTCTAGGAAGGTTTCACTCGACGAAGCCTTTCCAGATTATTATTAAAATCTTCCCACGATGATTTTTTGGATTAAACAATTATTTGTTCCGCTCTGTTTCTTTCATCTACGTACAGTTTGGCTCAAAGGCTAAAGGGTTAATTCCACATCTTTTACTTTTAAATGAATAGAAACTGAATCTGGTCCAGGGAGTCCCGAGTTCAATTCCTGTCTAGGTTGGAAATTTTCACCTTCATTGGTTAAGTCCGATGGTTTAGGAGCTGAGTGTATGTGCGATGTCGTGAGCATTAGAATTCATCACAATTAGTGCCCTGCCCTCACTGAAACATTGGCCGTCTATATGTGTCGGCTTGAAAGACCTGTACTAAGCCCATCTGGAGGCCACACGCTATTGCTGCTATCATCATCATCATCATCATCATCATAATTGGATATTTGCATTTTTGCATCTTTACACTCATTTATTTCTAGGCATTCAATTGCTGTTTCTACTGCTTCATCCCTGCATGCCACCCATTCTTTTTCTGTATCTTCAACCTGTTTACTGTCAATCTTTGGGACTTTTCACGTATCATATATATGTACTGTCTAATTTCCTTGTCCTTGAGATTCTCAACCCTCATTTGTCTTTAGACAGATTTCATTTTCTCTTTCCCAGGCCTAGAGATACTTAGCTCACTACAGAGTAGTGAATGGTCTATATCATTGAAGAATCTCCGGAATACTCGCAAATTGCCAAAGTACTGTATATAGATGCCAAGTATCCACGGAAGTGTTATACACCAAATGTACAGAGGTGAATTCTAATCACCAATTCTGTTTCTTGTTAAAAAAGAAAATTCAACACTCAAAATGACTGATGTTTTAGCAAGTTTCTGCATTAAGTTACCAAGAAGACTTTCAGATTTTGTCATGGCTTGACATTTTTCTGTCTTAGAATTTTAAATTTTGAGTAAAGGCTCGTCCTTGGTATACGTGGAAATCTAAAAGATACCATCTGGGCTATTCAAAGATTTGACCTTATTACGAAGAGAATAGGTTTTTCTTGGATAAATATTGCTTCAAGCCATGTCTTCCATAACAACTCACTATACTTTCTTTGCATGTCAGATTTTAGTGGGGTGTAAAGTATAAGGAAAATTTACTCATCTGCATTTTAAGAGTTCTCATCTTCAATAAATATCTTTATTGTCTGGATTGAAATCATGTTTTCTTTGCAAAATAAATAAATTTCAATCAGTCGGAAACTTTACATACGAATTTGTTGTTTGTATCATCACTGCTTTCCCTGTACATTCTCTTTGAATGTAGTTGACTATATCCACTAAGATTAAGGATAGCCAAAAATCACAGAATTTCTTCAGAAGTTGTAACTGGATCAGGACATTTCTTAGATGCGGCATTCTTATTTGCATCCCCTGTGAAGAATATGATAACTTCATCAAGACAGACAAGATCTAATGCTTCAGTAGGTTTTCCTGTTTCCTTTGTCTGGAAATTAGATGCAACAAAATCCTTTATAGTTATTTCAAAATCACCTTTGATCCAGCTAGGTTGTTTTGAACATGTACTGTAGGCTACATCATCTTCTGACCTTTGTACTTACTATGACAATATTTTAGGGATTGTATACATTTACTGTAGGCTACATCATCTTATGACATTTGTACTTATTAGGACAATATTTTAGGGATTTTATCTTCATTCTGTAAGTGGGAAGACAGTATGTTTGGTAGATCAGGCCATAATTCCCTTCTATTGACAGTCATTATTTTAGCATTAGCCAGAAGTTGCCTTTTAGAAAGGTTACTAGGAGTCTGTCGCCACTATCTTCTTCATCCATAGCATCTCCATCAGTCAAAATGAAGTCAGGTGGGGTTACGGAAATAACCTACTTAAATATTTTTTTTATCAGTTGGTCAAGAGTTTCTTGAACTATGAATCCTGGTTCCAATATCGAAATAAGTTCTTTAAAATAAAATAAAGAATCCTTTTAAGTGACAAAGTAGACTACAGTACTCTAATATAACTTGCACAAACTCTATTGGAAATGAAGTGCTCTTCGTCACTAAGAATGTTAAACAAAATTTTTTAAAAAAAGCATGATTTATTGCTCTATTTTAAAGTAAATTGTAGCTTTGAAGTCATACTGGAAAAAAATTGTGGATCCATAATGCGATAAAAAGAAGAGGTCAAGTCGTTCAGCTGCTACAGTACATGCCATTTCACCATTAATAACTGTGGAGTAATTGGATATGTCAAACAGTTTCATTGTTATACACAAGAATAGGCAGACTCCGTGCATGTTTTGTGTTACATTTATGAAACGTGAGATACTAATGGGTTAATGAATGACTACTATGAATTGTGTGTGCGTGCATGTGCGCGCAAGTATCTTGCTTTCATAGTATATTGCAAAAATTTGAAGTACCTTTTGGCATTTGATGTTGGTTTGTACATAGAGTAGGTAAGACATGAAAGAGAAATTAGAAAAAAAGACATAGTTTTAATTAATGAACGTAAGTTTTCGTGGCTCATTGTATTAACATAAAGAAATAAATGAACTGGATTAAAGCCACTATATATATATTTATTAATAATAAAGCCAAGCTTTCAGCCAAATTGCATTGGCCTTCATCAGGGCATGTGAAGTTTTGGCTCCGACAGTGAGCAAAGAAATTATGTGAAGGAACATGGAAGTCATGCCCGTACTATCCACGGCCTACCCCACTAACGCACTCAAACTGTCGACAGAGGGCGGTGCATCAGTAACTTCCCTCCTAACCACCACAGCACAGCGCCACGATCCTTTAACGCACTCAAACTGTCGACAGAGGGCGGTGCATCAGTAACTTCCCTCCTAACCACCACAGCACAGCGCCACGATCCTTGAGTCCAGTTAGTGGGGTAGGCCGTGGATAGTACGGGCATGACTTCCATGTTCCTTCAGATAATTTCTTTGCTCACTGTCGGAGGCAAAACTTCACATGCCCTGATGAAGGCCAATGCAATTTGGCTGAAAGCTTGGCTTTATTATTAATAAATATATATATAGTGGCTTTAATTCAGTTCATTTATTTCTTTATGTTAAGACATAGTTTTGTTTGATATTACACCAGAGTTTGTTCTTATTTATTTGGGTGCTGGTGAATCAGTTTTTATACCCTAGTATGACTGACTGTGGCTTAGGCAATAATGTAACTGAAATAGAAATGTTCCTTATTCCCCTAATGTGTTGTCTTGAAGTTTACAGGTCTGTTATTGCTAATGTGCCTGAGAGCTATGTTAACTAACTTTGATTCATTTATTCTTCTGATTTGTGTGTTTGTTGTCATTATTATTGTTTGCTATGCTAGCACATAATATCCTTGGAGTTCTCCAGTCAAAGGATTTAATGAACCATTGTAAACCATTTAATTATTACGGGGATATACAGAGTATACTACTGTAATCTGGTTATATCTTAGCATTTCCGCACCGTTTTTGTCTACGTATTTCCTTCCATAACTAAATTAATCAGTTTTAGATATCTCAAGGCATGTCCTCTCAATTTAACTCTTCAAAATTTAATCTAAATACTCTATTGTTAGCCGCTTGATTTACCACTGTACAAGATCTTAATTTGTGATCTGATCTGCCTCTCTCACTTTCAACTTTTTTTTAATATCATGTCAAAAGTTTTGGAAGTGATGTAACTGAAAGAGGAGTGTTGAAAAATAACTTTAGGACTCAAGAGTAGCCCGTGATACACTACTTCCTTGAAAGTTGGCAGTGTTTTCTATAGTTATTTAATGAGGTCAAAGCTCTTGCGGAAAGTAGCACCCTTCATCAGCTACTAAACCATTTGGGGCTCTTATCTTAAGAAAGTCCATCATTTCCAACTTGCTGATTTTTTGAAACCTAAAGCTAATGAAAATTTATCTCTGTTATTGTCAGTAGTAGTGGAAAGTTGATGTAATATTCCTAGATAATTAAAAAAAAAAAAAAAAGAAGAAACAGGCAACAACAACCAATCATCAATGATCTGCATTTAGAGCTTTCCTGAATTTTATTTAGTTACCTCAATCGCAAGCCACATTTTTGGTCATGCTAGCCTGGAACGGCATATATAGCTAGTGGAGATGTACCTAATTCTCCCCTAGTACGTCGGCACTGCTTTTTTGCTCGTTACATGATAGCTTGCAGTGGTGTCGCTACATGCCACACTAGAGTGAAACACTGGTAGTTTTTGGCAATTGAGTTTCCTGAATTGTATTTATTTCATGTTACTTTCATGTTCTGAACTGCCTTGGTGGTCGGAGAAATTTTTTTCATAAAAGCCAGTCAACTCAACCCAGCAAACATTCTATTAATTGATGTATTTACTGTACTCGGTTTCATTTCTCTCAGTTAATTGTCTGACATTAAAATTACATTAAAAACCTTATAAATATCAACTCATATCCCCAATGCGGAGTACAAAGATTATGGTAATAAAATGGTTGCCCTATGGTCCCGATAATGGTACCACAATGTTTGGCCTATGATACTCATGGGCAAAGTTATGCAGGGTGTTGAGTAGGTGCTAATTTCTTAATTTGCTTTGTATCGACTTCTGAATGTAAATTCTGACCCATGATGTGTGTATCACTAAATAGAAACTCTTATACCGAAAATATTGTTACCGAGCTCGATAGCTGCAGTCGCTTAAGTGCGGCCAGTATCCAGTATTCGGGAGATAGTAGGTTTGAACCCCACTGTCGGCGGCCCTGAAGATGGTTTTCCATGGTTTCCCATTTTCACACGAGGCAAATGCTGGGGCTGTACCAAAATTAAGGCCACGGCTGCTTCCTTCCCACTCCTAGCCTTTCCCTGTCCCATCGTCGCCGTAAGACCTATCTGTTACAAGTGATTATTTTCATATTGACCGTATTGAAGTTCAGTTATTAAATGTTAAACATTAAACATGAATAGGTGGTTACAATAAATTAATGTTTAACATTTAAGACCTATCTGTGTCGATGCGATGTAAAGCAACTAGCAAAAAAAAAAAAAAAAAAAAAAAAAAAAATTGTTGCAGTAATAGATTTGCAACAATTAGGGCAGAAGTTACTTTTTGTATGGAATGTCAGAAAATGACTAAATGTTTTAAAACATTACAGTCTTTATTATCATTACCATCATTCAGCAATAACACACCAGAAGCATTTTGTGCTGAAAGCACTGCACGCTGTGTTGCCATGCAAGTGGTCAACTTTATATCTGGTGACATTTTTGTATGGTAAGGAAAAGTATATTTTATTATAATATGTCGTTAAGCATACCATTCTGGAAATAGAAATATACATTTTTTAAATATTTTGGTCGAGCTAACAGGGCAAAATTAGTAAAAGTAAGATACATTTTTATTTTACATTTTTACTGTTGGCTACTCGGTTTGCTAAAATTTTTAAAATTGCACAATACGCTTGGTACTTCCATGTTAGATGGTAAGGGGAAGTCTTTTCAGCTAGCTGACAGCCAATGGTGGCAGCTCATAGACTTTTTGATAACTATAAACACGTGTAATAATAATAATAATAATAATAATAATAATAATAATAATAAAGTCTACTTTAGACCCCCAGGTCGACTGAACGGTTTGACGGTGTTTGAATATTTAGTTCTATGTTTGAGAGAGTTTATAGTTACAACCATTTGAACCTTGTGTTTTAAAGAGTTATTATCTCCTACTGGGTACTGAAACATGCAGATAATTTTCTTTTTCTTGAAGCTTGAACCTCCCTTCTCTATAACATTTTGAAAGTTGGCATTATGCTTTATTTAATTTGCTATCATCAACACTTTATCTGATCAGTTACTGCTCCATTTTACTGTGTCTCTATTTTTTTTTTTTTTTAGAATTTTATTTCCTTACATGTGAAATGCTGGTCACAATTATTTCAAAAGACTGTATTATACATTAGATGGAAATGCAATACTGGATACTACTTTGTTATCCACTTCTTACTTGCATAGTAGCCATAATTACTCACCGTTAAGGTATTTTAGAATTATTTGAAAGTACAAATTAAGATTCCAATTATACTTTGGGATTTTATTGTGTTGTGATCACTTTTCTGCATTGTAACTGATTGTGTAATTGAGATGAACAGTCAATCTAATATTGCATTTTTGTCCTTTCTAATATTTCTTTATTTATCTATTTCTTTCTTTCTTTATTTATTTTATTTATTTATATCAGTATATTTTATGTTGAACTTATATAAATATTTTAAAACACAACAGGGAAACATCCATCAGAATATCTACTAATTTACACTGCCTGTTGTTTTGAAGGAACTGCATGTATATTAGATCTATGGGTTGGTTGTGTTAGATCACCTTTGTATCTATTATTATTTATATGAGGTTGGACAAAAATATGTTTAGAGATGAGGGTTTTTAATAATGAATTAAAATGCACAGATGTGAGCAATTATTTATTTTTAAATGAACCCTTTTATACCTTCCATACCTGTACACACTTTAGCCTTTAGCATGAAGGGAATTGGAAAGAGAAGTTAAGGGAAAGAGACCAGTTGGAAGACTGAGAAGAAAGTGGATGGATCAGATTTGGAAGGACATTAGAGAAGCTGGATTGGATGTGGCGAAAATTCTTCTTTAATAGTTTTTCCAACACACTGAAGACTGAGCAGGTAAAGCTAGACCTTACAATGTGGAGTGAGCATTTTAGTGCGTTTTCACATTACCTTACTTAAAATTTTGGATTCAGCAACATTTGAGCTAAGCGACCGGAGTGGGATATTGATGATGATGAGTAGAATTTAAATAAAGTGGGTTACTGCCTAGTATAAGGTGCTAATAGAAATATTCGACACTTTGAAGATGAACGACGTACACTGTACGTCATTTGTAATGTTCCATGGAGGACGAACGACGTACAGCGTTCAGTTCTAGTGCTTAAATATTTGCTTCACTGTACTATAAACATTATTAGAGTGCTGGAACACATTCTGCAGTGCTTGTTTGTAGTTCAGTAAAAAATACCAGATATCAGCACATCATTGGAACCTAATTCTATTATGATACTAGGTTGGTACTACCCAGGCAGCTTCACAGCCACATGGTCCCGTGCGGCCGATGACTATAGCCAATTTGCACAATTAATGTATCTTTTTCATTTCTCAATGATTAATATTTATGTTGTGTTTCATAAATGTAATATGGTGTGCGTGACGATGTAACTTTTCATGTTTTTAATGTGCATTGCGGAAATTTTAAAAAATGAAAGTAGAAGAAAGGGTTTTTAAAATTTATCTATAAAAGTTAGTGGTTTTGCTCCAATACTGAAAAACAAGGTATGCATGCTTAGCTCAAATGTTGCTGAATCCAAAATTGTAAGTAAGGTAATGTGAAAACGCACTAAAATGCTCACTCCACATTGTAAGGTCTAGCTTCACCTGCTCAGTCTTCAGTGTGTTGGAAAAACTATTAAAGAAGAATTTTAAAAATCATGGATACTTACATTTTAATTGTAACAATCACAATAAACTACATCACCATCTGTTCTTAGAAATTCCTTTCCTTCAATCCATTTAGACACAAGGTCTCTTCATACACATTTAACAGGCAGCATGATAATACTTCACAACACAGTCCAACACAAGACTGCAATCTGAAGCCTGCAAGTGTATTGCTTCCCACCTGCCTTCTTTCTTTCAATTATGTTGGCCTCGGACTTCTGACGAGTGAGAGTTTCCAGTAGGCAAATTCCAGGATAACAATGGAAGAGTGTTCAGTGCAAAACCAAGGTTCATACGCAGCCTTCTCAGTAACATGCCATCGCATGTCTGATACAAGTTTTGTTTTATTTGTGTAAAATCGACAAAAAATGAGTCCTCATTTCATAATGCACAGTTTATGGTTTTATTTTATTTATACACCTATTTCTAAGCATTACAGTGTGGGGCCTTCTGGCTTATGTCAATGTTCATTCAAGCATCAGATAAGAACGTGCTTGGCTAATTGGATCTCTACTGTATGTTCTAACTTTGGTTGTTAGATAGGGTGCCAAGAATACATCATCTTTCTCTCCATCTCTTCAATAATTGACATACAATGTGGAAAAACAGTCCCAAATTCTGCAATATATATGTGCCAAAATCAGAAGAAAAGTCATATTATGCAACATAAATGTCCAAATATTCACTATTAAATCCAAAATCTTCAAAATATGCATTATGCATGAATTTTCTCTTAAAAAAGGCCAAAACATGCAAACATGCAGGAGAAAAAGAACAGTTGTCTGGAATCAAGTCATAAAATGAATATTTGCAAAGTTTGAGAAGTGTAACCAGTTTATATAAAAATATGCATTTGCATCATGGAAATCTGGACTCTAATTATTACATTATGCAATTAGTTTCCTAAATTAAATTGCGTGTTAACTTCTTTTATCACAACATTTTTTTTTTCTTTCCCCATAGTCTGTCCATGTAAAGTGTAAATTATGCAGTTAGTTCCCTTTGCAGGTGTATTGGTTTTTACTCGAATAAATAAATAAAATAAATAAATATGTTTTTACTCCACTAAATATTACTGTAATTAATTAATAAAAAGTACTTGGAAAATATATATATATATATATATATGAATTGTGAAGTCATTGCTGTGCTGGGAAAGAAGTGTGAGCAATATAGTTGCAAGATAAACATTGCCTCTCAACCTCTCTGAAGATATTGCTGGGCTGAGTGGCTCAACTGCTGGCCTTCTAAGCCCAGTTGGTGAGTTCAGTGTCCACTTGATGGAATGAGACCTGTCATTCTGCTTTTAATAAAAAATGTATTTCAGTTCTTATGTTTTACTATATAGTAGATTCTGGTTGATCCACTTGAAACATTCTCACAGAAAGGATCAGAGGAAGCTAATCAGTACTTTTATTGACAATCATCAAAAGATTGTTAAGAAGTATTCATGATTGACATCGGAAATTAGTTAGTCCCACTTCTTGGCTGAATGGTCAATGTAAAGGCCTTTGTTTTCAAGGGTCCTGGGTGTGATTCCCGACTGGATTGGAATTTTAATCACACTTGGTCAATTCCTCTTGCTTGGAGCCGGGGTGTTTGTGTTTGATACAAAACTTCACACTACAAGCCACCACAGAAACACTCAGTAGTGAATGAATCCCTCCACATAGGATTGGTGTCAGAAAAGGCATCTGGATGTAAAACTAAGCCAAATCCATGCACAGTGCCGAATCTAGGTAATTCGATAATCCCCTTCGTGGGAAGAAGAAGAAAAAAGAAAAAACTGTCGGAATGTTGGTTGACAAGATAGGAGAGGTGGTGGTATGTAATTATCAATCACGTGATTGTTGCATGCCAAAAGCCTGGGTTCAATTCTAAACCTTTCCACTGCGTTGATATGCAGTAAGAGTGTATGATGCTGCTGTTAGGTATTAGTCTGTCCAGATGTTAAACCTTGAACAGATTGCTTGAAGTTAATCATCCAGACTGGGCTATGTGGTGAAACTGGTTTTCATCATCATCACCACCACCACCACCACCACCTACTCCATTCCATAGCAGGTAACCTTGACCAGACAGGTGTTACGGATCTTCCGCTAAAGAAAATATTGATATCCAAGCATTTCTTAAAATCTGTAGCATTTGAAGGGACGATGAACAATGTGTCATTGAGGGAGTTGGCTTCAGAGTTTGGATTGTGTAGCTGTGAGTTTATGTTCGGGAGATGGTCGGTTCAAATCACACTTTTGGCAAGTCTGAATTATGGTTTCCCATGATTTCCTATTTTCACACCAGGTACATACTGGGATTGTACCTAAATGAAGGCAATGTCTGTTACCTTTCTAATCCTAGAGCTTTCATGTCGCAACATTCCATTACGGAAAACCATCTGTGAATTAGTGCAACGTTAAATCGCTAGGATAAATTTATTATCATTATTAATAATCTGCCAAACCTGGCTTATTTTATTTTTTCTTCGTATTACCTTATTTCTGCTTTCCAGCTTTCTTGGGTGGGAAGGTGGGAGTAGATGATCACACTCCTCCAGGTTGCCATTCTTGAGGATCTTCTTCAGTCTTGATGTGGAAACTGTAAGATACAAGGAAATCCAAATGATCTCTTAAAAATGCAAGAGAATTAAATAAAAAAAGTTGTAGTACAAGACAAAGAAGATAGAAGAAGTACAAGAAGAGGAATAGAACATATTGGTTCTTTTATGTATGTGTATATAACGCAAAGGGAAAGAACAAATGTACAAATACATTATGTAGGTAGCGTTGTTTGTTTTACTGTAGTGCCTTACACTTGGAGAATGGCATACATAGCTTGTGCTGTTGCACATTTCTGTTGCTGTACAGCAAAATTCAGTAGTTGAATCTTGATTTAATGTATGCATCATCAAGCAATTACTTATGTTGAAAGCTAGTGTGTGGTACAGTATAATTTTAATCACTACTAAGAATTTAGCTAACAATTTTTACTAACTCTCTAACTGTAGAAATGCATTAAAATATGTTCATACATGTGAAAAAGTAATAATGATAATACCATCCATTTTAAATGAAATAAATATTAAAACTCTGTTTAATCAGCATTGCTGACCAGATAGGCTATAATTTCCGTATGTTATGGACCTGTCTCAGTCTCATTCTTGGCTTTGACAAAATGAGGGTGACCGATGTATGTGCGATGTTAGTAATACCATTCCTTGTGCAGCCAGTCCCTGTTATGAATGGTGTGAAAATATCACTCATAGGGTTGGTAAGTGCATGCATTTCAGTGGGCTTGGCAGACTGATGTGTACAGTAATAGCAACTTCTGACTCAGTGAGGAAAGCAACAAGAAACTACCTCACTCCTCATTACCCTAGTATGCCTCTTCAGTGATGCCTAGGCTATCTATGACAGCTGTTGGTGGAACTGTGGAGGATCAAACTAGCCTTCAGGCTGAATACCCAGCATACAACATACATACAGTTGGAAAGGATTGGCAAGTGCAGCCGAGATGATCACAAAGATGAAGAAAGTGGCAGATTGTGAAGGCTAAATTGTGGATGTGGGTTTTAATTGATAAGTTTGACTGAAAACAAAACATAACAGTTATGTTTCATTCCCAGAGATGATGATGATGATGGTGGTAATTGACCTCTGGAGAGGCCTGGTGCAGATTTTTTGAGTTGACGCTGTATAGGCGACCTGCACATCTGAGGATGGGGCTATACCTAAGATAAATTCTAATGCTGAAGAGCAATTCCCAGATACAAAATCCATCAACAGCAAACAGTCTGAACTGATAATGAAGAAATTGTAGCTATATTTCTGCAAAGAAATTGAGTGAATGGAGCACTCAAGGTCCAGTATAATGTCATTCCGTTGCATGACCTTCCAGGATGAAGCAGAGTCAGAACCTGCTGCAGACACGGCTGTGAGACTTAAACCCTTGCACACGTTCTCGGTTGTTGTCCAAGAGAGGAGCTCCTTAGAAACACCGGACATCACAAAATCTGGACAGATTACAACTGCCCTTTTCCAGCAATCCCTGGAATTGTATGAAGAAGTTCCATGCATTGCCAGTCTTCGATCCAATTATCAGATTTGAAGTGAGCTCCAGCCAGCCTGAGAGATAGACCAAGAAAAAGAACCAACAATACAATATTTTGCACGCTCCTATATAATTATAAGCGTGAAAGTTGTTGGACTGTTAATCAGTGCCAGAGGAACAACAGCAAAATTTTGCAGGAAACATCTGCAAAAGGTCTGATGACCTAGAGGTTAGCCCCATTAAACAACAAGCATCATTACATCTACAGAATCTAGGGGTTCCTAATAACATCCTCCTAGATGTGTCTATATTAGCGATCTAGGGGTTACTTCGAAAATTACTCATCACCTGTACTTCCCACTTTAATAACCACTGTTCATTATTATTCAACTCTTAATGTGGTATACTTTGTCATGTTCGGCAATCCATAAATTGGGAAGCAATAAATAAATACCGGGTAAGTTGGCCGTGTGGTTAGAGGCGCGCGGCTGTGAGCTTGCATACGGGAGATAGTGGGTTGGAATCCCACTGTCAACAACCCTGAAGATGGTTTTCTGTGGTTTCCCATTTTCACACCAGGCAAACGCTGGGGCTGTACCTTAATTGAGGCCATGGCTGCTTCCTTCCCATTCCTAGGACCTTCCAATCCCATCGTCGCCATAAGACCTATCTGCGTTGGTGCGACATGAAGCAAATAGTAAAAGTAAATAAATAAATAAAATAAAATAACCCCGCAACTTATCTAAATTCATGAATTCTGTTAACAAAGCCGGTATGGTAAAACTATAATAGGACAGAAATAATGGGGAAATTGTATTCTCTATAAATTTGTTATGTAGTAATTTTTGATAGGACCAATAACATAGGTATTCAAAAATTAAATTTTAGGCATCTTCCCCTAAACTACAATTTCATCCAGCATGAATAAAATTATTTATAGCCTAGACCAGGGCTGTCCAAAGTTCGTTTCTACGCAAGTACATTCATATGATAACTGAGGGTATGTGGGCGCCAGGTACGATTCAAATAATTCAACTACTGTTATCGTACTACAACAACTATACAATAATAATAAATCTAGAATTAAAAATTATATGAAAATATATTTACTCACATAATTAATGTGAAATCTGACACTGCATGCTCGCTGCAAGTTGAGGAAAGTCTGGTATGTAACTGGAACAGGCTGCTCTTAACGCGTCATCCAGGTGTGAGTCTGTCAGGCAGGATCGGTATTTGTTTTTTATTATGTTCATAGTCGAAAACGCTACTTCACAAAGATAGGTTGAACCAAAACAAGATTGCCTCTTCAGAGCAACACTGCGGGTAATGGGATATTTTTTACCGTTCACCAGAGTCCAGAAATTGCCAATGTTGCATAGGAGGATTTCAAAGAAAGGTCTGACTGAAGGATTAAAATTTCCATTTCTAATTCTTCAGGATTATAATTTTTGAGTATTTCACACACCCTCCCTCCAACCTCACAAACGTCAACAGACGCGAAGGGATTATTGACAAACATGATCACTGGTTCAAGCATTGAAAGCTGGCTAAATCTGCTACCAAATTCGGACCCAAGAGTTTCAAGATGTTTAGCAAGAGATGAAAAATCACACTTGCCGCCATTTACTGTATCTGCCATAGATTTCAAATTTGGAAAATGTGAAAGGGAATTTCTATTTAAATGGACAATCCATACCTTAAGTTTCTTTTCAAATGTATTGACAATACTTATCATACCTGATATATTATGATCTTTTCCTTGCAATTCGAGATTTAACTCATTTCATTTTGAGGTGATGTCTGCCAAAAATGCTAATTCGATTAGCCAAGATATATCATCAGGTTTGTGATAATATTTCTGAGGAGATGATTTCATAAAGTCTCGTATCTCATCTAACAGGCAGCAAAACCGTTAGAGTGTTTTCCCCCTACTAAGCCACCTTACGTCTGCATGAAGGATGACGTCACCATACTCCGAGTCTGACACACTTAAAATATTTCTGAACAATCGATGATGAGTAGATGATGATCTTATATAATTCACGACATGAGTTACAATTTTCATGACATGATCGAACTTTAGAACCTTTGCGCATAAAGCTTCTTGGTGAATAATACAATGATAAGAAAGAAATTTTGGAAATGATTCATCCTTAGCGCAAAGAGAAAGAAATCTATTATTTCTACCAGTCCATAGACGGTGCCCCATCTATTGTTACAGCGACAAGCTTTGACAGTGGTAAATTACTCTCTTTGGTGAATTTAACTAAAGCATTAAATATGTCTTCTCCCCTAGTACGTCCATGAAGTAGTAATAGCTTGACAAATTCTTCCTTTATTGTAAAATCATTAAAAACCATTCTAGCAGATACACACAACTCAGCAGTGTCAGACATATCAGCACTTTCATCAAACTGGAGTGAAAAATGTTCACACGATTTCAAATCCTGATGTAATTGAGATTCCATATTATCAGAAATCTGTTCAACCCACCTAGCAACAGTTTGGTGAAACAACTGAAGTCCTTTGATTGAAGATATCAGTTCAGATTTATCTTTGTGAGATTCGAACAGAGATTCAGCGGCATTTAGCATAGCTTCTTTCACTACTTCCCATCACTGAAAGCTTTTTTCCTTTTTGCTAGGATGTAACAAACTTTGTAAGAAGATATTGTCACGTTACGCGTTTGCTGATCTGGCTTCTTAAACGCACATTGTTGCAATGCTAATTTAGATTTTAGGTCTTTCACTTTGTGTTTTCTTAGTTCAGAATTAACAGGAAATTCACTGTCAAATTTTTTGTGATTAGTCAAAAAATGTCGCTGTACATTACTTCTTTTAGGAACAGACACGCCAGCATTACACAATAAACACACAGGCTTTCCTTTGTTTTCAATAAAGCAATACTGGTCCTTCCATTCACTGTTAACGTTATAATTTCTTTGCCTCTTAGCCATGTTAAGAAGAGTTATGTTTGAGATATAACTGATTATAAACTGAATAATTTAAAGTTTAAATAGACACATGTTGAATGTACAACTTATCACAACACAAGGCACTCAAAACGTATTCCATAAGCCCTGCATAAGCTCACAAGTAATACTGAATGTTCATCTGAAAGCTAGGAACTAGGAACATTCCAATTGCATTGTCGTCCTGGTGAAACTCTGTCATGGTAGGTAGTTTATGGCATTGCAATCAAGCGAATCATAAGGAAACGGTTCTGTTTGGCAGAATAAATATGCGGCTATATTTGGCTCCCTGAGTAGAGAGGGCCTTATACCTGGCGCTAGCCCCCCTACAGTGAGAGGTTTGTGGAGGATTTCCCTTTGGCGCAACTACTCACATGTCGAATAGCTCTCTTTCTGAACCTTTCTTCTATCTCTTCACTAATTGCGGACACGAGTCAGTTAGGCCTAGATCACATTTATGGCTTACTCAAAGCTCTTTGTGTATTTGGAGGTACGGATATAACAAATTTCCTGACTTTGAGGACGGTATTTTTAAGAGAAAAGTAAGAATATTTATTGAAATGCAAAAGTATTGTTTTCAAATATTAAGTAAAATTTAATTTGGAAATTAATTGTGAAGGGCACCATAAAAGGGCACCTCGGGCGCCGTGTTGGACAGGGCTGGCCTAGACTGTAGTGCATTATTCCCCGATTTTACATACGCTTTTCATTCGATTCTGTTCACCCATTTTCTCGTGTTTCGGTTTGATATGGGCTTAGCAACAAACAACAAAATTCATGAATACCATAGCCGGTAGGGTAAAAGTGTATAAGACATAAATGATAGGAAATTTGATTCCAGATAACTTTAGTTGTGTAGTATTATCGATGGGACCACTAATTACATAGATATTGGGATTTAAATTTTAGGCCTTCCCTAAATTACCATTTCCCTTAGCATGAATAAAATTGTTTATAGCCTAGATTGTAGAGCCTCATTCCCCTACTTTACATACCGATTTTCATGAAATTCCCTTCAGCCATTTTCTTGTGATACGTGTGTCACAGACAGAGATGATGGAAAATTAAAAAGTGCATTTCCTTGATTCTGTGGACATGATGGTTATGAATTTCATGTTTTTGGTCCGTATTGAACAATATATAAGTAATAATAATAATAACTTAAATGTTTCCACCTTTTCAATACAATATATTCACAAATTTACAAAATTATACGGTACTAGTTTCGACCCATCTAGGGGTCATCATCAGCCGTATTGAAGCAAAGATCATTTGTGGCGAAATGATCTTTGCTTCAATACGGCTGATGATGACCCCTAGATGGGTCGAAACTAGTACCGTATAATTTTGTAAATTTGTGAATATATTGTATTGAAAAGGTGGAAACATTTAAGTTATTATTATTATTACTCTGTGGACATGACCGTTACAGAAATACCATTCTTTTAAAATTCTGAGCAATGTACAGACAAAACTCTTACTTATTTATATATATCCTGGCAAATACAAGTAAAACTCTGGACCACTGGCGCTGTGAGCGCTGACTCTGCCTGCATGTGAGAGAGAGCACTGCGACTTCAGAGAGACTCAGCAGCACTAACAATGCACACATCAGGGCAGTTCAGTGTTTCCAGACTGCCAATTTGTAACGCGAGAGCACAGCAGACGAGCCAGAATACTCGCCTTACGGAACTTTACTCCGTGAACACTTGTTGTGGAATGCGCAGCTCAATATCTGGCAGCAAACTAACTCATTGGTTTGTGCTGCACGGTGGTGTGGAAGACACACCCATCGCAGGAACAAATGACAGTCGATCTTGTATCATATATGGCTGAAGGGCAAGGGGAGGCCACCAGTTTAATGTATTTCACGGGTCCTCGGTTAAAGCTGCTGGGCTGTAGATGTTAGCAGTACATTCACTGATATTTCTTTACATTAAAAAAAAAAAAAAAAAAAAAAAAGTAGTCGAATTACAAATCTATATGTTTCAGTGTGTTCTGTGTATCATACACCACTGAACTCCACGAATGCTGTAAACTTTTAGTTTTGCAGATTCACTGTGCAACCACCTTACCTGGTTGATTGAGTTGCGAGTCACATAATACGTTAGCAGTGTAGTATTAGTGATATATATGTATATAATTAAACAGCTTTCTGGAATAACATTTATCACAATCTTATGGATTTTTAAAAATCATTGACAGAGGTACAAACTATCATTTTATTTACATATATTTTGTGAGAAGAATGTAAAATTTATTTCAGACCATGGCATAAAATCAAGAACTTAAATATGTAGTAGGCTTTAGACATCTTCATTAAAGAAATCCTGTTCTACCCACAGTTAAACAATGGACTATTGGTTTGCATTTCACAAATGTCAGTTTCTACTATTTTCTTAAAATGTTTGTGTTGCATACACTCGGATAATGTTTCTTAAAGCCCTTTTTTGTTTTTTAATTTACTGAGATATTTTTTGCGAATGAACAAGAAAGATTAATAATAATAATAATAATAATAATAATAATAATAATAATAATAATAATAATAATATTTGCTTTATGTCCCACTGACTACTTTTACGGTTTTCGGAGATGTCAAGATGCCAGAATTTTGTCCCACAGGAGTCATTTTACATGCCAGTAAATCTACTGACACAAGGCTGATGTATTTGAGCACTTTCAAATACCACTGGACTGAGCCAAAATCGAACTTGCCAAATTAGGGTCAGAAGGCCAGCCCTAGTTCGTTAACCATGGGCAACAGTCAAGTGGCCTAGTGACTAGTCATACCCCCTTTGGGTGGGAGACGCAGACGAAGAACACACCCACGGTATCCCCTGCCTGTCGTAAGAGGTGATTAAAAAGGGCGACCAATGGATGATCAAATTAGAACCATGAGACTACTTGTAATTAGTACCATCATGCGGGGAACACCATGGGTCACTTTTATTTTCGCGTAGTACCACTGTGTTGGGTACAAAATAGGTTTGTGATTAGTAGTGACAGTGTTGGCTCAGGATGCATTTTACAGTACCTGTGATTCGTAGCCCTATATGAGCGACATTATAGTTCTACCTTGCCTGTGGCTTAGTACCCACTATGTGAGGAACACCACGGGCTAGTGCGGGTCCCTGTGGTTAGTCCACTTAAATGAGGAATGCCATGGGTTTGACTTTACAAAGGCCGGTTTGCGTTGCCTGGTATAGGTTTGCGTTGCCTAGTATAGGTTTGCGTTGCCTGGTATAGGTTTGCGTTGCCTGTAAATAGCGCCGCAATGTGCGAAACACCATAGATCTTTGTTACATGTGCACATTACATTGCCTGTGAAGAGTACCATAAAATGTAGAATATCGTGAGTGTACGCTACTTTTGATTAGTACCGCAACAAGACAAATAGCATGGTTCTACTTTCCTAGCGATAATTACCATTACGCGGGGCCGATGACCTGGATTTTGGACCCGTTTCGACTACAAGCATCATTGATTCAGTATTGTGCTTTAGAAGCAGTCCCTTGTTCAGTAATACTATTGTTTAACGCTAGCTTCTGGGAATGCGGGGCATTACAAACCATTATTCTCGTCATTATTTCGTATTGAAAAATAGCTAGTCACAAAGTTTATACAAGGAGTAATTTTAATACCACCTATTCAATACAATGTATTCCACTATTGTGTGGTTAAATACACATGGAAATTACCAGAAATTTGAAGGGTACATGTTTCGCCCACTATTTATTGGTCATCATCAGCCTCAATCAATCTTAAAACACACATGGTCTAAGGAGTCGTAATAATTTACATAAAACGTATTGATGAATATTTACAAGTGTTAATCCTGTGGATGCAAAATGTTTACAGTACAAAGATATTGAATAAAACAGAACTTATACTAAAATCACTTTGAAAAACTGAAATGTTTGTCTAAAAGTAATTGTCACAACATTGTTTTTAAAAAATAATCCATGTCTGACACTGAAATGGATCTTTTTGATAAAAAGCTTGAACAATATATATTACATTTGGAAAACAGAATATCAAAAATAAGGCGTCACAGGATAAGAACAAGACATTTAAAAGATACAGTATTTGCTCATGTTTGAGGCCAATATTTAAAATAAGGATGAAAATATGTAGTCGAATTGGAGACAGTATAGATTAAGACGTCTTGGAAAGTTGGATAAAAATCATAGTATGTCGGAGACATGGATTATTTTTTAAAAACAATGTGTGACAATTACTTTTAGATGAACATTTCAATTTTTCAAAGTGATTTTAGTATAAGTTCTGTTTTATTCAATATCTTAGTACTGTAAACATTTTGCGTCCACAGTATTAACACTTGTAAATATTCATCAATATTTCATTTTATGTAAATTATTATGACTCCTTAGACCATGTGTGTTTTAAGATTGATTGAGGCTGATGATGCCCAATAAATAGTGGGCAAAACATGTACCCTTCAAATTTCTGGTAATTTCCATGTGTATTTAACCACACAATAGTGGAATACATTGTATTGAATAGGTGGTATTAAAATTACTCCTTGTATAAACTTTGTGATTAATGTGGGGCATTGCGGGTCAGATCCACTGATTGTTTTAACTTCATATTCATCCATTCATTCTTTGTCCTCACGTTTTTGAATTCTGGTCAGTGGAGGATTATGGATTTTTAAATTGTCATAACATTTTGTCTCACTTCGTACCATTAGGGGCCGATGACCTAGATATTAGGCCCCTTTAAAACAACAAGCATCATCATCATCATCAGTGAGTAGTCATGAGAGTCGGGATACCAGTTGCTATGGAATAGGAATGGATATCTCGGACACATTCTGAGTCATGTCCCACTGTGTGTTCAGGGGTCAGGACTATACAATCCACTGTAGTTCTTAACCCATTAGAGCAGAGATTCTCACTAGGATTATGTGTAAGTAGGGTAGCGTCCTGCTTTACAGATTTTTTGCCAAGCACACTCTGAATGATTTAAGCAAGCCTTGGACCTATAGGAGTAATGGAGCTCCACTTTGATTTGAAAGGCGAGGGACTCCTTGGCGAATGGAATGGAATGGAATTTGATTGGTATTAGTGGGGCTTATGGAAGAAAGTAGGACTGACTGAGTCAGCAAAGAGGATGTATCTGCATGTGTTAGTTACTAATGTTCAGGTAAGGGTTGATTACACGGAAGAGATAGAACGGGTGTTAAAAAGAGAAGGGTAGAGAGTGAGGTAGGACTGTCCATCAGCATTATTAACGCAACATAGTTTCTCTTAGGCATGAAAATGAGTGAATGAGTACATTTAGCAGTTGGAGGCATTAGGATGAGCATTGTCTGTCTGTTCATCATGTAAGGGTGTACATGAGGATGAAGTTGACAAGTTTTATGAAACAGTAAGTGACATTGTAGTCAGGGTCAACAGCAAGGATAGGATAATGGGCTATTTCGATGAGAGAGTTGGAAATAAAACTGAAGGCTATGAGAGGGTTATGGGTAAATATGGAGAAGATACGAAAGCTAATAGAAATGGGAAGCATTTGCTGGACTTTTGTGCTAGTGTGGGATTAGCGGTTACAAATATATTCTTCAAGCATAAGGCTATTCACTGCTACTCATCGGAGAGTGGGCGAACCAGATCCATAACTGACTATATTATAACCAGCATTGAATTCAGGATATCTGTTAGGAATGTGCATGTATTTTGGGGATTTTTTGAATGATACAATCCACTATCTGATCTGTAGTAAACTAGATATCTCTAAGCCTCGGATAGAGAAAGTGAAATCTGTCTGCAGGCGAATAAGGGTTGAAAATCTCCAGGACGAGGAGCTTAGATAGAAGTACATGGATATGATCAGTAAAAAAACATCTTGCTGGAATGATGAAGTGAGGGCAGCTTGTAAACATCAAAAAGAAGGGGGGGTGTGGGGGGAAGCAAACATCTTGCTGGAATTATGAAGTGAGGGCAGCTTGTAAACATCAAAAAGGCTTATCAGACATGGGTCCAAAAAAGAACTGATGCTGACAGGGAATTGTATGTATATGAAAGAAATGGATGAAATCAAGTAATTATTGAATTCAAGAAGAAATTGTGGTAAAAATGTAAACTTGTGTCCTCATCCTGAGGTAGTGTAGCTCTTGTCAGGCACACCCCCAATAGAGGTGAGCTGCATGTACCATTTTAACAACTTGCCCGCCCTGCCATTCTTAAATTTCTGGCAGTACTGGGAATTGAACCCAGGCCTCAAGGATGGCAGCAAATAGTGCCATTACACTACAGTAATAATAATAATAATGTTATTTGCTTTACGTCTCACTGACTACTTTTTAAGGTCTATGGAGACGCCAAGGTGCCGGAATTTAGTCCTGCAGGAGTTCTTTTACGTGCCAGTAAATCTACCGACGCGGGGCTGTCGTATTTGAACACCTTCAATTACCACCGGACTGAGCCAGGATCGAACCTGCCACGTTGGGGTTAGAAGGCCAGCGCCTTAACCGTCTGAGCCACTCAGCCCGGCATTACACTACAGAGGCAGACAATATTTCAGTAATAACCTGGAAACAATAATCTTAGGAATGGTCGGGGGAAAAAAAGGAAATGAAGAGAGTATTGGGTAAGTCAGGTGAACTTGCAGATTCCATGGAAGCATTGCACAGGTGGAAGGAATCTAAATGAAAAAAGAAATATTTCTGTTAACGTCGCAAACAGCTGAGCTCACGGGGAGGAGGACAAGACGATGTCAGTGAAATTAGAATGGTAAATAAGCTCCATTGTCATAAAGCAGCAAAAAAGATTAAATTAGTCTGAAAATGGTGAAATATAGTAGGAAGGCAGAGAAGAAATAGCTTCATAGAGTAATGTGATTAGCATGGAATGATCGGACAAAAGCAATAATTACACTTATCAATAAGTAAGTAAGGGAACAGGAAGGATTGCAACAACAATCGAGGTATTTCATTGATCATTATACCAGGCAAGTGTTCTCTGGCATTTTGGATGGGAGGCTATGTTTTATGGTTAAGAGTAAGTTGGATGAAAACCAGTGTGATATCAGACCTGATCAGATTTTCAGTATGCGCAGGTAATTGAAAAATTCTGCAAGTAGAATAGACATATGTTTATATTTCATAGTTCTAAATAAGGCATATGACAGAGTTCTGAGGGAAAAAAGTATTAGCCATACTGGGGGATTAAGGGTGTATTATTAACCCTTGTAGGGCTAGGTGATGATATATTGTCAGTGCCCGCCCTTACAAAAAGGACTAGCTGACTTATCATGAATGGCCGCACTAGATAAAAGGAATACCTGGTGATGATTCGTTGATGAAATTAACCTGAAATATGTGTTAAATAATTACCGTTTTCAATATGTCTATTTCTTACATTTCTTCTGAAGTAAGGAGAATTAATTTTAATATTTTTGGAAAAAATCATATCAAAATCTTAATTACAATGTGTGTGATATTTATGGAAGGAGAATTTTAGAATACGCCTAGGTCTTTTTTATCTCGCTACCTAACAGGCCAGGTGGTCCTTAGAAAGGGACTCTTCTTAAACATACACGGTCGTAAAAGGGTTAAAAGTAATCAAAGGCATTTATGTTGAAAATTGGGCTGCAATGAGAATTGATGGTAGAATGAGTTCTTGGTTCAAGGTTCTTGCAGGGGTTAGATAAGGATGTGATCTTTCACCTTTTTTATTAATTCCTCTACCAAAAGGTTTAAACTGGGAGGGAGGGATTCAGTTAGGTGAAAATGTAGGAAGCAGTTTGGTCTATGCCGATGACTTGGTCTTAATGGCAGACTGTGCTGAAAACCTGCCATCTACCTTGGAACTTGAAAATTGATATAATTAATATGATACGAAAATTAGCCTTTCCAAGACTAAGGTCCTGTACTACGACAGCCAGATAAAAGTGCAGTTTAAATTTATGTGGCAGTTAGCCTATATCATGCTTCCTGTCCAGCTATCACAGAATTTTTAAAGATTTCCCAAGCTAGCAAGTTGTTGCAACTGACTATATGAGTTGCACGCAAGCAATTCAACAACAAGGTTCCTAGGTAGCCATATTTAATTTCTATGAAACACTTTTCCGCCTCCACTGAGCCTTCACTTTACAAAGGAAAAATATCTTGTAATAGTTGTTCAATACTTCACATTTTATTATAATTACCTCCCATACATGAGGAAAAGAGTAGCTGAGCTCAATACTTCACATTTTATTATAATTACCTCCCGTACATGAGGAAAAGAGTAGCTGAGCTCTTGAAACATGTACAGGAGGTAATTATAATAAAATGTGAAGTATTGAACAAGGCAGAAAAATGTTTCATAGAAATTGAATGTAAGTCAATACAGACAAGATTGAACCATCATGGTTAAAATAATCAGTTCTAGGTAGCCGTAGTCATTACAGCAATGTAGTTTGATGCTGCCACGCAGTTATTTATGGGTTCGAGTCCCAATAGTCCTTCATTTTTTTACCTTCTAAATGTTAGTCACTAGGGTAGTAAAGGTGATAGTACACATTTCCTAATCATTAGAGTGGGTGTCGTAAGCTTAGGTTCTGTTCCAAATCTATCCATGACCCACGTATAGAGTAAAGGTATACAGTGCTAAAAAGAGAAAAATGTTCCACCTTTTCAATACAATAACACTGTTGCACGAATCAATGTAGCAACATATTTAATTTATTAAGGGACCGGTTTCGACATCTGTCCATGTTATCATCAGCCTACACAAAAATGGCAAGAACTATACTGCATCATTTTTTAAACCTCAAGATCAGCAAGAGTGCTCAAGAACATCTACATGAACTTCTATTTTTAATTCAAGAAAAGTGTCATAAGTGTTACGATTGTGTTGACTTCTTGCCATTTTTGTGTAGGCTGATGATGACATGGACAGATGTCGAAACCGGTCCCTTAATAAATTAAATATGTTGCTACACTGATTCGTGCAACAGTGTTATTGTATTGAAAAGGTGGAACATTTCTCTCTTTTTAGCATTGTAACTATTAGTTCAATACAGATCAGTGATGAAGTTTTTAACTTTAAAAGTAAAGGTATACGCCCGTTGTTGATGGTGATTCGTCCGTCGAATGAGGACGTTAAGGAGGTTATATTTCCTTGACTCCATAACAACTTGCTACTAAGTATTTACACTAAAGTAAGATAAATGCTTGCCAGTTACTATTCTAACATTGTCTTGGAAAAAAAAAAAAAGACTAACTAGGCTTACTTAATAAATTAGCAACAATAAATTGAATTAGTAATAAAATTAATGATCTTACGCCACATACAATGGCATTAATTATGAATATAAACTTTACTTTCACCGTAACGTGCATCCTCGTAAATAGTATTAGACAAAAACCAAAATTATACTGTGTGGTAGGAATTATTTGGTAATATGCATGAGCTGAATTGTGGAGCCTCCATGGCTCAGGCGGCACTGCACCGGCCTCTCACCACTGGGTTCCGTGGTTCAAATCCCTGTCATTCCATGTGAGATTTGTGCTGGACAAAGCGGAGGCGCGACAGGTTTTCTCCGGTTACTCCGGTTTTGCCTGTCATATTTCATTCCAGCAACACTCCCAATTTCATTTCATCTGTCATTCATTAATCATTGGCCAAGAAGAGTGCGTCAGGCTTCGGCAGCCAGCACAGTTCCTGCCCTTGCCGCTAGATGGGGACTTCATTCCGTTCCTGACCCGGTCGAATGACTGGAAACAGACTGTGGATTTTCATAAGGTGAATCTTAACTTTTGCGTCCAGGTTACATTTTCAGTTTTTTTAATTTTCTAAATTTCTGAGTTTCGTTACCTAGTTAATTAATTTTAACATTTCTTTGTATGTGTACATTTCAGTCCTAATTCTCTATTTTTGACCTGAACTTCCACATTATAGCTTAATAAGAGTTTGATATTAGACTCTAGTAATACAATTTCAAAAGGAATAGAGCTAAACTAACGAAAACACCAGGGAACACGTTTACCACCATGCTGAAATTCACTATACTTTCAGTAAACTTATTACCAACACAATAAAAATGTTACTCCATCTTCCGCATAACAATACCATAATTAAAATCCGTTGTTAATTCGCAAGAAAATATTTAACTTATTGTTTGCAAAACTGCAGCCTGTTTATCTGACAGTCGTAGTGCAGGCCCTAAAATGTTAGTAGGGAAACGTAAGAGAATTGAATTTTGGGTTGGGAATACAAAACTGCAACAGGTAGATCCTTTCAAATATTCAGGATATGTATCCTCCCTGGATGGTAGTATAGTGAGTGAGATTGAATCAAGGTGCAGCAAAGCCAATGCTGTGAGTTTGCAGTTCCAATCAACAGTATTCTGTAAGAAAGAAATTCAGCTCCTGGACGAAACCATCTATTCACTGTTCTGTTTTCAGACCAACTTCGATGTACAGGAGGGAAAGTAGGATGGCTTGCAGACTGAATGCTGAAAGGCATAATAGTCTATAATGAATGAATGAATGTTGCTTGCTTGCTTTTGAATTAGGTTATATTCTCTATTTCAGAAACTCCATAGAAGTTATGTAACATATTAATTTGTTAAATTATCTTATCACGTAACCTCAAAAAAATGTTTTTGAAAAACATATTCGTTGTTGGTATTGCAAGAGAGTAATTACTCCACTTTCAATCTCGATCTCCTGTATTCTTGTTGGTAGCAAAAAGAAGTAAAGACATGGACGGTACATCATCAGCCAATGGGACTTCAGTAGACAAGAAAGAATTTGAAGAGGATGACACATGGGGGTAGGACACAGGTAATATCTTCTTTTTCTTGGTAGTTAATCTTGTTAAAGAAAATATTTTGTTTAGTTATAAAGAAACTAATCCATTGCACCACCATATTGGCTTCATACATTTTGTGCTCTTATAAATATGTTTTTAGTGACTTTATGTTATATATTAACAAGTTTTGCATACAACATCCTAATTTATGACCTTTCACATTCCATCCTGCACTACAATCTTCAACTGCTCTTTTACAATCTGCGCTACTAGATCACGAAATTCCCTTCCCCACTAACGTGACTTCCTGTAATAAATTTAGGGCGAACTGTCAAGGGCACTTTGCTTGATTCATTAAAATTACTGACGGAATAACCGATGTATGAATGTTTGCATAAATGTTAAATTATTGTTGTTGTTGTTAGATGACAGTATGTATTAGAATTAGTTTCAGAGCTATTACAATGATCAGATATTATTGTATTTAGATTATAATTATGTATTAGGGTTAGTTTTCACTGCCAGGCTAACAGAAGATTGTGATAGTGATAGGAAGTTGCTTAATGGTCAAGAACAGAGTGAGAATGGTAATATCCTTGCACTGGAAACAGATGATGGGAACCTGGTGAAGACAGATCAAGGCATTAGAGAAAAAATGAAGAACTACTTCAATTACATAACTGAAATTGCACATTTGTGTGAGTGATAGAGCATAACACTGGCTAACATGGCTAGAAGTGGAACTGAAGAACATGAGAATGGTAAGTCACCAGGGTTTGATGACCTCACTGCTGACGTGATAAAGGCAGCTGGAGCACAAGGCATACAGTGGTTGTATAGAGTACTCTCTGCCATCTGAAAAGAAAACAAGATTCCAGAGGACTGAATGAAAGGTTTTATTATCCCCCCGTATGAAAAGGGAAACAGGAAGAGATGTGGAAATGATGTGGGAATCACTCTACTTTCTCACTTTCTTAAGCTTCTGGAGAAGATAATTGAAAGAAGAATCAGGGATATAGTATAACCGTTATTGGAGGAGGAGTAACATGGCTGCAGGAAAGAGCCGAAGCACTACAGACCTCACACAGAATATGGAAAAATGGTTTTTATGGACATCGAGAAGGCGTACAACTGTGTCTAGGGAGATAATGTGGTAATGCCTAGAATGTATAGGTGTGCCAAACTTCCTGATTGATAAAGTAAAGACGGTGAATCAAAAATGCTTTAGCTGTGTCTGTGTAGGGGATGGAAGATAAGATTGTTTTGAAACGCAAAGAGGAGTCCAACAGGGAAGTGTCCTGTCACCACTCCTGTTCATCATCATGATGGATCACACTCTTATTATTTGCAGATTCTGATCTGGAGAGAAAATGAAGCAGAAGTACAGAGGAGAGACGGAATCTTTGGAATGGCAAGTTTAAATAATATGGACTGAACACCAGTAAAACAAAAACTGTTGGAATGACTATCAATAGGAAAAACCAGATTCAAACATTTTTCTGGAGGGAACTCTATTACAATCTGTTTCTAACTTCAAATACCTTGGAATTATCATTTCAAAAGGTAACACAATAAACCAAGAAATACTTAATAGGGCTCAGAAAGCTGCTCAATGTTATTTTAAAGTGAGAAAGCTACCGTGGGATATTAAAATGCCCCAGAAAGCTAAACTGACCATATTTCACACCTTCTTCATTCCAATTCCACTTATGGACTTGAAACGTGTACCCTACATAACAAAGCTATTAGTAAAATCCAGTCAACAGAAATTAATTTCATGAGAACAATGAACCAAAAGACCAGGAAAGACAAGATTAGAAATGAAGCAAACAGGAAGGAGGCTGGGATCAAAATACCTTTTACTGAGGTTTTAGGAAAATACAGGCTACAATGGTTTGGACAGGTTATGAGGGCGGACAGAACGAAAACAACAAGGAATTACTTTGACAGAGAAGTTAAAGGGGAGAGATCAGTGGGAGGCCAAGGAATCGATGGATAGACACAGTGAAATCGGAGGTCAGCAAGAGAAATTTCAAGTTGAGAGGACATACAGGAACAGAAACTGCTTGTACACCACACTCGGGAAACTTGAACTGGGAAATGATGATGATGATGATGATGATGATGATGATGATGATGATGATGATGAGAGTTAAGTGAATGATCAGGTTTTGTTCTACTTATAATTATGAATTTTTTAAATTTATTCTCAACAAAAAAGTATATTAGAGAAGAGTGATTATAATGAGTCATTATTATCTAATGACAAGAATATAAATGGTGGTTTAATGTTGTCAATGAATCCTTCAAAATATTTAGTTGAATATGATGTACATCTGTCAATGAAAGACCCAGCTTCTTGAGATAGAAACTCAGTTTCAGGCTTAATAATTTTCCAAACTATGATCATAATTTTAATTATATTATTATTATTATTATTATTATTATTATTATTATTATTATTATTATTATTATATGATTTACTTCTGTAACTATTATGATTATTATTAGTTGTCGTAATTTGTAAGTTTGTAGCATTTTAGTCATATCTAACTTCACTACCAGTGAAGTCAGAAATGAACTAATATTCAATATTTTCAGTGTATATCACCTAACCGTGTTCTGTATGTGCTAACCACTAACAGCTTGTGAATCAACAGTGGAGCGCAATGAAGTGATGTAATTGCTTCACTTTGTAGTGCTATTCCTGGAATTCTTGAAGGATTTTGTAGATATTATTTGGTTTAACATGCAAATTCAACCTTTCTTTGTTGGTATTCTATATCTTGAGGTTTGTACCATCTCTAATGTGGTTATGTTGTTATTCTTCTTCCCCTAAGGCAGAGAATCTGCCATCAGTGCTTCTTGTTCTGAAAGTTAGCCACATACCCCCAGCGCTAGTTCGGGGTTCCTTCACCAGATGCTGTAGAAGTTTTATACTCTTATCTCTCTCAGAGATTGATTAGCGATGTGTTGTAATTAAGTTTGAATTTATCCATCAGAAGGTCTCTCTTCTTTCTCTGGTTACCCATTGAATCTTTGCCAGCATATCAGTTATGTTTAATTAATTATTCTATTTCATTTAATCTAATCATCGTCCAAATTTCATCTGCTAGTCGTCGTATGAACACTCATTATTTTCTTTTCATAACAAACAGTTTATATAAGTTATGTTTGGATTTTTAAAGATGCGTAATATTAAAATACAACAGAGATTTAGAGGTTAAGGAAAGGGAAATTGTGACAAGAAGCCAAGGGCAGAAGCAGCTCTGTAAGGCATAAAGAAGCCAATCTTTCTAGGGGAGACCCCATATAATAAACTCTCTCAGGCTAATAACCTAGGATGTATTGTGGACATTGACCCATCACTGTTCACTTAAGACTTACCTTCAGTCGAGCACATAGGTAATTTTTACCAAATGCACTACAAGGTGGTAATCATTCCAGCGGATTGTTTAATTCTGGGGAGCCGACACCAATATACTAAAGGATGAGTCAAAGCATCCTGAAAACATCGGATATAAACTCGGGCAAAGACAACAAAGCTTCTCTGCAACATGTAATGTCAATTCAGTGCTCAGAGTGAGTAAGCTGGAAGATCTGATCAACTCACTAACATGGCACAGCATTTTACCGACACTGAGGAATACGTCACAAGATTACAGAATATTTAAAGAAAAAAGTGGGCCAACGAGTAATACCCCACTTAAGTATGAAATTTATTGTTGGCCAAAAGATATTCTATTTAGACTTTATCTCCCCCTGCAGTTGTGTATCCATCCTCTCAAATGTGGCAATGAAGTCTGTACTGTAGTAAATGTTCATGCTCCAATCAAATAGGACAACAGCTGGATCACAGAAAAATTGTGGGAAGATCTGGTGGACATCCGCTCCAAAATTTCAGAGAGACATACCGCCATAATGCTAGGTGACTTCAGTGCTCAGCTGAGAAGAGAGTAAATATGGAAACATAGTGGGCAACTATCCAGCGTAGTGCACAAGAGAACTGACAACAACAGAGAACAATTGGTGGAACTGTGCAAGACTTTTAGCTTGGTCATGAAGTTCACACAGCCTTCAGTCACCTGTGTAGGAAACAGAAGGCCTAGATCTGTCCTAACACTAATGTAGGTGAGTTCCAGATAGACCCTGTGGCCATCTCTAGAAATTACTGAAGAGACATACAAAATGTAAAGGCACAAAGGGTGCCAACCTATGATCAAAATTGAGATTTTTCCCAGAAACACCAGATGGTACATGCCCCCAGGATAATCAGATTTAACACAGAATGACTTAAGAACAAGAAGAAGTAACTTAGAGGTTGATCGATACAGATCTGAATAACCGAGACGAACTGAAGAAGACCTTAGTCAAGACAGTAAGTGAATTTGCTTCCTTCATGAGAATAATGAAGCCTGTGTGGTGGACTGAAGATTATGACTACAGAGCCCAGAGACAAACAGCATGTTTGAGATAGAACTCCCAGAAGACCAAGAAAAACTGGGAGAAATTCATGGAATAGAGGTAGCTTATGGTGAAGATAATCCAAGGAGTCAAACAAACCTTCACACACAACCAACTGACCTAGATCAAAGAGAGGTTCACTAAATATAACTTCAGAGACTTTTACAGAACTTTCAAGCAGAATCTCGGTAAATACACTCCACTGAGCCTTCACTTTAGAGACTCACACAGCAAGGTGGTTTACGACAAGGACAACTGCCACCCACTTGCCAATTAAGTTAAGAACCTGCTCAGTTGTGATCCACCCAGTGAAGACCTCGACCATCAATAAACGACACTAAACTTGGACTTACTACCTCCGTCTGTGGAACAAGTTAGTCAAATCATGCAACTACTCAAGAACAACAAAGCTGGAGAGGACTCCATTGTGGCTGAACTGTGGAACATCTGGGAAATGGAGAAGTTATCACCAGATTGGACCTCATCTTTGATCCACCCACTTCATAAGAAAGGAGATTTAAAAGACATGGACAACTACTGAGGGATCACTCTCCTCCCTCCCTCTGTGCGTGAGTGTAGTATAATACTTGTGTGATATCCCCTGCCTGTTTGACTGAAAGGGACTTCCATATTGGGAGTGGGGAAGGCAACTATGGGTCCCTTAGGCGCGTCTGGCATTACTTCTACTTGTTTCAGGCTTCATCCTTCCTATCTGACTTTCCTTGGTCAACTCTTGTTATTTCCTGACCCTAAACGGTATTAGGTTTGCAAGACCTAGGGAGTCTTTTATATTCATGTCCTTTACGGCTCTTCCCCTTTTTATTGCTAATACCTTCATTCTTTGAAGTGTCAGACTTTTTCCTTTTCAATTCTGATTAATGCCCCAGTTGTACTTCAAGCTAAGTGAACATAGATGGAAAACAGTTAGAGAATGTAGAACAGTTTACATATCTGGGTAGCATTACTAATGGAAGTAATGAAATCGACCCTGAAATTAATAACAGACTAAGTAGAGGTACAACATTTTATCATCAAGTCAGAGAGCTTTTATGGGATGACAAAGTATCCAAGAGAACAAAATTAACATTATATAAACAGTATTTCATACCAGTTGTAACATACGGACTAGAAACTCCGGTAACTAATAAGAGACAAGATAGTAAGATCCAAGCAGTAGAAATGAAATTTTTAAGAACATCGGTTAAAAAGACAAGAAGAGATAGAATTCAAAATATTAAAATCAGAGAAGAGCTAAATATAAAACCGTTAGTACAGAACACACAGAAAGCAAGACTGAAATGGTTCGGACATGTAAAAAGAATGTGAAAGGAACTGATAGCAAGAAGGGAATTGGAAAGAGAAGTTAAGGGAAAGAGACCAGTTGGAAGACCAAGAAGAAGGTGGATGGATCAGATTTGGAAGAACATTAGAGAAGCTGGATTGGATGTGGCAGAAGTAATTGAGCAGGAAAAGTGGAAGGACAGAAGGAGTGGAGGAGGCTTGTTAACCACACCCGGGTGACTGGAGTGGGACATTGATGATGACGATGATGACTTTCTCGTAAAACAATGATCACCGCTATCATCACCACCTCTTTCCTCCCAGTAACATGCAAGGTCCTGTTTAAGGGCTTACTATTGTTGAGTTTCTGAGAGAAATACTCCAACATTTGTGAGCAACTTTGCCAAGTTACCTACTGGGAGATGTGCTCTTTATGAGAGCTCTGGCAGGTGAGTTACTGAACTGAGGTCTGCAATTGATTATACCCATTTGAACTTCAGTAAGATATCAGTGGGTGATTAACCTGCTTGGTGGATTGAATATATATATATATATATATTTATTTGTCATAAATCTGTACAGAGTTCTCTTCCGTATTCAACAGGCACTATGCATATGGCTACATGAATGCATGAATGAGTTAAGTGATCAATGATTCCATGATTGAATTGTCATGCATGCATGAATGAATAAACACTTCTCTCCCAGTCACGGATAATGGTGGATTGAATAATTCAGAACACTTAATTTTTTTTATTTTCAATTCACAGATAGATATTTAAGAACATACTACATACTGTATATTCTCTAATACTACCCGTACTGCTTTTTCGAAAATATTGCTTCCAAAATTGGGTGCGAGTCTTATTTAAAATTTTAGGAAATTTATCTCTCCGAATCCACGTAAATCGGGCATCGCCGCCGGCAAGGCTTGGCAACAATGCTCTCTCCTCTCTCAGTATACGCTACTTCTGCGCTTGGCGTTAGTCTCAGGCATGTTCTCAGAGTATCAACATGAATTCCACAAACCGTTTGCAATCTTTTACTGCGAGTGAGAAACTGAAAGTAGTTCGGGAAGCCAAAATTATGTGCCGCCGGTAGGAAATATGATATTGACAAGTCGTGTATTCGTGATTGGAGAATGAAGAAAAATGTGCTATTAACATGTAGTTGTGATCGTAGAGCTTTTCGTGGGCTGAGTGTACAGTTTCCAGATATTGAAAAAAACTTGATAAATATGTGACAGAAAGGAGGGAATTCGGATATGGTGTGTCAAAGGAAATGTGTCAGCTAAAGGCATTAGAGATCGTAAAGAAACTTTCATCGGATGGGTTTAAGGCAAGCCAAGGATGGGTTTGTAATTTTGATAAAAGAAATGAGTTCAGCGTATGAAGGCGTACCTCAATTTCACAGCGTCTTCCTGGTGCTTACGATGAGAAGTTATTGTCGTTTCAGCATCACATAATTCGGTTGCAGAAGGAAAATGCATATTTGCTTTCCCAAATTGGCAGTGCAGATCAGACGCCAGTCTACTTTGAAATGCCATTGGACAGGACCGTGAATGTTGAGGGTGCAAAAAGTGTTAGCATTAGAACAGGTGGTAATGAAAAACAACGCTGTACGGTAATGTTGTGTATTATTGCCGATGGAACCAAATTGCCGCTGTACATTGTTCTCAAGCAAAAGACGCTTCCTAAAAATCTACCCGCTGGTGTTATCGCCAGATCTCAGAACTCTGGCTGGATGGACAGTTCCCGTGTGGAAGACTGGGTAAAGTGTGTCTGACAACGTCGCTCTGGTGCATTATTGGGACAAAAGAGCTTGCTTGTTCTCGACAGTTACGGCGGTCACACAACAGACGCTGTGAAGAAACATATCAAGGATGGGAAAACCGACCTAGCAGTTATTCCGGGCGGGATGACATCTATACTACAGCCGCTGGATGTCTGCGTGAACCGTCCATTTAAAGCAGCCTTGAAGCAGCTCTATACAGAATGGATGGCGGCTGATGATCACACACTGTCGCCAACTGGTCCCATTCAGCGCCCGGAAGTTCAGCTGCTGTGTTCGTGGATTTTTATGGCGTGGAATCGTATCCCTGGAGACCTCGTACGGAAGAGCTTTAGGAAATTTAGCATTTCTAATGCTATGAATGGCAGTGATCACAACATTTTGTGGGAAGGTGATGGTGATGAAAGTTTCGAAGTTGGTACTGATGATGATGAATGAACTTGTTGGATATCGTTCTGGAAATGTTTGTTTACTTGAATTTGTATTTTCTAATCATTTGATGTGTGTTAGTAAAGATTGTAAATAATATTGACTTCACTTTTCTTTAAAAAAAAATTATTTCAAAATAAGGGTGTGGGTCTTATTTGGTGGCGGGTGGTAGTCGAGATTATACGGTATGCAGTAAATGAACTGGGTAATTTAGGTATGATTTCTAGGAGCCATACTTGTTGAAAAATCCAATAATTAATCTCTAATGTCGCATCTATATAGCATTACATTAATTTTTAGTTTAATGCCACTTACTGTATTCGGAATTTTACCTTATAAATCATTCACAAAACTGTACAGTGAAAATTCTGACAGTGGTCAAAAATGAACACAGCTATTTTCTGCATCACTCAACTTATAAAGATAAAAACCACATAGAAGAGGGGAGAGCAACCTTTTTGTAGGCTTAAACTTTTTTCCCTTTAAAGAGGAACTAATCAAAGGTCACTTTGTAAATGACTCAGCAATTTCCAAAGCCAGTAAGGTGATTGAGCTATGCAGATAGATCACAGAATATTTCAAGAACAGATAGATCACAGAATATTTCAAGGCTGTACACTTGAAAGTAGAGGAAAATTAATAAAGTGGTAGGTAGCATTAAAGTATGGCATGTTTTAAGACCAGCACAACAGAATTCTGAAAATAAACTAGAAAGAAGTAAATAGTGTAACCGGGTGATAATTTATTTATTTATCATATGATGTGCACAGATAGATTATATAAATAAGTATATAATATATACACAATATATACAAGCAGAAGCCTATAGTTCCAAATCAAATCCAATGATCCATTTTAAGGCCTCCTCAGTTGCGTTGTGTATGTCCTCCAAAGGATCTTGAAATGCTCTCTGTGGACACTCGGCAATTACGTTGTGGATGGTCTGTGAGGTAGCTCCACAGTCACACCCAGAAAACTTCTGCCAGCCCCATTTATAAAGAGTATAGCCGCATCTTCCTTGATGGACTCTTACCCTGTTTAGAGTCCTCCATTGACGTCTGGGTAGATGGAATCCGGGAGGTTGAACATGAGGTAGAGTCGCAAGATGTTGATTGGGAACAGAAGACTGCTGCCATTGGTGTAACCAGGCGTTCATGATGGAGAACCCAGATTCTTCCAATGTAAGTGCAGTGCGCCAGGGTGGAGATCTAGACTTAAGTCGTGGAGGGGCAGGTTGAGTAATATCCTGGTGAACGGGGAGGTTGGAGTCCTGGCTGGTCTTCTTCCACAGTTTTAGAAGAGCTTCAGACCTTCTTAAGCAAGGCGGTGGAATATTACTGAGTGTAGGCAGCCAGGCCACATTTGTAGAGCGAATACAACCAGTTATAATGCGCATTGCTTGATTTAGTTGAGCATCAATCTTCGCAGTATGAGCACTGTTCAGCCAAGTTGAAGCGCAGTATTCGACAACTGAATAGCAAAGAGCTAGAGCAGTAGATCTCAACACTTGGTTGTTTGCGCCCCAGGATGTGCCGGCTAATTTTTTAAGAATATTATTCCGACTTTTAATCTTGGCGGCTGTGTTGTTAATATGATGTTTATATGTTAGGGATCTGTCTAATGCGACACCTAAATATGTTGGGAAGGGACAGTGTTGTAAGGATTGATTTCTGAATGTTATTGTAGGCTTGTAGTTGGCAAATTTATTTCTGAGATGAAACACAGATGCAGCAGTCTTTTGGAGATTTCTACGGAGACACCACTTTTGGAAGTATGTATCTAGCTTTTTTAGATCTGATGGAAGGTGACAGGAAATTCACAGTGCACAGCTTACAAGAGCAGGGTTCCTCTATGGCATTAAAGGGCGACGTCCATATCAACTAATCAAGCAGCTGGCTCAGGATAGAAAGTCCTTGGACAAGGACAGTCATGCTACCCACCAACCATCAGGTTGAGGAGAATGTGAGAGAGAGAGAGAGAGAGAGAGAGAGAGAGAGAGAGAGACAGCTTACTTTGTTACACAGGAGAGGAAATGCCACACATTCCTTGTACAGTCTTTATTCACTGTCTGATGCCATTGTTTCATCTCTTGGTTCATCACTATCTCCACTGCTGCTGCTTCCACTCTCTCCCACTTTAACCCTTTAAATGGGTGTGACGTCTTTATACGTTTTTGTGCTGGGCTTCTATGATGGGTATGATGCCATAAGTCGATCATAAAATTTATCACGTATTTATCTTGCAGGTGAAGGCATATGTCTTTGCTATGGAATCTATCATATTAGTTATATATGTTTCCCATGAGATCACGCTGAGTATTGTTTCGTAGAGTTGTTACAGCCTCGCAAAATTGTCTTTTTTTCTTTGTCCTTCATGAAGCTCTCGTGCAGCCATTTATGTCGCGAAGTGTGGCTTCTAAACATAAAATAGATCGGCTTGATTATGCGGGTATTTTAACAGTTGTGAAAGCGGAGAATGACAGTGAGATATCTTCCTTATCAGATGATGATGATGATGATGATGATGATGATGAGTGGATACATACTGAAGAAAACAGCAGTGTAAATGACCCTGAAAATGAAAGTGAAGTGGTTCCAGATGAACCAAGTGATGCGGACAACGTTCAGAATGTAAGTCGGCCAGCTTAGTTCATTGCAAATGGTGCCCCAAGACGAAGGTTTGCTTTTACAGGGGTAAACATGATAAATATAGACTTAAGTGTCATATATAGTTTCGCAGAATACGTCAGCACGTTCATAGATGATGATATATTCCAATTATTAGTCAAACAGACAAACTTGAATGCTAGCTAATGTTTAGCTGCTAACCCTAACCTAAAACAATGATTCCGAGCGAGAAGCTGGACAGGCACAAATGCTGCTGAAATGAAAACTCTCCTTGAACTTCTCCTTCTACAGAAACTTTCTCTACTTCACAAAACATGAAAGTATAGTTACTCCGTATCTCTCCAAAATTATGTCTGATAAAAGGTTCCACCTGCTTTTGAAAATCCTTCACATTTGTTGCAGATAATTCCAAGTTTGATTCTCAGATCCACAATAGGAAACTGTAGAAAATACAGCCAATCCTCGACCATCTCCTAAACAAATTTTCCTCCATCTACACTGCTGAATAAAATGTTTGTGTTGATTAATCTCTTCTCTGGAGAGGACGATTAAGCTGGGTACAGTTCATACCCTTAAAATGCAGCATATCTGGCATGAAACTTTACAAATTGTGTGAGTGTAGTTCTGGATATGTTTAGAAATTTACTGTGTACACTGGTAAGGATACTGTATTTGGTAAGAACCATCCAGGAGAGAGTACAACTGTAAGAATAGTTTTGGAACTCAGTGATGAGTTACTAGACAAGGGATATTGTTTGTATCTTGATAATTGGTATACTACCCCAACATTGATAGATAAGGTTTATGAAAGGAGAACTGGTGTTGTAGGGACAATGAGGACTAACAGAAAGGAGTTTCCAGGCTTTGTGAAGAAGGCGAGTGAGAAGAGAAGAGCAAAAGAGTTTCAGGCTGTCGAAAGAAACATGATCATGAAGTGGAAAGATAAATGTGATATTATTCTTGTAAGCACTTTCCATGATGATTCCGTGGAGGAGATAAACTCGAGAAAGGGAATTACTGACAAACTAGTATTAGCCCAGGCTGTAATAAGAATATGGGAGTGGTGGATTGTTATGACAGTCAACTCCACAGCTAGAAAACTGCTCGGGAACATCTCAAAATGTATTACCAAAAGATGTTCTGACGTTTGATAATGTTTTCTACAAGAAACAAAGCGGAAAACTTCAGAGACTCTCTTTCCAGTTGAGACTTGGTGAGATTTATTGTCATTGACTGGAGGAGTGGTGCAGCTAACAATGGGTTGACCTTCTAAGTCATCAAGGCCATCTTGTCTCCTCAACTGCTGCTTCCCAGATGTTCCCAGCACAGCGTCAAGACAAAAACCTCTGCGAAGATGTGTTTTGTGTTGGTTCCAAGGGAATAGGAAAGAAACATCGTAATGGTGTCCTGCCTGTGGAAAGGCTTTGTGTGTAACACCTTGTTTCCACCTATATCACACAAATAACAATGTAAAAAAACCCTGTAATCGTCTGGATTCATAAAATGTAAATAATGTTGGTAACCCATTATTGAAGTATAATAATCACTATCATATTACATTAAACTAATTGTGTACACATCTGTGCAGGAAATATTTAAATATCACAAATTGGGGAAAAAAGTACCCAGGGCAGGTTATGCATGTGGAGAATTTAATACCCAGTTAAGAGGTTAATGATCAGTTCACTTATGTTAGATGGATTGGCAGGCCACACCTCCTTCAAATAAGCTGAGAATGATTAAAGGAACTACGAAGGTATGGAAGACTTCGATTCGGGTTTCTCTGAGAGAAGCAGTGGTATTGTGTTGTCTTTGGATTGGCCGTGGTATAGCAGTGCACTGCCACTTAGTAAAGGGAGAAGCCCATGTGTACTTGTGGCGGTCATCTGGCTGTAATAAAGACACTTACGGAATGCGTAGACCTGGCTGTCAGCAGACCTAGTCATCCGTTTTATGAGGGTTAACTATTTGTTTTATTGTGTTTAAAAGTGAATTCTTTATTGTTTTAAATTCTTATTTTATTATTATCTACATTTTTATTCCATTGACTGTTTTAATCTGTTTTTTGGGGGTGTATTTTAATGTATATTTTAAAATTTTTCATTTGATGAAATATGCGATTTCATTTCAAAGATAATGTCTTATTCCATTTGAACACATTTTAATCTAATTTTAAATCATTTTATGAGAAAAGGCATTGTGAATTAGATCCACTGATTATTCTACAGTAAATTCATAATCATTATCTTCATCATCATCTTTTAAATTTTAGTCAGTGGGAAAATTTTAATTATCATTCCATTTTGGTTCATCTCATACCATCAGGGGCCGATGGCCTGGATGTTAGGCCCATTTAAACAACAAGCATCATCAGCACTTATATTAATCTGCAAAAAGCCTGCACACTTCCAGTCTACCTTCATATCCCTCCAAGTGTGATCAGTTACTCTTCTCAGGTCCTGCACTGTCTCACAATTTTTGGCTTCATTTATAAAGTTTTCTACCATCATTGTGAATTTTCTATTATTATCTGCAATGTTTTGTTTTTATTCCACGAGGCGAGATCTTGGACACCTTCGAAATCAAAATGTGGTAGACAAGGTGATGAACTTTTCCTACTCCTTTTCAACTGCAGCATTGAAAAAGTTGTGAGGGAATGGTGCAAGGAACTGGTCAGCTAGGGTGTTCAAAGTGGGGTCTACCTGGGTCACAAGAGGGAAGGGCTTACTCCTGACTGTCTGGCCTTTGCAGATGACATGGCACTGATGATTGAATCTCTGGAAATAGTGGGGATATGTCAATTGTCTCAGAAGATAGGCAACCAAAGCTGAACTCCAAGAGTCATTGAAAAAAACTTTCTTTAACATCATGAAGGCTAACAGAGAGATGTCACTAAAAGAGGGTAAAATCAAGTGTGTGGAAATTTAAGTACCTCAGTGACTGAACTGAACCCAACTTGTCACCGAAAGCGGCTTTCTCTGTGAGTTAACAGGGTAGAACTGGCCTATCAGCTAACTCGAAACACCTGCAAGAAGTGATGCCTGTCACACAATGTGAATCTTAAACACTACACTACAGTCACCTGACCGGTCTAAGCCGTGGAGTATTTGTTACTAAACAGAAAATATTTGATTGAAATACTGGAAGTGGGAGAGAGAATAATTCTCAGAAAGATCCTAGACTGGTACTGGAAGTTTGGTAATGCTGGAGACATTACAATTTAGGGCACTACCAGATAGAGAGGCTCTCTGACAGCGACAGGAAAAGGAGGGTAGCTTTCTGTGGCCGTCGTGCTGCAGGACTGTCTCCAACAGACTGATATAAATTTCATGTTGATTGGTCCGTATTGAACTGTGATTACATAGAAAATTAAAAGTTTTAGTTTAACAGTTCTACCTTTTCAATACAAAATTTTTGCAATGCAGTTTACATCACAAATGAAACATTTATTTGGTACTAGTTTCTACCTGAGGTCAAGGTCATCATCAGCCAATAACACAAATTGTACAACATATCAAAAGTTCATAAATAGTGTACAAATGCTGTAAAAATATTGTGGTTTGAAGCTAAAAGTTGAAGATGAAAAATAGTCACAATGGTGATAAAAGTTTTAAATTATGCATAGAATGCATTAAAATAAGGCATTTAACTGCCATTGAAGGATGATTCTAGTTGATTAATCTGGATGCTGAAGATTCTTAAAACTTGCGTATCATTCGTTACGAAGTTCTGATAAATATAAGTCATTTTATGGTAGCAGTGGCATTTAGAAATTAAGTTAAGGACATGCAGTGAATAATGTACAAACATGTTACATTGATGCTGTTCAAAGAGCTTCTAGTTTGAAGTTTGATGAAATTTATATCTCTTAATGAAATGGCCTACCAGGCAAAACGAAAAGCTAAAGCTTAAGAATCAAGATAGCCAAATTGGACAAGGACATTGAATTCCTTAAACAGTGTATCTTGCTGAATTTAACAACTAATTTCCTCAAAGGCAGTATTAAGAAACATTGTTTTTTGCCTCAAACCAATAAAACTCACAATAAAACTAATAAAATTTGGTTAAGAGAAGAAATCAGATTCTTATATAAGATAAAATCCTTCTTAAATCATAGGTTATACAAGACTTACCTTGTAGTCGCTAAATTACTCTCAGGTGCTCAATGGAATCTTTTTCAAACCCAAGTCGATAATAAATTATTTACTGAGTTAACTAAGAAACAGCAAATCTTAAAGAAAAAATTGGATACACTAAATCAGTGGGGTTAATCGAATTGTTTGGAAAGAAAATGTTGTTCAGTTTCCTTTTTATATCAATTCTTAACTCGTCTTTTTTATCTATTGGCATTTTGTTAATAGCTAGTTTGGATTCTGTGATCAACAACCAGTTTAAAGTAACCAAAATAACCACGAATGGGACTGAACAATTTCATCCACCAGTTACAAATTTATCTAAGGTGCCTTTAAATGAAGATGAAAAATTGATCTTAATTAAAGGCCCCAAACATAATTGGCCTAACCTTAACGCGCTTACCACAGCCACTACCATGATCACATAATTTTATTGTTGTATGACTTGCAAAATATAATATTTTTCAGTCAGGTTTACAAGCATAATCTTAATCCAATAGAATAGATTCATGATCTTATATAACCTTAAGTAAATAATAATTGGCTGATGATGCTCACAAAAAAGGAGCGAAACATGTACCATATCAACAATTTAATAAATATGTAAGTTTTTATTACGTTTTTATTGTATTGAATAGGTGGTAATTTAACAAAATTATAAGAATTTGTATCACAAGTAGATCTTCAATACGGACAAAAAATGAAATTTATAACCTGCAATTATAACCTGACATGCCACTTAGTCGAGCAGCTCGTCTCCTTTTTCCGAAGTCTTCCTAGCCCAAACTTTGCAACATTTTTGTAACATTACTCCTTTGTCGGAAATCGCCCGGAACAAATCGAGCTGCTTTTCTTTCGATTTTTTCCCGTTCTTGAATCAGGTAATCCTGGTGAGGGTCCCATACATTGATACCATACCGGTACTCTAGTTGGGGTCTTACCAGAGACTTATATGCCCTCTCCTTTACATCTTTACTACAACCCCTAAATACCCTCATAACCATGTTCAGAGATCTGTACCCTTTATTTACAATCATATTTATTTGATTACCCTAATGAAGATCTTTCCTTATATTAAGACCTAGGTATTTACAATGATCCCCAAAGGAAACATTCACCCCATCAACACAGTAATTAAAACTGAGAGGACTTTTCCTATTTGTGAAACTCACAACTTGACATTTAACACTGTTTATCAACATAACATTGCCTGCTGTCCATCTCACAACATTATCGAGGTCATTTTGCAGTTGCTCACAATCTTGTAACTTATTTATTACTCTGTACAGAATAACATCATCTGCAAAATGCCTTATCTCTGATTCAACTTCTTTACACATATCATTAATATATATAAGAAAACATAAAGGTCCAATAATACTGCCTTGAGGAATTCCCCTTTTATTTATTACAAGGGCAGATAAAGCTTCGCCTACTCTAATTCTCTGAGTTCTGTTTTCTATAAACAGAGCCACCCATTCGTCACTCTTTTGTCAGGTCCAATTGCACTCATTTTTGCCAGTAGTCTCCCATGATCTACCCTATCAAATGCCTTAGATAGGTCAATCACAATACAGTCCAATTGACCTCCAGAATCCAGGATATCTGCTATATGTTGCTGGAATCCTACAAGTTGAGCTTCAGTGGAATAACCTTTCCTAAACCCAAACTGCCTTCTATCAAACCAGTTATTAATTTCACAAACATGTCTTATATAATCAGAAGGAATGCTTTCCCAAAGCTTACATGCAATGCATGTCAAACTGACTGGCCTGTAATTTTCAGCTTTATGTCTATCACCCTTTCCTTTATACACAGGGGCTACTATAGCAACTCTCCATTCATTTGGTATAGCTCCTTCATGCAAACAATGATCAAATAAGTACTTCAGATATAGTACTATATCCCAACCCATTGTCTTTAGTAAATCCCCCAAAACCTTATCAATTCCAGCTGCTTTGCTATTTTTCAACTTTTGTATCTTACTGTAAATGTCATTGTTGTTATAGGTAAATTTCAAAACTTCTTTAGTATTAATCACCTCCCCTATCTGGACATTACCCTTGTAACCAACAATCTTTACATACTGCTGACTGAATACTTCTGCCTTTTGAAAATCCTCGCATACACACTCCCCTTGTTCATTAGTGATTCCTGGAAGATCCTTCTTGGAACCTGTTTCTGCCTTAAAGTACCTATACATACTCTTCCATTTTTCACTAAAATTTGTATGACTGCCAATTATGCTTGCCATCAGGTTATCCTAACTGATTTCTTTGCTAGATTTAGTAAGTTCCTTCAATTTCTCCTTCACAGCCATTTCTAACTCTATTTCTTTCCAACCTGCACCTCCTTCTTAGTCTCTTTTCTTCTCTGTTATAATATAGTGGATCTTTACCATTCCTTAACACCTTTAAAGGTACAAACCTATTTTCACATTCCTCATCAATTGCTTTAAACCAATTCCGGAGTCTGTTTACATATTTATTTACTGTTTTCCATCGATCATAGTTACTTTTTAAAAACTCCATCATGCCTTTTTTATCACCCATATGATACTGCCTAATAGTCCTAATTTTAATATCTTCCTTTCTTTCACATTTATTTTTTACTGCCACCAAAACAGCTTCACGATCACTAATACCATCTATTACTTCAGTTTATCTATAGAACTCATCTGGTTTTTAACAGCACCACATCCAGAATATTCTTCCTTTGACACTACTACCACTCTTCTCAGTCTTAATAATGTTGATTCACACATTAAATTCAAACTGGAATCCAAAAATAATTTTAAAAAATAAACCGTTTAGATTTAACCATCACCGGATGCCCAGTCTTTTTTTAATTATAAGATCTTTAGAAAATCCAATCAAACTGCTTCTACAATCCACCAAGACTTAATACATCCACAGACTCTCAAACGAGCAACTTACAATAGCTTAGTTCACAGAGTCTTTAATGTACCCATGTCTAAAAAAGATCTAAAAAATAAACTGAAAGCCATTCGAGGTATCACTAAATCCAATGGTTACAATAAATTTTCATTGAAAGAATAAAAACAAATACAGACATCGTCCTTCGACCACATTAAAGAAAGATAAACCCAACGTTCCTTTAATTTCCACCTTCACGTTTAGTAAAGAGATCTATAATATCACTAACATTTTTAAGAAACACAATGTAGAAATAGCGTTGAAAACGAACAATAAAAATGCAGATATCCTATACAATTCCACATCAGTTATCAGGGTTAATGGTTTCTCAAAATCAGGAGTTTACAGAATCAAGTGTAATAATAGCAATTTTTCGTATGTTAGACTGGGAGGAGTTTCAACACAAGATATTCAGAACATATTAATGCCCTAAGATATAACAAATTCTCAGCAGTAGGTCAGCACATGCAAGATTACAATCATAATTTTACCGACATAGAGCAAGATATGGAAATCCTTTAGATATTAAACAAACTTGATATAACGGAAAACTGTTTTATACATTTAGATCAGTATTTCAGTTCAAACTATAACCTTTGACATTTTGGAGAAATCCAATATTATATTTGACCTCATTATTATTTTTAGGAATGTTAATTTAACAAATTATAAATCAATTTTTCATTCAATTCATGGTACCTTTCCACAGCAATTACCCCTATTCCCACACCCCTCAGCCCCGCCATAAAAATAGCTCCTCCTCACTTCACCCTTCCTTCTCCATTCTCTCCAACCTGCCCTACCCCGTTTTTCCCCTCCCTTCCTGATCTTCCCTACTCATGCTTCCCTTCATATCAGTTACGCAATACGTCCAACACACCACAGCGCAAGGTGAGTCACATATTATATTTTCGTTATATTATTTTATTATTTTTTTCTATTCGATCGGCCCCCTTTTTCAGCAGCCCTTGTACTGATTTGACTTTTATTATTATTATCGGTCCACTTGCTTCCGCATTGAGCTGTGAATCTTTACCACCTACTTCATAGAAATAATTTGACCTTCATGCACAACTTTTGCTTTCGGTTTTTAAGGACATCAAACTAGAAGCTCTTTGAATGGCATCAATGCAACATGTTTGTATATTATTCACTGCATGTGCATATCTTAATTTTTAAATGCCACTGCTACTATATAATGACTTATAGCTATCAGAACTTTGTAACGAATGATACTCAAGTTTTAAGAATCTTCAGCGTCCATATTAATCAATTTGAATCATCCTTCAACAGCAGTTAAGTGCCTTATTATAATGCATTTTATGCATAATTTAATACTTTTATCACCATTGTGACTATTTTTCATCAACTTTTAGCTTCAAACTACAATATTTTTATGACATATGTACATTGTTTATGGACTTCTGATATGTTGTGCAATTTGTGTTATTGGCTGATGATGACCTTGACCTTAGGTCGAAACTAGTACCAAGTAAATGTTTCATTTGTAATGTAAACCGCATTGCAAAAATTTTGTATTGAAAAGGTGGAACTGTTAAACTAAAACTTTTAAATTCTATGTATTCACTTTTTGGCGAAACAAATTCCGTACACCTGGCGGATGGAAATGAGGAGGACATAAAAGAATTGGGGCAGATGGATTTGCATAAAAGACAGGCTGCAAAGATGGATCCTGAAGGAAGTCCGTGGTTTTGAGGGTAAACCTCTGAAGAAGGTACGTACCCACTGGTCAGAGGAAAAGGAGCTACACCAGGAGATGAAACAATACTGGGCAAAGATCAAAGCCCCAGTGGTTAAATCAGCGTAGTCCAAGTAGGCACATTCAAAAGAATATTAAAAGAATGGAGAAACTGTTGTATCTATAGAAGTCAAGATACGTATATTAACAGATCTCATGGTGGACATTTCAAGAACTGGGCTGTATTGAAAAGTAACTTCATTAACTTGCAGGCTAAAAAAAATGGAAGTTTCAAGAGAATAATTCAAATATGAGACATATTAACCATGAAATAGCCTTAGTTTCTGAGGTTAGCAAGTGGACATTGAAAACTTGTTAATGATGCACTGTTTTGTAGTATGTTGAACTTAACTTTTCCCAGATTATTTACTCTATAATAGATTTATAATAGAAAATTTGGAGACGGTTGTTCATTGGAAATTACAAAACCAAGAGAATTGTGATAAGTGATGAAGCACAATTTGGGAGTATTAAGTATTTACTCTTAAGGGATATGCAACATCCGTCTACTAAGATTCTTTATATTCGTACTAGATATTTTTTAGTTTTTATTATTTTAATATACATATATCTTCCTTATAGACCGTTATGCCTTTCAGCGGTCAGTCTACAAGCCTCTGTGAATTTACTAGATGCTGCCACAATCCTGTATTTGTAACTAGTTCTGTGGCCTCGTTTAGTTCTATACCTCTTATCTTTAAATCGTTAGAAACGGAGTGTAAGCCATTGTTGTCTTGGTGTCCCTCTACTTCTTACCCTTCATAACGGATTTCATTATTATCCTGGGTAAACTATTCCCCTCCATTCGCCTCACATAATCCCATCACCAAAGCCGGTTTATGGGTACAGCTTCATCCATAGAGTTCATTCCTAACTTAGCCTTTATCTCCTTTTACCTTCCTGCCATTGTTCCTTCCTGTTTGTACCAGAGATCATTCTTGCTACTTTCATGTCTGTTACTTCTAACTTATGAATAAAATATCCTGAGTCCACCCAGCTTTCACTCCCATGAAGCAAAGTTAGTCTGAAAACAGACAGATCTACAGATAGTTTCTTCTGGCAGCTGACCTCCTCCTTACAGAATACTGTGATTGCAACTGCGAGCTCACTGCATTAGCTTTACTGCACCTTTATTTAATCTCACTTGCTACACCACCATCCTGGGAAAACACACATCCTAAATACTTGAAATTATCTACCTGTTCCAGCTTTGTATCCCCAATATGACATTCAGTTCTCTTGGATTTCTTACCTACTGACATCATTGAATTCGTCAAGGCATGGAGTCAGTAAGGCCCTGGATTGCTTCCTGAGGAATTGTGGCCCATGCTTGCTGCACTGCACGGGTCAGTTGTTCCAGAGTTGTGGGTGGCTGAGGACGGTTGGCCAGTTGTCGACCCATCATGTCCCACACATGTTCAATAGGACTGAGGTCCGGGGATCTGGTGGGTCATTCTAAGGTTGCGATGTCATGGAGAGCTTCTCTGGAGATGTGTGCAGTGTGAGCCCGGGCATTGCCCTGCTGAAACATCCCATTAGCAATGTTCGCCATCATAGGGACAACCACTGGATTGAGTACCCTATCAACGTACTGCTGGGCAGTCATAGTGCCCTCAACAAGCACTAATTGTGATTTCACATTAAAGCCAATAGCTCCCCAGACCATAATGCTCGGTGTTGGCCCTGTGTGCCTCTCGACAATAAGATCTGGGCGGCCCCTCTCCCTGGCACATCAGCGCACACGATTCCGGCCATCACTGCGGACAAGACAGAAGCGTGATTCATCACTAAAGACGACCCTATGCCATTCATCGACCCCCGGCGATCTTTCTCGACACCAGGCCAGTCTTACACGTCACTGTTGTGGGGTCAATGAAATACCTTCTGCAGGGATACGTAAGCCAGCTGCACGCAGGCAATTACCAACTGTTTGTTGTGTAACGTGGGGTGCCACAGCTGCTCAAATTTGTGCTGCTGTTGCTTGGGGTTCCATCCGGGCCATCCGAATGATGCGGCGATCCTCTCTCACAGTTGTCTGTCGCGCTGGGCCTGTGTCAGGTCTACGAGTGTGTGTACCTTCTTTTGACCACTGCTGCCATACATGTTGTACCATAGATGCCTGTCGGCCAACACGTGCAGCGACAGTACTCAGCGATAATCCAGTCTCTCACAGCCCAGTTATCCGAGCCCTCTCAAACGGCGACAGTTGTTGATAGCGCGATCTTCTCTGTCATCGAGGCATGTTTGACGGGGAACACTTTACTGCACAGACTGCAAGTCAACTACGGTACACCAGAGTCCGTATACTGGAGTTGATTCCTCCGCGACCAATCACGTGGGGAGACCTGTAGCAACAATCCAATGGGCCTGAAACTTTGGTCGTTTACATACCTACATGGCATCGTTCCATATCTTGGAAATCAACACAAACGACCAATGCCTTCATGGTGTTGCAATTTCCATTTTCTTAAGTGTATGAACAACAAAGGTAAGAGATTACAGCCTTGTCTAATCCCTGTAAGTACCTTGAACCAAGAAATCATTCTATTCTCAGTGCAGCCCAATTGTCAACATAAATGCCTTTGATTGATGTTAATTATCTACTCTTAATCCCATAGTCCCCACTACGGCAATCATCTTTGCCCTCGGTACTCTATTGTATGCTTTCTCTAGATGTACAAAACATACACATAACTGTCTATTCCTCTCATAGCATTTTTCAATTACCTGGTGCATACTGTAAGTCTGATCCTGAAAAACACTATTCATTTCCTTTTTCCTTCCCTTCTTAAGATTCTTTATTTCTGTCCAGAAGGGCTTCCCTGCTGCTTGACCTAGGCTTTCCAGGTTATTACCAAAATCTTCCCACGCCTTCTTTTTGGATTCAACAACTATTTTTTTCACTCTGTTTCTTTTATCTACGTACAATTCCCTGTCTGTATCAGTTCTTGTTTTGAGCCATTTCTGATAGGCAATGTTTTTACCTTGCAGTTTCTACTACAACATCCCTCTATGCCATCCATTCTCTTTCTATATTGTAACCGTAAAAGTTTGTTTTGATGGCTAGCTGAACACAAGACTCGGCCCAGGGGTGACCGGTCCTTATCTGAATTGTTACAGAGGAGAGGGAAGTTAGATAAGTGTAATGGAACACTAATTGTTTAAAAAAAAGTTTATTCATAAAATAAAGTCAGATTTCAACATCACCTCAGCACAGCAGTTGTAATAAGTACTTCTCCTTGGGGCAGAATTGGCCCTGATACATTGCGGGTCACAATGTCTGCTTAGGGTGCCACCATCTTCCGAGCCGATCTGGAATATCTGGAAGGTCCCGAATATCTCGGAGGTCTGGATGGTCTAGGAGCATTCGTAGTCACAGTTGTAACGTGACACTGGGCATGAAATAGATCCAAAGTAACTGGTCTGCACAAATGAGATAATAGTTAGTAGTGGTCTGCACTCAATTGTCTTACAGTGGAATTTCACTAATGAACACAGTTATTGCTGATGGCTTGAATTGAGCTCAAAATAAATCTATGATGTATCAGCCACGGAAAATAAATAAGTCACTTTATCAAAGTTAAATATGAGAACTTTGGCTGAATAGTGACGTAGAAAATGAAATATTCCACTTCCAAACTTTACACAGTTCAAGTTCGAATTAATTCTAGAAATAAATGAAACCAAAGAATTTGTTCTGGGATGAATTTAGTCCTGTTCATGATTAAATAAAGAAAACACTGTCCTTTCAAGAACCGTCCTGGGTTCAACACAAGAAATGTTAACTGTACCAGTTTATTTAACCACAGTTCTAAGGCTATGTTCTATCGTGAATATGGTCACTTGGAAAATAAATCTTAAGTTCGATAGCACTGTTAAATTCAACTACTTGTAACATAAACGCATAGTTTGTCGAAATGTTCTAACACCTTGGTAGAGTAACACTGTCACAAAATTCAATTACCTGTACAGTTTGAAATACTGAATTACGTCTCGCTATTAGCACAGATTTATCACTTGTTAGGGTTAAATACAAAATTATGTACTGTTTTGAAGTTTCACTAACAACAAGGTTTTATCACTTTTAACATTCAATGTTAAATCACTTTGTGAAGTTTAGACACTGTCATTCAAATCTTATCATCTCTTGTAATTTAAACATCAAATTACATTTAAGTACTTGGTTAAACACCGTAACAGTTCACGTCTCGGCTCATACGCAACTTCTATTACCACACGTAAACGGTACTGTAATACTTCTAAGTCTTGTAGATGCGTTTTAGAGTCAGAGTTCAATAGTACACGAAGTTAAACTTCCATCGGAGAGTCGAACTGGCGACTAACATCACGGCAGTAGAATGACCAACAACCGACCGACCGGCCTCGACTGTGGCACAAGGTAGACTGGCTTGACAAACGAAATGCCTGCCTATTTATTCAGTATCCCCTGGGAATTTTAATTACTAATATCTTCAATAGTTTTTAACTGATCTCCTTGAAACTTGGGAATTAGGACTATAAAAAATTAGGCTATACTGTGATGTGGTTTATTTCTTTATATCATTAATCCATCTGGAAGAAATTAACGATGGAAAAGAATGGAACATTCTGTCTGATGTAATTCAACCTTGGCCAAGTTACCCAGTTGTGACGTCTCACTTCCCCGCTGCTTACAGCTGACATGTTCGCAGGGGAAGCGTGTTCGGCGGGTAGCACAACTCCGCATACATCGGGGACTTTGATTGAGAACCGTGTTATGGGTATAATATCCTGAACCTGCATACTGTCCATTGTTTGGAACTTTTCACCAATCATATCTGTGTACTTCTGTCTAATTTCCTTGTCCATGAGATTTTCTACCCTTATTCATCTGCAGACAGATTTCACTTTCTCTATCCTAAGCCTAGAGGTACTTAGTTCTCTACAGATCAGATCATCAAAATATCCTCGGAAACCCTGCACATTGCAAGTGACTAATCTCATGTTTTAATCCGTATTGAAATCTGTTGATATACAATAATAGTTTTATTATGAATCCACCTGTTCAATACATTATAATGTTGTCACATTTAAAGTAACTTCATTAGTTAAAAAGTTATATATGGGACATGTTTCGCTCCCTTATAGAGCATCATCAGCCAAATCTGAATCTCGAATAATTGTTATTTACGTAAATAATGACTTAAGAACTATTACAACATTTTTTGACAAACTTAAAACTTACTCCGTGCGCGTAGAGGCGCGCGGCTGTGAGCTTGCATCCGGGAGATAGTAGGTTCGAATCCCACTATCGGCAGCCCTGAAGATGGTTTTCCGTGGTTTCCCATTTTCACACCAGGCAAATGCTGGGGCTGTACCTTAATTAAGGCCACGGCCGCTTCCTTCCTACTCCTAGGCCTTTCCTATCCCATCGTCGCCATAAGACCTATCTGTGTCGGTGCGACGTAAAGCCCCTAGCAAAAAAAAAAATAAAACTTACTCTATTAGAATATCATAAAATATAAAATCTTTGTATACATGGCTTAATTACATGTGCTTAATAGGAAGATACATTAAAATTATGGAAGAGAGAGTACTAAAATATTAAATAAAATAAAAATATATATATCATGTCCAAAATCTTAGAAAGACGTGAAAATCAATCTTAGGAGCTAAATTTGAGGATTTTCTTGGCAATGAGATCTGGTAAAAAAGTTATTTATCCCTTGTGGATAAGAGTCTATAAAGATTCAAATTTATCGTCAATTTGATGATTGAACTTGTAACAGGATAAATGTTGGTCTTCAAGAAATTTAAATGCTTGTTGTCATATGACATCGGCGAATGCTGTTGAAAAGATATGTTCTTATAGATGTCAATGACCGTTCGTTGAACTAATGGATTTGATAAGGGTGATTGAAAGGGACGTAAATCAACGTTCGATTTGAAAGCTGCTGCTTGGTTTATCTTGTTGAATGTCTGTAACAAGAAAAGGAATCTTGTAAGTAATCAGAATTTGTGTTGCTAGTTAAGAGTGTGCTTCTAGAAACATGAAATTAGTCACTTGCAATGAAATAGCCAACCAGGCTAATACAAACAAAAAGAATAGATATCTGAATCTCAAAATCAAAATCAGTAAGATATCCAAAGATATTTGGTTCTTGAAAGAATGTTTGAAATGTAAATTAGTACCTAGGTTTTTAAAATCTATACAAAGAAAAAACGTATCTAATTCAAAGGTAGCAGATACTCAAAACAAAATAAATGAGATCTGGCTGAAAAGTGAAATTAAAGCTCTCTATAGGAAGAAATATTTTTTGAACTTGCAATTATATCGTACACACTTGGAAATTGCACAAGAATTATCTCCCTTAGAATGGAACTCTATCCAAAATCATATAACAGAGAAACTTGCAGACGTTTTAAACAATAAACAAAAAACCCTAGATAACAAACTTACACTCTTAAAAGAAAACAAACCAAATCGTAACAAATCTAACAATAGAGCAAATAATCCTAATTCTAACCTTAAAAACATTCCCACCACTATCAATCTCTCAAACACAAACTTCACTGATAATGAAATGAACCTATTAGATAAAGGTTCAAAATTTAATTGGCCTAACTCTCAAAAAGTAGAAGACGTAATCAATGTAGTAGCAGAAGTTGAATCAAACTTGAATAAATTAACACCAGATATACAAAACGACATCAGATTTGAAGTTAAAAAGAAGCTCCCGGCTTTTGTAAGGGAAATAAACAAAAGTTCTAATCCCACTCTCATAACAGAAATAATGACACTAAAAACAAAACTAAACAAAAATAATGTAGTTGTTACCAAAGCAGACAAAGGTGAAACCACTGTCCTCTTAAATAAAAATGACTATATTGAAAAAACAGAAGAATTCTTTTCAGACAAAACCTACACTGTTGTAAACCAGGATCCCATAAATAAGATTCAACGGAATCTAAAAATTATCCTCAAGAATTCTACACCAAAAAATGATAAATATGAATCCAAAGTTACCAACAGCTAGGGCATTGCCTAAATTACATAAACCCAACGTACCCATACGTCCTATAATAAACAGTAGAAATAGTCCCATGTATAAAACATTCAAATTTATACACTATTTCCTCAAAAGACATTACAAATTTAATAACGAATCGACAATCAAAAATTCAATAGAATTTTGTAATAAACTAGGAAAATTCAATTTACAACCACAACATAAAATGGTTTCATTCGACGTAACCAACATGTATCCAAATATACCGGTTAAAGAAACCATCAATATCATCAAACACAATCTCCTTACATACAGTAAATTAAGTTGATGTGAAATAGATGAATTCGTAAACCTACTGAAATTTGTATTAAACAATAATTACTTCACATTTAATAAAAAGATTTACCATGAAACATGCCTAGCAATGGGAGACCCCACGTCAGGCATGCTGGCAGACATATATATGGGTCATTTGGAGCAAAACAAAATAAACACAAAAATAAATGGACTTTGTCTTTGGATCAGGTATGTAGACGACACCTTTTTCATAATAGATAGCCAAAACAATGATAGTGAAAAAATCCTAAATTTCTTAAATAATATTGACCCAAATATAAAATTCACGAAAGAAGATGAAACTAACAACTCAATAAACTTCGTCGATATTAATGTAACACGAATAAGAGATAGATTTGAATTTCAAATATTTAGAAAACCATCATACGCTCCTCTAACGATAAAAAATGATTCTCTTCACCCAAAATCACATAAACAGGCGGCTTTTTACATTTTAGTTTATAGAGCTTTCAAAATATCCCTTTCAGAGAGTAACTTAAAAAAGGAACTCAATTTTATAAAAGATCTGGCCTCAATTAATGAATATAAAATAAATATAGTCAATCGGATCATCAATAAAGTAAAACAAAAGTTGGTAACTAATCTTACTCCCGAAAAACTAAGCAGTCCAAATTCACAACATTTATATTCACCAATCCAGCCATTTTTCAAATAACTAATCCTATCAAAAAACGAGATGTGAATGTAGCATTCAAAACACAAAATACAAACAGAAACATTTTTTTCAACCACAATAGTATAAATTCTAACAATAACCCTTATCTAAGTTCTGGCATCTATAGATTAACATCTGTAGAATGTAAATGTTCATATGTTGGCCAAACTGGCCGTAACTTTCTCACAAGATACTTAGAACACGTTAATGCTACAAAGCACAACAAACATTCTGCAATGAGTGCTCACATGAGAGAGTCAGGCCACCAATTTACAACCATAGAGAAAGACCTAAAAATTATAAAGAAGATAGAAAAAGGTAATCTAATGATAGAATTAGAAAATATTTATATCCGCTTAGACCAGTATTTCAATAAAGAAAAAAATTTAAATGACGAAATTGAAATAAGAAATCCATTACACGAACAATTACCGAAACTATTAAAGACGCTTAATCTAGAAAAAAGTAATTTTGCCAAAGTTTTCATTCCCAAAACAACTAAAACAACATTAAAGAACTCAACCCCTCCCTGCGCTCCTACCAGACATTCACCTTCCAAAACCACACCCACAAACATTTCTCGTCCTACCCCTACTCCCTCCCCTCAACCCCCACCACCTCACTCTTACAACACAAGGAGTAGACACAGAACAGACAGTCACCACATAACCTCGGGCAACACCAAACCGACAAACAGCAATTGGAGGGGTAAGTGAAGTTTCTAGAAGCACACTCTTAACTAGCAACACAAATTCCGATTACTTACAAGATTCCTTTTCTTGTTACAGACATTCAACAAGATAAACCAAGCAGCAGCTTTCAAAACGAACGTTGATTTACGTCCCTTTCAATCACCCTTATCAAATCCATTAGTTCAACGAACGGTCATTGACATCTATAAGAACATATCTTTTCAACAGCATTCGCCGAGGTCATATGACAACAAGCATTTAAATTTCTTGAAGACCAACGTTTATCCTGTTACAAGTTCAGTAATCAAATTGACGATAAATATGAATCTTTATAGACTCTTATCCACAAGGGATAAATAACTTTTTTTTAACCAGATATCATTGCCAAGAAAATCCTCAAATTTAGCTCCTAAGATTGATTTTCACATCTTTCTAAGATTTTGGACATGATATATATATATATATTTATTTTATTTAATATTTTAGTACTCTCTCTTCCATAATTTTAATGTATCTTCCTATTAAGCACATGTAATTAAGCCATGTATACAAAGATTTTATATTTTATGATATTCTAATAGAGTAAGTTTTAAGTTTGTCAAAAATGTTGTAATAGTTCTTAAGTCATTATTTACGTAAATAACAATTATTCGAGATTCAGATTTGGCTGATGATGCTCTATAAGGGAGCGAAACATGTCCCATATATAACTTTTTAACTAATGAAGTTATTTTAAATGTGACAACATTATAATGTATTGAATAGGTGGATTCATAATAAAACTATTATTGTGTAACCCTGCACATTCCTAACAGAGTGCCTAAATTCGAAGTTGTTCGAGATATAATCTATTATGGACCTTGTGCTCCTACCCTCCCGTGTGTAGTGGTGAATAGCCTTATGCTTCAAGAATGTATTCATAACTGCTCATACTAAACTCATACTAGCACAGAAGTCCAGCAGACTCTTCCCATTCCTATTAGCTTCCATATCTTCCCTACATTTACCATTCACCCTTTCATATCCTTTAGTTCTATTTCTAACTCTCGCATTGAAATTGCCCATTGCCACTATCCTACCCTTGCTGTTAACCCTGACTATGTTATCGCTAAATGCTTCATAAAATGTCAATTTCATCCTCATCTGCATCCTCACAAGGCAAGTACACTGAGACAGATCTCATCCTAATTCCTCCATCTGCCGAATGTACCCACATAATTCACTCTTTTACGTGCCTAACACAAACAGTGCTGCATGCAGTAGTATTCCTGATGAACAGCCCTACCACACACTCTGCCCTTCCCTTTTTGTCACCTGTCAAATACACTTTATAATCTCCTATTTCTGTTAACCCTTAACCGAATACCCTTCCCTACATTTACCAGTCACCCTTTCATATCCTTTAGTTCTATTTCTAACTCTCGCATTGAAATTGCCCATTGCCACTATCCTACCCTTGCTGTTAACCGTGACTGTGGTATCACTGAATGCTTCATAAAATGTCAATTTCATCCTCATCTGCATCCTCACAAGGCAAGTACACTGAGACAGTTCTCATCCTAATTCCTCCATCTGCCGAATGTACCCACATAATTCACTCTTTTACGTACCTAACACAAACAGTGCTGCATGCAATAGTATTCCTGATGAACAGCCCTACCACACACTCTGCCCTTCCCTTTTTGTCACCTGTCAAATACACTTTATAATCTCCTATTTCTGTTAACCCTTACCCGAATACCATTTTCTCCTAGCACATCCAGATGCACTCTCTTTGTTGACTCAGCCAGTATACTTTCTTTCTTCCATAAGCCCCATTAATATTGATGGCTCCCCATCGAATTCCATTTTATTCGCCAATTTGTGTCCAAGTAGTCCCTTGCTTGTCAAATGGGAGTGGGACTCTGTTACTCCCATTGGTCCAAGGCTTGCTTAAAATGTTCTGAGCGTGCCCGTTGAAAATTCTGTGAAGCAGGATGCTACCCTAACTTACACATAAGCCGGGTGAGGAGATCTCCTCTAATGGGTTAGGGACCACTGATAGATTGTATAGCCATAGCTGCCTGAGCACAAGGATGGCCATGACTCAGAATATGTCTGAGATGCCCACTCTCATTCCATAGCAACTGGTATATCGGCTCTCAGGTCCATTTACTAGGCCACTCAGCCGCTGCTCATGGTTCGTGAACAAGGACGTGACTACAGCAACTCACACCATGAACCATCCTGATTTTAATAATTTAGGTTTAATAGCCTATCATTTTTATAGGAATTTTTAAAGAAACAAATTCTTCTATTGTCTTTTAGATCCAAGTGACCACTTCGACATCAGTTATAATGAAATATACTGTAGGCCTATATATCTTCTTCTGCTACCACATACCCACACCTTGATGGGGTCTTGGGCTTTGGCCAAGTTTTTACTGTTGGATGCCCTTCCTGATGCCAAGACAAATACAAATGTCCAACCCCTGAACCAGAGGAATTAACTAGAAGCAGTTAAAATCCCCGGTTGAAATCCATGACTCTTTCAACCAAAGGCCACTATGCCAACCATTCAGCCAAAGATTCAGACATGCAAATATTAAAAAATTGATTACATGATATTTCAAAGTATTTTGATTATTTTTGCTAATTGAGAAGGGGCAGTCGAAAAGTTTCCGCTGAAGATGGTTTTCCCATTTTCACACCAGGCAAATGCTGGGGCTGTACCTTAATTAAGGCCATGGCCGCTTCCTTCCAACTCCTAGGCCTTTCCTATCCCATCGTTGCTGTAAGAGCTATCTGTGTCAGTGCGACATAAAGCCACTGGCAAAAAAAAAAAAAAAGTTTCTATTCGACAGCCGTACAGTCCTGTGTCGGGATGCCGATGCACAAGGTTGAAGATGCGCGTGTGGTAAAACACCATGTCCTCTGTGAGAAGAAGTCCGTAACCACCTGCTGCACATCCTCGTCTGACAGGAAGCGTCGATCCTTCAAGGCCTTTTTTGAGGGCAAGGCATCAGAGTCACCCTACGTTACATGTCCGCTGCAGCAACGCCTTCAAACGGAAACTTTTTGATCACGCCTTATATTTTAATTTTTAGCACCTAAAAGATCTGTTCCCTAATTTATTATCTAAGGAGTTTTTTACTAGCAGTCTCAGAACAGTAGCTGTGATATTTACTGCTTTGATCTGATTAATTTGCTGGTATTATTTTTAACTGTATAATAAATTTCGGTTCAACTTCATTTGAACATTCATGTTGCAAGCCATACTTTTCAGTATTTTTAACACATGTATCCTTGTATTGAATTGGATTTTTTATGATGAAGTCTTATTAACAAATAGATATCTTTAAGAGGTGGTGTAGAATATTTTGACCATTTTTTAACACATTGAGTGCCGAGTGACCCCATTTGGGTATGTGAGAGCACTCAGTTTCTTAAACGTCACATCCTCATATGGGGTCATAATTATGTTTGTTCGAAATCTTGAACTGTGCGAACATATTTTGGTGTGCAGTAAATGTGTGTTTTGAAACTTTATAAAGCCTCTTCCTACCATCTGTTGGCTGTCTATTTAAGTAAATGCATAGTCCACCTTTCATTCGTCAATTCCTATTTTGTGTGATCCCCATAGGGGTATGTCAGGAGTGCTCTTTGAGCGACAAATTCACTATCGATCTTGCGTATTGTTTGTATAAGTGTGCAGTGCTGTTAGTTTTCTTATGCGTTGAGTTAGTCTGTTCATTACTATCTTTAAATCACTATAATTAAATGGAGCAATCAAAGGCTGAGTGCAGATAGTCTGGATGATTTATTGAACAAGTCAGACAGGGATGACATCGACGAAGAATGTAGGTACAGTGATTTTGAACCTAGTACAGGCGATGAGATTGTAGAAAGTAGTGACAATTCAGAAAGTGCTGAAAGTGAGCCTCAAATTAAAAATGACCGGGCGAGTTGGCCGTGCGCGTAGAGGCGCACGGCTGTGAGCTTGCATTCGGGAGATAGTACGTTCGAATCCCACTATCGGCAGCCCTGAAGATGGTTTTCTGTGGTTTCCCATTTTCACACCAGGCAAATGCTGGGGCTGTATCTTAATTAAGGCCACGGCCGCTTCCTTCCAACTCCTAGGCCTTTCCTATCCCATCGTCGCCATAAGACCTATCTGTGTCGGTGCGACGTAAAGCCCCTAGCAAAAAAAAAAAAATTTTAAATGAGGATGGGTTTTACGGATGAAGTAATAAATTTAATGGTACAGGAAACAAACCATAATATTCAACTAGTTCGAATGACTAAGCATTTAAGTAGATGAAGCTGGTTTACTGAATGAATAGATGGACAGAACACCGGATTAAATAAGGAATAATCTCCGTTTTCACTTGAGAATGGGCCTTGTCCAACTGTCATCCTTTAACTGTTACTGGAGTGATAAGACTGTTTTCTATACAAAAGTTGCTCATAGTGTTATGAGCAGAAACCAGTTTCAGTTACTCTTGAGATTCTGTCATTTTGCCAACAATGAGCAACAGGTAGGTAAATGGTACAAAATACAGCCCCTTGGCAACGTGATAGAAAATGAATTTCAGGAGGTGAAGACTCCAGGCTGTAATATGGCCATAGATGAATCTATAGTTCCCCCTGCCGCACCCCCCCCCCTTTTTTTTAAAAGAAGGAAGCCGTACTTTCCAGTGTCAACTCAGTTAAATGTAACTTAAAAGCTTTTCAGTCTGTCAAACCAACACACAAGTTCAATATTAATATTACACTATAAAATTCCTGAAAAAAAAAACACATTATTCAACAAGAAATAGTGTGTATTTTTATTACTGAGAGAAAAGCATGCAATACCATACTATACTATAGTCGTCTGACGAGAAGTCGCGTGGATGCAAGATAAGGTGTGTGAGGGGTAAGCATGGCTGCCACGCATGCGCCTATCTCAAGTCTCAAGCCCTGACAATAAACATCGGTTCCATTTGTGGTGACTCTTGTGAACTAAGGTCGTGAATTTTCAAAGTGGTAGTGCAATTTTGCCTTAGTTATGCAAATATAATGAATAGGGGCTCGCATTGTCTGCCATGACTAATGTTTGTAGCTAAGAGTGTAGTATTTGTTACTCGTGCTGTACCTACAAGCTGCCGTGTCTTCTCGTCAGACGCCGATGGTATATTATCACAATACGAGGCATGTATGGAAAAATTGCATGTACTGTACATGAATAATCACATTTCTATAAATATTGATAGGATGTCGATGATGCTGTCACATAATGAAGAATTCTTTCAAACACAAAATAGTAAATCAGATTACCCCAAAATAAGCAGATTCACTTAAAAAGAGGACATTTTGGATATTTTGGATCATCCACCCAGACACTGGACAATGGTCTAAAAAGGAGGGCATGTCTGGATAGAAGCCTACTGTTGGTCAATCTGTAGTGCTCGTGCTGTAACTTCTCCATTTTGAGAGCTTGTAGATACACAAAACAATCCTGTCCTGGTGTTGTTTTCCTTTGACGGCCCATGCCAGGGCACCCACCCAGTAACACTTCCAGTCATCTGGAAATGTTACACACATACCAAATTGTATTCTGAGCAACCCCTAGCATACCCCTGGCAGAAGCCTTCTTGAAGCAGTGTAAGTGCATAAGTGACTTCATATGACGATAACTGCTTGTCCCGTTTTCTACCTCAGCCTGCATGATTAGCCATGACTTGTAAACACTACACTCCACACAGACCAACCTTCACATACACTTTGAATTGAGGCACTTTTACCTTTCAACTGACACAGACACCTCCCAAAGAAAAATAGAATACATTATAACAAGGACAAAAGTTTCAAAGATATTGCTCCATAATATTTTTCACCTGTCCTCGTCTAGAGGCTAGCATGGTAACCTCACACCCAGCTGGTCCCTGGTTTAATTCTTGGCTCTGGTATGAATTTTAGACTACCTGAAACAGGACGCACTTGGACTCTGGCAATAATTGTATGTAGCTGTGAGTTTGCATTTGGTAGATGAGTTCAAATCCCACTGTCAGCAGCCCTGAAGATGGTTTCTGTGGGTTTCCCCTTTTGCACACCAGGCAAACTGTTCATTAATTAAGGTCACAGCAGCTACCTTCCCACAATCATATCCCTTTCTTATCCTTGTGTCGCTGAAAACCTGGATAAATTAGTGTAGTGTTAAACCACTAGCAAAAGAAAAAGAAATAAAAAGAGTAGAGAAATGGATTAGAATTTTGCTCTTGGCCATTATAGAAGAGGTTTTTCATTATTTCCCTCTTTAACTCCAGGCAAATGCTGCAATGTTATGTATGTCCATTTTCCTTCTAAATCCAGTATTGATTAATTACAAATGCATCAGTAGAGACATGACTAGTAATAAATCTCCATACACACACAAAGTATATGAAGCTGATGGTCAAGAATTTCTGATCCTCTTACATAAAGAAATACCACCAATGTCATTTTGTTCGTGTACGTAGATAACACATGGCTTTTAAACTATTGCACTTTATTCAATTATTCACTAATGCATTGAATTTCAGGTGGCAACACTGATTGTGAGTTTTACTGTGTGGAATCAAGTCTTGGATCATTAATGAGGTAAGCTGTAATATGCTGGAAAGATGTACATTATTGCATAACTAACTTAGAAGAACCGTTCTTGACTGGGTGGGAAGACTTTAGAATTCTGATTTTGTAGTTGCAAATTGAACATTGTTATTACTAGAACAAAGACTTCCATAGATCATAAAAATAGACGTGATTGACCTTCTAAATGTATTCAGTATAAATAGAGCAAATAAAGGACAAAATTCTGAACATTTCTTGTAGAAACTGTCATGCTTAGCAGAGCATATCCCTGGAAATCCAACATACCAACCTCAGAGGTGCCAACTATTATGGATTGTCCGTAATTATTATGGATTTCGCCTCATGATTACGGAATTACAGTTAAAGGGGAAATTATTACGGAAAAGCTGACATTATCACGAAAAATTATTTTCTACGGAACTTAATGTTATTATTTTAATAAAAGAAAGAAGGAAAAATGTTCAATCCTTTTGAGCCTTTTTCCTAAATCGTCCTTGTTTTAATGCTCGAGTTGGCAACAATACTTATTCGATCGTGACTTCCTTTCGCTACCCATAACTAATGTAAAATTCATTGTGAATGAAGGAGCTCAGATGCTGCTCTTCTCCACTATAAATCCTTCAGCAATGTTGTATTTGCTGTGTTAAATGTACCTGATAGTTAACAGAAAGATTAAGAAAGAAGGGAGGCCTACATTAAGCACAACTGTACTGGAATTGCTCATGGTTCAGAAGACGAAAATGTCATTATAGTGGGAAGGGTGCTTCAAGAAAAATTACACTGAAAAGTAGCTGCTGCGTGAGAAACAAGCTACAAGGAATGTTTTATCACAGAACTGACAGGTTGCGTACAAATGTTATTGTATAATATGATATACTTTCTAATAGATTGCTAGAGGGAAGGGCAATGGGGGTGTCATTATCGAGAAGGAAGGAGCATGTTTTGGACTTGACTCGAAATTTTTCTCTGGGGCGGAGGGCAATTGCTGATAATCCACTTCAAAGGTTGGTACCTCTAAAACCCTCTTACAAACATCCATCCCTTGCAAAAGTTCCTTCCAAGCAGCAATATGAATATTGTTTATAATATATATTATAATTAACCCAGATATCAGAACTTAACAGACCTTAACAGCATCTTAGGCAGAGAAGGAGACCTTCGGAATGGCGAAGATGGTGGATGAGGCATCCCATCCTCTCTGGGGAAAATTAGAAGAGGAAACCACTGCCTTGTGGAGAAGAGGGATCTTCAAAGGCTAAGGGAGTAATCCCTGAAAGAAAATCCTCAGATGTGTTAGGCTTAATAGGTCAGCAGATGAGTAAATTTGTACTTGCTTTCAACTATAATACAAGCCTCGAATGGAAGTTTAAAAATGGAAATGGAATTGACAAGTCTCTAACTACAGTTGCACAGTATGATGGTAATGCTGATGTTTGTGCAAGTGTTAGATCAGAGAGCAAAACCTGATTTGGAACAATAAATATTTTAACAATGAATGGGAAGGAAAATGAATTGATTGACCTAATGCAAAGACGAAAACTCGACATCCTGGGATTAAGTGAAGTAAAATGGAAAGGGAAAGGAATGAAGAAACTAAGGCATACACCTTGTACTGGATGAGTAACAATAAAGAGAAAAGAAATAGAGTGGGATTTGTAGTAAATCAGAATGTTGAACCAATAGCTGAAGTTGAGTATGTAAATGAAAGAATTATAATAATGCACATACATGTAAACAAGGAACTAACTACTGAACATAATACAGGCTTATGCTCCACAGACAGGATATAGCGTGGAAGAAAAAGAAGAGTTCTTCAATGAAATGGAAACACACATTGTTGGAGATGGGATCATGATAATGGGAGATCTGAATGCTCATGTGGGAACTGATAGAATGGGGTATGAGAATGTTCTGGGCCCATATGGGTATGGCAATAGAAATGAAGATGGAGAGAAACTGCTGGACTTTTGTAACAGAAATAACTTGATAGTAAAGAACACATGGTTTATGAAGAGGAATACCCATAAGATCAGCCGATATAGTCGGGATGGACAGTATGAAACACTCATCGATTTTATAACAACAGACCGAGAATGGGGAAGATACGTCATGAATACGAAGATAATCCCCAGTGAAAGTATGGAAGGTGATCATAGATTATTAATTGTGGAATTAAAACAAGTAAAAATCCCTAAAATTGTATTGAAGAAGAAACCAAAGATCAGGATTTGGGAATTGGAGGAGGAGGATAAAAGAATGGCATTCCAAGATTGTATAAAAAGGAAGTTGCCTAACACGGAAATACGAAGTGGAGAAGAAGAGTGGGACAATTTAAGACAGACATTTGTGAAAGCAGCAATTGAGGTACGTGAGAAAACAAAAGCAAAGGTTAAGGGAAAGGAGACAAGGTGGTGGACAGACAAAATAAAAAAAGAAATAAAAGAAAGGAACAAGGTGAAGAAAGAAATGGATAGGGAAAAGCAAAAAATATATCAGAGGGATGAGAATGAGATAGAAAGATTACATGTGGAATACAAAAGATTGAAACTACAAGTAAAGAGGAATATCAAGGAAGAAAAGGAGAAATATTGGGGAGTTTACCAACAAAATTGAGGAAGATAGTCTAGGAAATCAGAAACTATTACACAGAGTAAAAAAATCGAAAAGAAAAAATCAAGGCATTAGAGAGAGAAGATGGATCCATAGTACATGATGAAAAGGGTCTTCAGAAGGTGATTGCAAAGTATTTTGAAAAACTTTATAATGAGGATGACTGTTTGGAGGAAGAAGGAGATAAGAAAATGGAAATAATAGAGGAGAAAAAGAAGAGAACCCGATAACATGGGCGGAACTTGAAAGGGCAGTGAAAACAATGACCAAAAGTAAAGCAAGTGCAAGAGATGAATTCAATGCTAATATGATAAAGGAAGCAGAAAGCATTGGACAACAGTGGCTATATAGAGCCCTCAATGCCATATGGAATGATTAAAGGATACCTGAAGACTGGCAACAAGGAATCATTGTACCATTGTTCAAAAAAGGAAATAGGAAGAAATGTGAAAATTATAGAGGTATAACCCTATTATTACAAGGGCTAAAAATAATGGAGAAAGTCATAGTTAGACAAAAGACTGAGGGATATAATAGAAACACAATTAAAGGAAGAACAATATGGCTTTAGACCGAATAGATCAACAAAAGCCTTGATATTTACAGTGCGAACAATAATGGAAAAACGTCTGGAAAGGAACAAGGAAATCATCTTCATATTTTTGGATTTGGAAAGAGCTTTTGATACAGTTAGGAGAAAACATGTATGGGAATGCCTACTGAAAAGGGATGTACCAAAATCATTAATTAACAAGATAAAAATGTTATATCATGAGAGTAAAAGCAGTGTACAAGTGGGGAGTGGTTACTGAAACTTTTTATACAAAAAAAGAAGTCTCAAGCAAAGAAGTGCACTGTCGCCATTAATGTTTATTATATTGATGCATGAAATCGTAAAACGTGTAAAACAGAGTATCAGTAATGATGGAGTGAATGCTTTGGTATTTGCAGATGATGTGGTGGTGATTTGTGGAAAGGGAGAAAAGGAAGTACAAAGGAGACTGGACATTTGGAATGAAAATCTGAAGGAGTTTGGAATGGTAATTAGTAAAAAGAAAACCGGGCGAGTTGGCCGTGCGCGTAGAGGCGCGTGGCTGTGAGCTTGCATCCGGGAGATAGTAGGTTCGAATCCCACTATCGGCAGCCCTGAAGATGGTTTTCCGTGGTTTCCCATTTTCACACCAGGCAAATGCTGGGGCTGTACCTTAATTAAGGCCACGGCCGCTTCCTTCCAACTCCTAGGCCTTTCCTATCCCATCGTCGCCATAAGACCTATCTGTGTCGGTGCGACGTAAAGCCCCTAGCAAAAAAAAAGTAAAAAGAAAACTAGTCATGCACTGTGTTAAAGAAAGAGAGGTCAAGTGAACGTAGACAGAGAACAGTTCACATATCTGGGTAGCATTATTAATGGAAGTAATGAAATCAACCCTGAAATTAATAACAGACTAAGTAAAGGTACAACATTTTATCAAGTCAGAGAGCTTTTATGGGATGACAAAGTACCCAAGAGAACGAAATTAATGTTATATAAACAGTATTTCATACCAATTGGAACATACTGACTAGAAACGCTGGTAACTAATAAGAGACAAGATAGTAAGATCTAAGCAGTAGAAATGAAATTTTTAAGAACATTGGTTAAAAAAGCAAGAAAAGATAGAATTCAAAATATTAAAATCAGAGAAGAGCTAAATATAGAACTATTAGTACACAAGATACAGGAAGAAAGACTGAGATGGTTCAGACATGTAAAAAGAATGGGCCAGGAACGGGTAGCAAGAAGGGAATTGGAAAGAGAAGTTAAGGGAAAGAGACCAGTTCGAAGACCGAGAAGAATGTGGATAGATCAGATTTGAAAGGACATTAGAGAAGCTGGATTGGATGTGATGGAAGTAATGGAGCAGAAAAAGTGGAAGGACAGAAAGGAGTGAAGGAGGCTTGTTAACCACACTAGGGTTGATGATGATGATGATGATGATGATGATGATGATCAGAACTTCAAAACATTGCAAATAAATTTAGCCTCAAAATATAATTTGAAAAAACAGAAAACAAAACCAACACAACTAAAAGAAGTTACCATAAATGGTAATAAAATCAAAATAGTAACTCAATTTACATATCTTGGAGAAGTAATAACACATAACCTAAATGAAAAAATCTCACTCCAAACAAGAACATATAGATTAGCTAAAGCACAAAAATGAACATCGGATATCTACAAAAATAAATGCCTTTCAATAAATGCAAAAACACCGAGCTCGATAGCTGCAGTCGCTTAATTGCGGCCAGTATCCAGTATTCGGGAGACAGTGGGTTCGAACCCCAATGTCGGCAGCACCGAAGATGGTTTTTTCCATGGTTTCCCATTTGCACACCAGGCAAATGCTGGGGCTGTACCTAATTAAGGCCACGGCCGCTCCTTCCTGTTCCATCGTCACCATAAGACTTGTCTGTGTCGGTGCGACGTAAAGCAACTTGCCAAAAAAAAAAATGCAAAAAAAAAAAAAAAAAAAAAAAAAAAAAGAGAAACACTATAACACAGTTATAAAACCGGAAGCTACATATGCAGCAGAAACACTTTTTCACCTGAATAAACAAAGACTGGCAGACTTCAGAAAATTGAAAGGAGGATTGGAAGGACTTGCATCAAAAAAAAAAAAATACCAGAAAGATGGACAGTGGCGGATAATATCTAACAAAGTTGAGTACAAAGAGCTGGAACCCATTACAAATAGTATGCGTAAGAGGAGACTGGGATTCTGAACATATCATGAGGATGCAGGATTCGAGACTTCTGAAACAATTAGTACAACATAATTTCATCTCAAAAAATACCACAACAGGATGTAAATGGATCAGAGAAGTAAGAGAAGATCTAAAGAAAATAGGCCTTACAACAGAAGACACCACAAATAAGATAAAATTTAATACAAAGTCAAGAATACAAACGTCCACTTTACCCGTATGTGAAACAAACCAACAAGTGTCTGAAGAAGTACTGGGAGGACCGCAAAGCCCGAACAATCCCTTCAAAGAGAGAAACCTGAACGATGGACTGACTAAAGTGATCCTATGTGGTCATAAAACAAGAAGAAGAAGAAGAAGAAAATTAGTCTTTATATCCTTTTTGACATAATACATTCATAGTTTCAGAACACTTAGACCTGTGAGTGTTAAAACAACATGAAACTTTTAAATTAAAATTGATTTCTAGAAAACATGCATGACGACAGTGTTCAGTATCTAATGTCGAAGAGAAAGAACTATTATATGTAGGTACAAGACTCTGATCTTGGTATGACTTCATTGAGTGATGCAGTAGAGCTGCCATCTTGTGGTACTAAATCACCATACTGTGCGGCTAACAGTTAGTATAGCTCTTGACTCCAGCATGGTAGCACGTTGTATGAGGTGTAGTTTGATTTGTCTCAGTGAATTCTGCATGTATACGTTGTAACAGATTTTGGATGTGTTATAACGTGCTTGGACACATACCAAGTTACTATATTTGATCAAAACTAATTATCATGTATTATTTCGGCCTACTGAGCTCGTCGGAATTTGACTGGAAGTATATTATGCTGCAAGCTCATTATTGAACAGATCTGCCACGGTAGCGCTAGCATCCAGTTGGCATGCTGTTGAGATTGTACTGCCGTCTAGCAGCAATCACCGAACTTAACTCAGCTTCGTTTTCTCCATGCATTAACGACAATCGAGTGACTGGCAGTTGTTATTACGGATTTTTTGTACAAGAAGGATCAACTCTTGCTGTTGCCTGGACTTTTGGATTATATTTTGAGCAGAAGGTGGAGGAAAAATGTTAACCTTTGATCCTGGGTGATTGTATCACCATATGGCGATACGCCAAATTTCTTTTGATTTATTTTTCTTTTCATCATTGATATCTGTAAGTAGCATTTCTGTTCTTGTTGGTCCCGGAACTACCATGAAGTGGCAAGCCCTAACAATGATTGAATCTTACTAAATGGTTTTGGAATACATTCATCTAAATCGTGTTATGTAAAATTGTATTACCTCCGAAAGTGAGAAATTATTTGGACAAAAGGAAACTGTAATTTAAGGTTATCTTTTTGAGAAATAATTACCAGTATTTTGTGGGGCTTCGATGTAATGATTTGGAGGATTATTTGTTTTGATAATCATTCTGAGAACGTTTTCTTAGAAGTAATTCATACAAATGATGTTTTAGTAACACGTATGTGTCCCGAACTACTACACTTAGAAATGAGTATCCTTATCACTTGTGTCGGGGTTAATTCAACCAGTTATATCTTAAATATCCTATTATCCGTAGTAACATGTGAACGAAGGTGAATATAAGAGTTGAAAATTGTTTCTGATGACTAGTTCTGCCTTTGGAAGGTTACTGTTTAGGGAGCCGCCATTTTGGTTTATTTGGTCACGTAACCCTGTTGCTACGGCAGCATTCATAACTAATGTGTGGGGGCGTGTGCTGTGTTTGACCTGACATTTGACGGTCTTATCTTTGTTTAATTCTTGACATCCCGGTAATTGTGTGATTTTGTTCTTGGTGATTGACGTGGGACTGGATATGTGCCTTCGCATCTCTGTGTTACGCGGTGGTTAATGTTTTTAAATATCTGATTCTGTAAAATTATTTGTTCTGGTGATTCTTCATGTATATTTTTCACGTAAATGTTTATTCTTGATTTTGCGTTCCTAATGTTTGTTCCTGGTGGAACTTGTGATCGGTGACTTAGCTTATCCGAATTACATTTGGTTTACTTTTGAAGTAGTCAGAAGAAACACTTTTCTACTCCACTATCATTTTGTAGCTAATCCAAGATCTCGGAATTGGGATTCTCGAAAAGTACTCCATTTCTTCATTTTATTTTTAAACATTGATAATTAGCTCTGGGAAATGAATTGCAAAAACAGACTTATTTTATTTTAACCCTGATCAAGGTTTAATGACCTATATTTTGTGATTTAATTTAATCTTTTCTGTACTTCAACTTCGGGACTTGCAATTTATTTTGTCATTTAATTTCGTATCTTTATATTAAAATTTCTGTTTAACTTGAAACTGGTTTTATTTTAGTCAGTAATAATTTAATTATTGCTTAATCCACCTAACCTCAGTGGGCTCAGGTAACTTCCACGCGTTGCAACGACCTTCTGTTGGGAATATCTTGGTAAGTGCATTGCTTAATTTAATTCTCCCTGGTTGTGCAATTACTGCCGTGTAATACCTCACTTGTAAGTACGCAATAACATGAAAAACAAAATCAGATGGTGAACATTTAAGAAAATTGTGGTGCAAAGGAGTGTGCAATATTTCTTTTTTTGTAAAATATCACAACATAGAGTATAGTAGTAAATGGCTTCAAAATTTCCGAAAGCACTTTCAGCAACTAGTCAGAATTTCATTTAGTCCAAAATCACCAATGCAGAGCCTGAAAAGTCTCATCAGGAGTGTCGAAAAGTGGTTTCCAAGCACCGTGAGATGAGTGCCGTACAGATGGAGCCTGAGCCTAGCACATCTACTACCCCTGAGGTGTAAAATGATTTGGAACGTGTAGTCTTGAAGATGTGTAAATTTGTTTAGAATTAAGAAATAACATGTCAACAATTAAATACCCATGATTGTTACGGCATCAAGTCTATAGGGTCTGACATCGTGGTTAGCCAGTTCAAGTCCCATCAAAATGTTGGCTGGTTGGGTGGGAGAGGTGGTAATATACAATTTCTAATCACTAGATTATGTGTCAGAAGCCTGGATTTAATTCCAAACCTCTTCGCAGTGCTTATATTGAGTGAGGGCTTATGGTGCTGTTAATGGTGATTCGTCCATCGGATGGGGATGTAAAACCTTGAGCATACTCCTTGTTGCTCTCCGACAAGAGTAGTCTAATTGGAATAATAACAATAAGTTAATTTATTAATTTGACCACCTAATCAATACAATAAGTCTTGTCTTTGTTGATTTATATTGACATGTTAACTAAAATGGTACATGTTTTGCCTTGTATATAGGCATCATCAGCCATTGCCTTAACCTTGAAATAAAATCAGGCACCTGATTTACGTATAAGTAAAATAAAACTAATTTATTAAAAGCTTTGAAGAGACTTGGATTAAAATTAACATATGGTAAAAGACTAGTACAATGTTGGTTTTAAAGATATTACAATGAGTGAGGAGTTTACAATTGGTGAAAGTATTTGCAATATTGACATTAGAAGGCTACTATTATAAGTAAAATGAACAAAGCAACAGTCTGTTATAAACAAGTGGTAAGATTGCTATAAAATTATGTTGACCGACCAGCGGTTACAATTAGACAATGACAAGAATGACGATCAAAATCGTATTTATTCAAAAAATGATGTTGAATAAGATAATGTTGAAGGATGGTCAAATGACCTGTAATTAATTGTTTAAATGAGATAAAAGTTCAAAGTCAATGGCATATGGTTAAGTTGTGGTTCACTTTGATGAAAAAATACGAAGTTGTAGTTGAAGGTTGATGAATGATGTTTAAATTGGACCTCTATGGACCATCTCAATTTGATGCGATACTAAAACGTTGTTAAGAATATGGGTTTATTGACATTCTAGTCAAAAAGGCATTGAATCATTTGATGATGGTGAGGGTAACTTGTACGTTATGAGCTAAAAGTTATTGACGACTCGTTTGTTCAAAGTAAACGTGCCGGCCCACCTCGACACTCGATGAAGAGCACCGCGGTAGGATTTCATCGGGGTCTGCCCACGGCGCGTAGGAACCGCACGCGGATAACCACAGCGGCCGCGCGCTTTTGACTCGCCACCACCGGCAGGATGTCCCACGTCCCAGTTAGACACCGACGAGCGATGAACCGACAGCGTGGGACACAAATCCAACTACAAGCTTTTTAACCGCAACAACTTTAATATCCGCTATTGGAGCTGGAATTACCGCGGCTGCTGGCACCAGACTTGCCCTCCAATTGATATTCGTTAAAGGACTTAAAGTGTACTCATTCCGATTACTGGGCCTCGGATGAGTCCCGTATCGTTATTTTTCGTCACTACCTCCCCGTGCCGGGAGTGGGTAATTTGCGTGGCGCTTTACCTTTGCGCCACTGGCATGCAGTACGTACTACGTCATGCACTTCCCCTACTTGCTTGCTAAGCTGCTCTCGTACCTCGAGAGCGGGGAGCAAACTGGCTCCAAAGGCATTTCGCTCTTGTTTGATGATGCCTGGTCTAAAGCACAACAGTGGAACAGTCTTCACTCCAGACAAGACTCCTGGTGACTGCACGACTGTTGTAACAGCAGATTTGCTTGGTAATACCTCCCACCATGGATATCATGGAGGGGACCACCAGTCTGTCAACCGCATGACCAATGACAGAGTAAAAGAGCCAGCCTGTGGTCTTTTCCCCGCTGCACGAGTTACCGCGGGTTAGAAATGTTTTGCATCTTTTCAATGAGCTTTTTGCATTAATGTTTCGGTTGGAGCGGTTTCCCTTATTGCATGTAGTATTTAATATAAGGTAATTAGGCACTGTGTATATTTCTACTGTATGCTGTGCTGGCACTAAAAGGATTAGTTTCTGAGCAGAATTCATGTTAATGTAGCAAAGTGAGTTTTCTAGAATTCTTGTGCCATACACATTTATCATTAATATGTTATTACTGTTAGACCTAGTGCATAGATGCTTAAGTTATTTACTTTATGAAACATGAAAAATCAATTTTATCTCAGCTTATTTAATGACTTGTCATCTTCTAGTCTATTCATCACTTTCTAGGGTCTCCAATCATCATTATCTTTCTTACATGTGTACAAAATTTGGTTAGGTCTAGAATATTTGGAAGATGTTCTTGACACAACCTATTTCTGTTGCAGATGATCTACCAACAAGTCTTCGCAAGTAGAAGTAATGTCATGTCCAAAGCTGATTTATCATCTGTTGTATTAATACTAATACTAATAAATAATGTTTTACCATCTTTTATAAACCAGTTGTAATTTATTATTTTTTTTAAACATCTTTATCCAGAACTTCACATACTCCATTTCTCACCTTAAAATAACTAAATACCATACCTTATTGTTGGTCTCTGCCTCTTCCCTTTACTGTCATCCATACATGAATTTACCAGGCGAGTTGGCCGTGTGGTTAGGGGCGCGCAGCTGTGAGCTCGCATCTGGGAGATAGTGGGTTCGAATCCCACTGTCGGCATCCCTGAAGATGGTTTTCCGTGGTTTCCCATTTTCACACCAGGCAAATGCTGGGGCTGTATCTTAATTAAGGCCACAGCCGCTTCCTTCCCATTCCTAGGCATTTCCTGTCCCATCATTGCCATAAGACCTATATGTGTCCATGTAACGTAAGCATACATGAATCTACGGGGCTCTGGTTGTTTAATGGGGGTAGTGGTGGTGGTGGTTGTTATTATTGTTGTTTTATGAGGAAGTACAACTGGGCTACCATCCTCTCTTAACGTTAATCAGAGGGAAAAAGGAAGAGATCAGGTCCTTTGATGAATGAAGTTATTGGCAAAAGAAAGGGAAGAGCCATGAACATGGAAATGAAAGACTCCATAGGCTTTGTAAACCTAATACCATTGAAAGATCTTATTATCTTCAGCATTCATAACATTACCATACCTTTATTCCATAATTACAAGTACAGTACTTTCTTACCAATTAATCCACTGCCAGGTCTACTAATTTGTGAAATTTTCAATATTTACAAAAAAAAAATTATTTTTCTACCTCAACTGTGAAATTATCATATTTTCTTAAGAATATATTTCCAAATATCTACGAAACGTCGAAGCAAGCATGCATGGTGGAATGCAGAATGTGAAAATGTAATCAAAGAAATATTTGAGGCATGGAAATCATGGAATGAGAATAAGACTGTGACAAATTTGGAAAAATCACGAGAAATAAGGAAACAAACCCACCAAACACTGAGAAGAGTAGGAAGAGAACACCAGAAGTCACAGAAATGGATGAATACTTCAAGAAAAATAATACCAGATTATTCCATAGGGTCTTTAAAAATAGAATCAAAGGCTATATAGCACCGAGCCTGCATTTCAAGAAAACGGACGGAACTCTTGCCCTGAACAATAAAGATAACTGTGAGATCCTTGCAAAGTACTTTGAAGACCTCATTAACTGTGAATTGCCACGGGAAAAATTGGAGATTGAGAAGGACACAATCCAGAACCCAGATTCCAAACCACCAGATGAGGAAGAAGTAAGGGAAGTAATAAACTCCCTAAAGAACAACAAAGCATCTGGTAAAGATGGAGTAATAGCAGAACTATGGAAAATAACCAATGACGCCTTTATCACTGAAGTGACAGAACTGTTCCGGAATATTTGGAGAGATGAAAAAATACCAGAAGACTGGCTGGTGGCATTAATACACCCGCTACATAAAAAGGGACCGAAAACAGACGTCAACAACTACCGAGGAATATCACTTTTATCTGTCGCGTATAAGATTTTTTCTAAACTCCTATTGAACAGACTGACACCGCAAATTGACCACAAGTTGGGAGAGTATCAGGGTGGCTTCAGGAGAGGGCGCTCTTGTCAGGATCATATCTTGAGTCTAAAAATGATAATCAAATATTACAATGCGCGACCATCTCTTTCGTTGATTTTCAAAAAGCATATGATTCAATATATAGAGACACATTGATGGAAATTTTGAGAGAATATGGCATCGATCAAAAAACACTCAACTTACTTAGGTTAACACTAACAAACACCATATCCAAAGTGAAATTTCAAGGAGAGATCAGTAAACCCTTCCAGATAAAAACAGGTCTGAGACAGAGTGACAGCCTATCCCCAACACTCTTCAATATGGTTCTAGATAAGGTCATGAAAACACTGTGGAAACATAATGACTCAGGTGCTATAATAGGTAGTAAAAATAAACATGTCAAACCCAAGTGTTTGGCCTTTGCTGATGATTTGGCACTCTTCGCTGAGACAGGCAGGAAGCAATAACACAGATAAATGAACTACAGGAGATAGCCGAGAAAACAGGTTTAAAAATCTCCTTCACAAAAACAGAGATGATGAGCACGGACAGGAATTATGTGACGAGAGCAATGAAGACGAAATATGGCAAAGTGAAGGTCACAAAGCAGTTTATAAATACGTGGGAGAGATTATCAGCAGCAACGGGATGGATAAAGAGGCCATGGAAGATAGAAGACTTAAGTTGGAAAGGCTAAACACTGCCACCAAAGCCATTTACAACAAAAAGAATCTTTCCATCAGTGCCAAACTAAGACATGACGCTGTGGTAAAAGCAGTTATTCTGTATGGGGTGGAAACAGCAACGTTAACGAACCTGGAAAAACTACTAAAGATTGAAAGGAGAATATTAAGGAGGATTTACGGCCCAAGGTGGTAGAGGGAAACTACAGATTACGATCAAATAAGGAGATATACAAAAGAACAGAAGACCTGGAAACAACAATAAGGAAAAGACGGCTGCGATTCTATGGACACATGGTCAGAATGGATCCAGCAAGGTTAAATAAACCAATTTTTAATAAAATATACTACTTGAAGAGCCAGGGGGGATATGCCAAGCTGATGAAGGAAGAACTCAAGAGGTTAGGAATTGCAGATGAAGAATGTTGTGATAGAGACCAATTCAGGAAAAGACTTTCCAACATAAAAGTTCTAGTTGAAGAAAAGAAAGAGCGCAGAGGGGGAAGATGGACTGAAGAGAGAAGAGCGCAACATTCTGGAAGAATGAAGGCACTGTGGAGAAAGAGGAAGGAAGAAGGGATGATAAGAAGGAAGTGAAGTTGTATTGGCGTGGTCCTAAGTTTGGCCGGTTTGCAAGAAAGAAGATATTTCCAAATATACCATATTCACTGGTGTATCTTGTACCTTTGTGCACTCTATACATCCTTCATTCATTAACCTTATCTTTGTCAGAACAGCAACAGTTGTAGTTTTGTTCTTCTTCTACCAATTTTTCTCAAACCTGGTGGGAGTTGCAAGTGCTGTTCGTGTTGTATATATGGACCTGGCTCAGGATTCCTGTCAGATGCCCTTGCTAATGTCAACCCTATGTGGAGGGATGTCTTCACTTTTGCGAGTTGATAGTGTGGTATATTATGTATAAATGAAGATGTGTGGCATGTACACAAACCCCAGTTCTCAGGCCAGAAGAACTAACCATGCACGGCTAAAATCCCAAACTAGGCCAGGAATCAAACCCGGGACCCTCAGAACTGAAGGCGTCTGTACTGACCATTCAGCCAAGGAGCCAGTCCACTAAATTTTGTTTAAACAATATATGCAGTAAAGACCCGTGCATCGTTATATATTGCTTAACATAAACCACCGTTGTTTATTGTGTTTCTTAAGTTGTGCACAGCTGAGTTTACTGAAGCTATGGATACAGCTGTCCACAAAGTGACAAGGCACTTTCGTTCCTGCGAGCGACGGCGGGACATACTTGAATTTTTCTCATGAAAATTACTTAAGTGCCTTAACTGTTATTTATGTAGTATTATATACTGTAAATTGCACCTGTACTGTATAGTGATTGATAATCTTAAATTTGGGTACTCATTGAACACAAAATAATTTAACACCAACTCTTGATTTTCCGATCCCTGGGATTTTGTGTTAATGTGGTTTTACTATATTAACTATTCATTGATATGTGTTTACTTATTGTGCTGGGCTGAGTGGCTCAGACAGTTGAGGCACTGGCCTTCTGACCTCAACTTGGGAAGTTCGATCCTGGCTTAGTCCGGTGGTATTTGAAGGTGCTCAAATACATCAGCCTCATGCCAGGAGATTTACTGGCATGTAAAAGAACTCCTACGGGACTAAATTCTGTCACCTCAGCGTCTCTGAAAACCATAAAAGTAGTTAGTGGGACATAAAGCTAATAACATTAGAACAACATTAGAAGAGAGAAAGAATGCTCGCTGAAAACGAATGCAAGAATATTTTTTTTTTCTTTATGGCACGCTTTTACGGTCGATGTCCTTCCCGATGCCAGCCTTGGTTGAAGTGTTAATGAAGATGAAATGAATGATTGTGAATGAAATTGGGTAAGGAGGTGGAAGGAGTCGGTTGTGGCCTGTGAATAGGAACTGTCCCAGTATTTAACTGGAACTGAAAATGAGAAACTACAGAAAGCCATTCTCAGGACAGCCGACAGTGGGGTTCAAACACACACATCTCCCGAATGCAGAGCTCGGCTCCATAGCCGTACAGCACGTTAACAGGCGCGGCAATACCGCTCGGTCGAAATAAGTAATTAAAAAGTAATTATTTCTAACTGTTGCAATGCTTCTTTATAATGCAATCAATCAGGTTTGTAATGAATATAATATTCAATTTAAAGATATAACCTGGGCCGATGACCTTCGATGTTAGGCCCCTTTAAACAACAAGCAACAAGCAGAGATATAATAATGTTGAGAAGTCCTTTTCCTGCAAATGGTCACAGGGTTTCCTCAAAAATATATTAATCTTATGTTATGAATAAATATCTTTGTGATATTTTGTGCCACACAACTCATATTCTTGCTATAAATGCGTTTTCAAAATATTGATTTCATGTATATAAAATTACACTAATAACTAGTAGAAACATATTAGCCAAGAAATGCAAACTTAAACCGATAAAAGAGGAGCTACAACTTCATGCTATCTCACACACATACACGTATTCTGTGTAAAGGGTCTGGGTTGAATAGTCATCAGTCCCAAGTTTGGAGAGAATTGGAGGGGGGTGGTGTGTGTGTGTGTGTGTGTGTGTGTGTGTGTGTGTGTGTGAGAGAGAGAGAGAGAGAGATATTATTGCTTTAAGAAGAAGCACAGCTGGGCAACCATCCTGTATTAACAGTAATCAGAAGGATAATGCAAGAGGTCCAAAATCAAGAATAAAGGTAGGCAAAAGAAAGGGAAGGGCTACGAAGAATGTGAAAATGAAAGACTCCTAAGGCCTCGCAAAATGTCCCTCAGTGCCACAGTAATTTAATTAGAGAGAGAACTCAAAAGACATCGCTCAGAATGGCCACAGATATTTAACAATGTCTGGATTTGAACCACGTCTCTTGTCTGAGACAGTTGCAATTCATTGATCACTTGTGCCTTCCAGTAAGGTTCTTGTGGTTCCTTTCTGCTGCAGAGAAGGCTTTCTGTTAAGGTTAAGTATGATCTGCTGTGCAATCTTCCAGGTCTGGTGCCTTTTGCAGATAAGGGCAAATGATAACTTTTGCAAGGTAAATAATTTTAAAAAGATTACAAATGACATTAAGAGTTCAACATGTGAGTGATAAAAGGAAACAAACAAGGAAGCCTGAATAACTCACGTAGAATGCTGTTAGCTAAGACAGTTGCAGTTCCCTGCTAGTTCTGCCAAGTGTGATTCATCTAGTACACTTGGAAAATAAAACATCCAAACTTCGTACACTTCCCTACTGTTTATTTCCTGGTAACCAAAGAATAGTGTATTTCCTGCATGGATAACCCAAAGAGCATTCTGGTGTAAACAAGAGTGGTCACATTTCCTGGTTTCCAGGTGTGATCATTCAGCCTTCCTTACTGTTGTGCTAGTTGTGTTATCCCTGCTTTCTAGACGTGCCATTTTGTTTTCAGCCTTCTGTCATCAACCATTTTGTTCTCTGCTTTCTTAGCAAAAATTTGTTCATACTATTCTTCCATAAACTTTAAATGGGAAGTGTGTTGCTCCACCTTACCCAAATCTCATTTTTCTCTGACTGGCTCATCTACTTTGTAAGACTTATTCTTGTATACCACAACCATATTTCTATGTTCAACCATTCTCTCAAAATACTTCTCACAGGGAAAAGAATCGTACTGAAATAGCTATGCAGCAGAGACGTCCACATTTCTTGTGGGATAATACACTTTGTATCTTGCATGACAATGAGCATTGCCATGTGGCAGAAGCTGCGACTACTGTGTTGCGCAGGTGGCATTGGAAAGTCATGAACATCCTCCATATGACCTTGACATCAGTCTTTGTGACTTCGATTTGCTCTTTAAGGCATCAGCTTTCCTGATATTCTGTCATTGCTCTAAGCAGTAGAGCACTCCATTGATATAAAACCAAAACCACCTTACTATGGCTGCTGCACATTTGACAGAAGGTCCAGAACTTCGCTGGTGAGATGAGATGTAATGAAATTTTGCTGATGACCACAATAAACTCTTGGTAATATCTGTGTTGAATTTTGTTTACAACCCTTGTATTTAGATTTACTATGATGTGGTGGTGGTTGTTATGATCACTGTTTTAGCACTAGAATCAATGGACTATATTAAATACCTAGAACCGCCAATGCAGTCATTTTGACCGCTGCTGAAATGTTTATACATTACTAGGTGATGTACCCGTGCTTCGCTACGGAATTCTACATAGTATACAGAATTCTAGATTAGGTAGTGTACACGTGAGCAAGACTGTATTAAATTTCATAGCTCCTAACGTTACGCTAGAAACGCGACGGGGAAGTACCACATGTCTTTTATCATATGGAGACTGGGTTAGGGAATTTTCATTGTAATTGTAGGCCCGCTTGCCTACCATCAGTCACAATCAGGTTGGGGAGTTTTTATTATAATGGCAGACACTTACTCCCCACCTGCCTTTTTACATCCTCAGAAAGACTGTCTTAGTGCAGTGGCATATGCTGGTATCAAGATGTGGGCTACCACTAGACTTGGGTTACCCCTTTTCGATAGTTAGTTTAGGGAACGTCAAGCCTTAAGCATTTTGAGCTGTAGCCAATAGCCAACGGAGAAGCCTGCTGTGTTGTCAAGGCTTTCTTCACAAGCTACTGCCCTGGCCTCTGCCACTGCCAATACTCAACACCTGATCAATCGTGTTGGTAGCCTAAGGTTTAGCAAATTGCAGTCCAGCTTTGAGGCTAAATGGATAGAATGCTTGCCTTTGGTCTGATGGCCCCGGATCAATTTTCAGAACCAACCCCTCATACTCTTAATTTCCCTGGCTTGGGGACTGGGTTTTTATGACGTCTTCGCCATTCATTTTATCCCTATTAGGTCACCACCAAGCCTATACAGATGCCATGCACCATCATCATCATCATCATCATCATCATCATCATCATCATTATTATTATTATTATTAACATCATCATCATAATCGTTAAATAAAATGTTGAATTTTACAGCGGTCGTACCCATCGACTTAGGGTGACCAACCGCCCGGCATTTGCCGGACATGTCCTCCTTTTCTCACGCTTGTCCTCTGTCCGGCAGGCATTTATTATTTGCTATTAAATGTCCGGCTTTTTGCATGTTGTATTCTTAGTCATTCAGTTTCCTATTGTTTTCTCTGTGGCAAAGCTATTTTTGTTGCACCTCCTCTATTTCAGTCCATATTCTGGATACCCCTATCAGACTACGTCATTTACTCACTTAATAATAAATCATATCTTAAATTAGAGTTGTCTGAAGGGCCTGTCACCAAAGTGGTGACATCGCCCGACGTGATCTGAACGTGCTCGGTCAGGGCCGGGGAATTCTCGGCGGGGATTCACTAGTCAAGTAATGCTGGCTGCGGTATTACGTAGTTTTGTTTTTGTGCTAGTTGCATTCGGACCTTCTGAGTGAGTGGAGTGTTTGTGATTTTATTATGAAATTTGAATAATATCAGTATGTCATCACTCAAAAGTGGCGAGGCACAAAAGAGGAAATGTAAGTTATCGGAGAAACTGAAACAGAAGTACCCGTGTTTTAGAGAGGGACGTAACGAAAGTGAGGCGAAATGTTATATTTGTGACTGTTATGTAACTGTTGGAAACAAAGGTGCAGGTGATCTCGAGAGACATATTGCTAGTGAAAAGCATAGAAAAACAATTAGAAGCTGTTCTTTTAGCAGTAATATTGATTCATTTTTTTCCGATTAAACATTCCCCACTAGACAGGAAAGTTTGGGCAGCAGAGGCCACATTGGCATATCACACTATTTCTCACCATCAGTCGTATAGGTCTATGGACTGTACATCAAAGTTGGATAAAGTACTGTTTGCAGATTCTGAGATTGCTAACAAAATATCATACACTAGAACCAAAACTGAAGCTATCATAAATAATGTAATCGCCCCTCATTCCATTGACTTTATCACTAAAACATTGAATAATTGTATTCCTTTGTTCGGAGTGGGTACTAATGCTAGCAACCATGGGGCTTTGAAACTTTTTCCTATTGTTATACAATATTTCGACTATAAAGAAAATGGTATTCAAACTAAAGTCTTAGAACTACAAACATGTCCTAATGAAACTTCAGAGACAATATCCAATTATGTTTCCGAGACTTTAAAGAAGCATAATATTTCTGTTAAATGCGTTGCTTTTAGTGGAGACAATGCAAATGAATATTTTGGCGGGGTTAATCGTAGAGAAGGCAAAAACGTATTTTCAGCACTTAAAAGTAAATTAAATGAACATATAATCGGGGTTGGATGCCCAGCACATGTACTGCATAACTGTTTGCAACAAGGTGCAAATGTACTGCCAGTTGATGTAAAGAGTATAATTTTAAAAGTCTTCAATTATTTCCATATCTATACAATTCGCACTTGTACAACTCAAAGAATTCTGCAAGTTTGTTGAAATAAATTATGAACAGCTTTTGCGTCACAGTAAAATAAGGTGGTTAAGTTTGTTTCCTGCAGTAGAAAGAATGCTAAAACTGTTTGCAGCTCTAAAGTCGTACTTTCTTTCTCAGTCTTCAAATTCTGTTCCTGCTATAATTAGGTCCTTTTTTTGAAAACGAGTTTTCTGTGCTTTACCTGAGCTTTTCATTCCACTATGCACATTTTTCACAACAAAATGTCATACATTGATAAAGAAACGCTCTCTATAGCAGAAGTTTGCGACATATTAGGTTCAACTCTGGCCACACTGAATGATAGGGTGGAAAATAAATTCATACCTTTTAAAGTCAAAAAGTCCCTGAAATCCCTCACTGAAAATGGATGAAGCTTCATATTATGAAAGATATTCAGTTTGAAGATGTTCTTCCTTGTCTCGAATACTTGCAATTTAAGGTGTGGAGATTGATGATTCTAAACTTTTTGACCAATTTTGCAATGTTCAGAATTACACTAGGAGTTCCGAAATTGATAAACATACAACATTAGATAAGCAGTGGTGTGAGTTTTTCAAATATAGCCCTGACCTTGAAACATTTAGTGAGCTGCTTAAAATTTGTCAGTTTTATTTCGCTATTCCAGGTTGCAATGCAACCGTTGAAACCGTTGATTAATACACAGTGGTCAGAAGGAAGAAACCGTTTGCTGACCGAGTCGGTTAAGGGTATTATAATAGTGAAGTACAACTTTAAAAACATGTCATGTGGAGACTTTTACAATTATTTATTACAAGAAAATAATTCATCTTTGCTCCGAAAGTATCAGCATAAAATAGCTACAACTTCAGCATCTTCATCAACATAACAGTTACAAGGTATGTAATACTAAATTTTGTATGTAAATATTAAAATTCCATTTGTCCTCCATTTTAGAACATTTTTATGAAAAGACCTCTTTTCATTAAGAATCTGTCTTCCATTTGAAAATTTAGAGTTGGTCACCCTGCCATCGTTCACTGGTTAATTATCTTCCTCGGAAGATCAGTGGTGGTGTCCGACCCATGATCACAGGTTCGATTCCAACTAACAAAAGATAACACTAAACCTGAAAGACCGAGCTCGATAGCTGCAGTCGCTTAAATGCGGCCAGTATTCAGTATTCGGGAGATAGTAGATTCAAACCCCACTGTCGGCAGCCCTGAAAATGGTTTTCCGTGGTTTCCCATTTTCACACCAGGCAAATGCTGGGGCTGTACCTTAATTAAGGCCTCGGCCACTTCCTTCCCACTCCTAGCCCTTCCCTGTCCCATCGTCGCCATAAGACCTATCTGTGTCGGTGCGACGTAAAACAACTAGCAAAAAAAAAAAAAAAAACCCTGAAAGATTGCAATTCATTTTAGCAGATCTACCTATAAAAATAAAACTATATTACTCCTAAAACAGCAGACCTGCAGTGTCTTCCTACAAGGATGTAGAAGTAAACGGGAGTGAAATACCAGCACTCTGTTATCTGTATAATAAATTAAGTCAGAAAGATGAGGTGAGGAAATATATACGATGAGTAACGCATGGTTGATAGCTGTGGCGATCTGACGGACCGAAGCCTAGCACACCTATCCTCCGCCAGTCCCCGCGCCTGTAAGCTTACAGCAGCAAGCCGTGTGAGGCGTATCGCAGGGAGCGGGATGAGAGTCTGGGCTGCAATATCAGTCTCCGAAGCCTTGTTCTCAGAAATACGTGCAACGTCTTTTCTCAATTGCTTTCAAGTTTGCAAATGAAACAATGTGCCAGATGCTTACACTATAACGTGCTTTAGATTTCCATTGCTCGTATTTGAGGTATGGGCTTCACTGATAGCCTTGGTAGCCCTCAGTATACGCCACTGTCTTAGTGGTTTTCCCAACTGAAATGAACATAGGTCACTACAATGACGTCAGTAGGAATGGCACGATTAAAATCAATTCTTTCATATGAAATACTCGATCAAATTAAAAACCACACATTTTCTCACTTTTAACGAACAGTCCAAATTTCCAGAGCTGGAATGATCAAGCCACAGACAGCTGTGATCCATCAACACTCTTCGTCTTTTTCGGCGGGGAAGGGTGGGGGGTCGAATAGTGGAGAGTCCCAGAGCAAAAACTATGCCCTTTTACTAATCTGTTTGCTAGGAGTATCCGATCAGTTGGAAAATCTCGGTTCACTGCACCGGTGGCGGAAAAATCTATCTGACTTGGAGGCAAATTTTTCTGCCAAACCAGAGGAGAACCCCCATCTTCACTGCTAATTTGGAATAAAATGAATGTAGAATTTAATAAAAGTGATGAGGAAGAAGCTTTTCTTAAGGACAGGTTGAATTTTGAATTATTCACTGAATTGTGGTGCTATAATTTGGAAAAGGCCGAAATTGTAATTCTAGAACAGGTGATCTACTACTACTACTACTACTACTACTACTACTACTACTACTACTACTACTACTACTACTACTACTACTACTACTAAGTGAGTCTCTGCATTAAGTGTGCACACTGCTCATTCAAAACAGTGCGTCAGAATAGGGATCGAATAGCTGGGGTACTATGATGAGCCAGTGTGTTACGTACCAGCAGTATCAGAAAATGTATGAACCAGAGGAATGGCACGCTAAAGAAGAAATTTTTTTAACTCCTCAGCTATTTCCCACCAATATTCAGTCAGGCTGTTATACTCGGTATGCAGCAGTAATCCCATCTATCGGAGTTGAGAGGCAGCATCATAGACAAAGAACATCTCAACAAACAATGGTCAATATAATGTTGTTGATCAATGTTATGCGCTTTTGATATTGTAGGCCTTCACATTTAGTTTTCTTACAACTCTGAAATACCACTCTTATATCATACTCGGTACGGCAAAACTGAATAAAATATAAATGATCGGAAATTGTATTCTCTATAACTTTTGTTATGTAGTAATTTTCGATAGGACCAGTAACATAGGTATTTAAAAATTAAATTTTAGTCGCCTTCCCCTAAACTACAGTTCCATCCAGGGTGAATAAAATTGTTTACAGCTTAGACTGTAGTTTCTTATTCCTCGACTCTATATACTGATTTTCATTAAATTCTGTTACCCATTTTCTCGTGGCTCGGCGTTGATATGGACTTAGGAACAAAAATACAAATTCATGACTGTGTTATCATAGCCGGTACAGTAAAAACGTATGACATAAATGATCGAAAATGTAATTCTGTGTAACTTTAGTTATGTAGTATTTATCGATAGGACCACTAATAATATAAATATTTGAGAATTAAATTTTAGGCCTTCCCCTAAACTACCATATCACTCAGCGTGAATAAAATGATTTATAGCCTAGATTGTAGAGGCTCATCCCCTGCCTTTCATTAAATTCTCTTCAGTCGTTTTCTCATGATGCGTGTACATACATACATACAGACAGACAGATAGACAGAAATTAGGAAAAGAAAAAAGTGCATTTTGTTGTTACTATGGACGTGACTGATACAGAAATACCATTCTTTTCAAATTCTGAGCAATGTACAGACAAAACTCTTATTTTATATATATAGATTTTCATTCTCAATATGTGTAGTTTCTCATTAATCTGTTTGCCTCTGTTTCTCTGTATTGCTTTATGGGTTTCAATATTGATTCATGAATTAAAAAACACCACACACTTGTTACGCTGTTGCCATAAACGTGCCTTTTCGAATATGGAGTAAGTCCTGCATTCTCTTTCAAGTTGTTATGGCAAACAAACCTACCAGGTGTAGTCATCCCAAAGTCTGCTACAGTCCACCCTGTGATGCCATCAGGCCATCAGTACCTAGTAACATATTACCTGGCCATGAGAGGCTTTTATCTTGATTGACGCATTCCCTCTGATACCATGCTTTATGGGTTTCAGTTTCTATGTCTATAATAGAATAATTGAAAACTTGTTGGTACTCAGCCTATGCGAAGCATCATTACAATTTGAACACTGTATAAACCAAGGAATTTCACCGAAGTTGTTATGATTGTTATAATAATAATAATAATAATAATAATAGGAAGAAGAAGAAATGTGTGTCCTCATCCTTAGGTGGCGCAACTCTTTTCAGGCACACCGCCAATGGAGGTGAGCTGCATGTACCATCTTGGGTAGTACCGGGAATCGAACCTTGACCTCCGAAGTCAGCAGGTAATAGCACTGTTACAACAACAACAGCAACTTACCTTTAACCTGAACAGTCCGATTTTCAGTGGGATCTGAATCACTGCTTTCTGAGTGATTCACTTGAATTAGCAATAATCTTCATCTGCAGTTTCTGACTCTCTCTCTCTTGATTAAAGTACAGCCCCGACATTTGCCTGGTGTGGAAATAGGAAAACCACGGTAGATCTGCACCCACCATTGCCACAGGAGCATATATGTGAGCTGTTAGGTCTGGTATATTCAAAGGTGTAACATAAATGTGCTCCTTCAAGTGCCCTCACAAATAAAGATCTAATTTGTTAAGGTCTGGGGGACATGGAAGCCAGAACATTGGTTAATGACAAATCCATTTCCTTGGAAAGGCTCAATTTAATATCTCTGCACATTCATTCCATCAATGTCATGTGACATAATAACACAATGATGATGATGACACATACACCCAGCCCCCGTGCCAGCGAAATTAACCAATTAAGGTTAAAATTCCCGACCCTGCCGGGAATCGAACCCGGGACCCCTGTGACCAAAGGTCAGCACGCTAACCATGTAGCCATGGAGATGGACACTTTTCTCTTTAATAGTATGTAACAGTCATGAATGTACATCATCACATTTTTTTTGTTTAGAAAATGTTCTTTTCAGGGAAAAAAAATTGTATCTACCCTTCATCTTGCATTATGTGAAAAATTATCTAAGCCAATATCTGGACCTTAAAAATGGCATGTATGCTAACTTTCATTGAACTAACAAATCACTCAAAATGAAACTGAATTTAATTTGACTAAGCATTATCTTTTGAAGTTCATCATTTCACTTCAAGAGGTCTTCATAAAACTCCAGGTTGTTTGCTTTCAGGTACAGAATCATTGTCCATATCTGCCTTCATTTCTGCAGACAGTCTATGTGTAGAGCTCAGCAAAGGTAGATTCACTCCTGCTATCATGGTTGGCTGAATTCTTTTCATTACTCACACTTGTTTCCAGGGTGCTGTTTTGTTCAGAACAACTCGCAGTCTATCTGACTGTATTTGAATCCATCTTGCTACAGTAATATGCTCGTTGCTGGTGTTTATTAGCTTCTCTGCAATGGCTTTAAAGTCGATAAAGTCTCTTCCTGTTATCAGCATTACTTGGAATGGCTTTTTGGTTGTTGTAATGATACAGCCAAATCAGGGGGAACCTCATATGAAGTCTGGCATTTTCATCACACAAGTACCTGTAACTAAGTACTTGTGATTGATCTTCAGAAGCCAGGCTTATATGGTTAAAGCGCTGAATTTCTGAGCCCAAGTTGGTAGGTTCAATCTTGGCTCAGGTCGGTGGTATTTGAAGGTGCTCAAATGCATCAACTCAGTGTTGGTAGATGTACTAGCACATAAAAGAACTTCTGCAGGATGAAATTCCGGCACCTTGGTGTATCCAAAAACCATAAAAGTAGTTAATGGGATGTAAAACCAATAATATTATTATTAAACATTTAAGCTCTTTAGGCTTTTTTTTTCAATTGTAAAATTAACCAGCATTTCACCCCAGTGTAGCAGTGGGTTCAGCAGTTGGATTGCTACACCTTTCCAAGATGCTGGCAGCTAGTGCGCTATTGAGACACCACTGCAAGCCTCCTATGTAGGACAATGCAGTGACGGTGCACTAGGAGAAGCATGTGCCTCCACTTGTATAAATGCCTGCCTTTCCAAAGGAGGCTTGCAGTGGTGCCTCAACGGCACACTAGCCGCCAGCGTCTTGGAAAGTTGTAGCAATCCAACTGATGAGCCCACTGCTACGCTGGGGCGAAATGCTGGTAATTTCACGATTGAAAAAACCTAAAGAGCTTAAATGTTTAATATTTGCAATCGATGAAATTAAAATATGGATTCCTTCTAGGAACTCTATTTTTAACATTATTATTACTTGATCCCCAGAAAAATGCCCTTTGAGACAAGGTACATCCACACAAACAGAATCATTTTGTTTTTGTTCTGAGAACAACAGTTATCACTCCACATATTTAACACTTGTTTTGTTATAGTGCCTGAAGTGAATGCTTTGTAAACACAGGATGCAATTTCATAACCTCCATGGCTGCACATCCCTTCATGCCAGAGATGCATGTATCCTATGTCATCTGCAATGTAAATGCCTAGGTTGTAGTTTGATAGTTGCCCCATGTAGGGCATATCCCATGTGTAAGGGTAGGTATACTTTGTCCACGGAGTCTGTGAAGTGCGAGTGTGGAAACATATCATCTGCAGCTAGAAGGGTATTAGTTGCCTGGTCCATTGAAATACGAGGCCTGGGAAGGCATAGAGTGGGAGGTTTGGCTTAGCTTTCCACAATTGATGAGTAGTGTTCATACTGAGTGGAGCAATATTGAATTGCAGTGATTGTGGCAAATCGTAAGGCTGGATCAGTGTTGTGATCAGGAAAGCACTGTATTGTTCTGATAGTATTTGAGAACCTTTATGCATGTAGTGACAAAACTATATCTGATTGTGTTGTAGAAAAGTGTGCTCTTACAGGAGTTTGATAAACTTCTATATATAAGATACAGAAAGAAGTGAAAACATTGCAAGAGAGGGATGGACTACCTCATTTGGAAACCCCAGGTAAGAAATGTCCAAACCGGGCCCCACCAATTGCCAGTGCAAGGATAATTCATCAGCAGTTTTTTCGTGAAGCACCCTCTCGCTCACAGGCAAGATTTACACTTTTTTAATGCCACAAAGACGTGTTGAAGGCAGCCCTTTATTTTACAATGAATAGTTAATAAATTTCTAATTCTTATAATTTCATCTTTGTCATCAACATTATGAAATGATTATTTCCAACAAATTGGCCTGATTTATTCACAACCAACTTTGCCCAAATGAAGGCATGAAATAAATAAATAAATAAATAAAATTAAATAAGTCAACTATATGCACACATTCTCCATAATAATTATTGCTTCACCAACATTTCGGATTCTGGAGCTCATTCGTTTGGATGAGTCTGTACCGAAGGTTGGCAGAAGCACACTTCATACTGACCTGAAAACTGAACTTAAAATTAGAGGAAAGGGGAAAGAAAAATCTTTTGGTTGAAGACAAGATGTGGATAATTGATGGCCTAATGGGGGAGGAGCATGCTGTGGATGATACGATAATTTATTTGGGAGAGGACACCAGCAGGGATAATGGCAGCTTCACCAACAGTGATGGTGACTTTGTTGGCAGAGGCATATCTGATGTAGAACTATTGCAGAAGCTGAAGCAATTCCAGACTCAGCTAGGGGCCCCTGATCATCACACCACATGTCACAAGTTTTGAGCCCCTGAGTATTTTTATAATAAAGGGGCTACTTCTCATCAGAAATGGTGTTCTGATTAAGCTCTGCACAAGATGGCATTAAGCCAACACAGGCCCAATACCGAATACATGCACATGATGAAATCTGACACATACATAATGTTAATTGATTTTCTTAATGTGTTGAAGATTATTAAATGTGAACTTGTTGTTCCTGCCTATTCATCTTTTTTACTGACAACATTATTAAGACCAAGAAAGATGTGGAGAATGCTGTAATTGCTGGCACAGAAATAAATGTAAATCAGAGTTTGAACTGAATAAAAAGGAAACAACTTAGTTGATTTGTGTGAAACAAACATTGAATTAAGACTTATTTCATATTTAGTGATTGTGATATATTTCTACTTAACTGAATTTTTCACTGTTAAGAACAAGAGAAAGAAACATCTATATTGCTCATTTTCAAGCAACACTATACTATATCTATTTGTGTAACAAAATTTAAATAACTGCACATTCTGATAGTGAGAGCGAGGCTCCCTACTCTGTGAGTTGTTCAGCTGCCTGGCTCTACCCATGTTCACCCTCTCACTTCCTCCATGTGTTTGGCATGTGCAGACCTAGTTCGCAGACTCTTTGGACGGATTTTAGTGACAGCACTTTCTGGAGGGGGTAGTGGTAGTGATTATCGTTTTAAGAGGAAGTACAACTAGGCAACCATCCTCTATATAACACTAATCATAGAGAAAGAATGGAAGTCCTTTGCTGCAGTGCATATTGAACTACCAGGTTTCTGTGAATCTGTCCATCTGACTTCAGTACCTATAGTACTTTCTCTACAGTGCTGTGGTAAATCCCCTACCTAAACATAAACCACATCTCCACTCTTCTTATGTTTTACAATGGGAGTTACTCTATGTTTGGAAATTGCAAAAACCTCGCAGAAAAATAGTTGACAGACTTGAAGAATTTCTCCATATCCATCAGGAAGAGTATAGGCGACGGAAGTCTGACACCGACTATCAGTTGGGTCGCTTTATGCACCACATCTTTTTACCTTTACCGAAACAGTGTGCACAAGTGACATCACATAAGAATTCTGCTTATAAGTATCTTTTAATCTGTAAAAATCATGGAAGAAAAGTTTCTTCTGCTCATGGACTGACTCTGCATTTTAACATGCACTTGCATGACACCTGCAAAACAAACAAAAAAATTCTGTTAATTGCCAGATCTTTTATTTAGTCTGACGTTAATACAAAAACCATAAACTATAGTTTCTTTTGCCTGCATAAATAAAACCCAGCAGTTGGGTAAATCTACCCTAAAAGTTTGGTTTTGAATCATTTCATGCTTCACATAAAATTGGGGAAGATAAATGCTGAACATTGTGACACCTGTAAAAAGAAGAACAAATATCAGTTTCATCAAATCCATGCAACTTACCTCTTGAGCTGGTGGACTTTTTGATAGGACTTGATTGTTGTTCTTTCTTGTGTAGGGCAGTCATGCATTTCTGAATTTTTTCATTCTACTTGTTCCCACCCCTTCTCATGTTTCTTTCTCTTCCTGTTTTCTTTTGTATTTAAGTTAATTATCCAATAACAATAATAGTCTTTCAAAACTAAGACAAAATCTAATTTGCAATGGCTCAAATTGATAAAACTTACCAGCTAGCATACAGCACTTGTGTCAGTTTTTACACATTGTTGTTTGGAGATACTGCTGTTGACAGACATCTAGTGATCGAACATAGGACATAGATCATAATTTAACCTTAAACTAATTTCTTCACATTGTAACACGTAGCTTGTTATTTACTTTACTGGGTATGTATGGTCCAATGGATCTATGAGTTTCTTTTATGTGTACTCAATCAACATGTGCTTATGTGTTACATATTATTATACAAAGAAGCAGGAATTAGAATATTAAGAAAGAGGCTTGGTCTTGCAGATTAGGATACTCATTTCCTACTCCCTTAACCACCCACTCCCTCACCCTATAGTCACATGATGGATTTGATTTGTTCATTGGTTGTGACTCTGATTATGTTGCAGATGGTAGTCATGGGGAGAGATACATATTTTTGTGACAAAGATGGTCATTATAAAATTAAAGTATAAGTAAGTTTTTACTTTTGTTTTTTATTACACATAGTTAATATTGCTACTGGATTACAATCGCATTTCAATAGACCAATCTTCAGTGCTATTGAAGAAGCTAGTCGTGCATACTCCTGTAGATAAACCCGTACATCAGTGTAGCTGGTAAGACATCAAGGCTTCCTTTATCTACAATGTTGAACAAGTATTTCAGCATCTCTCCTGCAACAGCAAATGTTGTTCCTAGTGTAAGTCAAATATTCCTTCCTTTTAGAGAGAAATTCACAATATACAGAGCATTTTGGTTGTGGTCAGTACCAGTATAAATAAGCATACAAGGAAGCATTCAGAAACATTTAAAATTGATTTGTGTGCCTTGAAGTGTGTTGTTAGGTAGCTAGTTTTTTTGGAAGTTACTTGTAAACGTATGTTCCCATGAACCCGGAAGAAGAAAAATCTTGTAAAGATAGGTTACACTAATTATCATATCACGTGCTTATGTGTTACATATTATTATACAAAGAAGCAGGAATTAGAATTAGAATTGGTCTCGCAGGTTAGGATACTCATTTCCTTCTCCCTTACCTACCCACTTCCTAGCCCTACAGTCACATGCTGGACTCGATTTATTCACTGGTTGTGACTCTGATTATTTTGCAAATGGTAGTCATGGGGGAGATACATATTTTTGTGACTGCAACCATATTTGTCTCTTCTCTGCTGAGCATTTCAAGTCAGCATATTTCTTGAAAGCCAGCCCCGTGGTGTAGGGGTAGCGTTCCTGCCTCATACCCGGAGGCCCCGGGTTCGATTCCCGGCCAGGTCAGGGATTTTTACCTGGACCTGAGGGCTGGTTCGAGGTCCACTCAGCCTACGTGATTAGAATTGAGGAGCTATCTGGCGGTGAGATAGCGGCCCCGGTCTAGAAAGCCAAGAATAACGGCCGAGGGGATTCGTCGTGCTGACCACACGATACCTCGTAATCTGCAGGCCTTCGTGCTGAGCAGCGGTCGCTTGGTAGGCCAAGGTCCTTCAAGGGCTGTAGTGCCATGGGGTTTGGTTTGGTTTTTTTTGAGGGCTGGTTTGAGGTCCACTCAGCCTACGTGATTAGAATTGAGGAGCTATATGACGGTGAGATAGCGGCCCCGGTCTCGAAAGCCAAGAATAACAGCCGAGAGGATTCGTCGTGCTGACCACACGACACCTCGTAATCTGCAGGCCTTCGGGCTGAGCAGCGGTCGCTTGGTAGGCCAAGGCCCTTCAAGGGCTGTAGTGCCATGGGGTTTGGGTTTGGTTATATTTCTTGAAATTCAGTTTGTCCATCACGGAATCTAGATACTTCTTCCTCAGTCTTCCTCTTCCCTTTTTCCCCAGAACTTTTCCTTCCAACATGATCATAATTGAATTTGTTATGACATAGTGTGTGGCCAAGGAATTTGGTTTTCCTCTTTTCTATAATGGTGATTATCTCTCTTGTTTCATCTACCTCTATCGAGCAAGTTGGCCATGTGGTTAGGGGTGTGCATCTGTGAGCTTGGACCTGACTGTCGGTAGCCCTAAAGATGGTTTTCTGCGCTCTGAAAAAGAAGTACCAATCCAGAAAGGGGTGAAGGCAAGGCTGCAGTTTGTCCCTGCTCCTTTTCAGTGTTTATATAGAACAGGCAGTAAAGGAAATCAAAGAGGAATTTGGAAAGGGAATCACAGTCCACAGTCTTAGAGAATGAGTACAAGATGAAAATAAATAAGTCCAAAACAAAAGTGCAGTCGAACAAAGTCAGGTGATGCAGAAAATACTAGATTAGAAAAGGAAGTAGATGAATGTTGTTACTTGGGTAGTAAAATAATTAATGATGGCAGAAGTAAGGAGGACATAAAGTGCAGACTAGGACAAGCAAGGAAGGTCATTTTAAGATAAAGATCTGCTCACTTTGAACACTGATATAGGAATTAGGAAGGTGTTTTTGAAGATTTTCATGGTATGCAAGTGAAACATGGACTCAGAAAGAAAGAGGATAAATATTGGTCATAAAATGCCTTGAATTGTACATACAAGATAGCACAGAATACAGTACAACAAACTAATATTGAAAAACTGGTCTTCTTTCCCAAATTATGTTACAAAAATCTCTAGTTTTATCACTTTTTGAACTGATTTAACCTTTCTAAGCAACTTGAAACTATGGCCTTAAAAACCTTAGAAGCCTCAATTGCTGTGCTTAGAATTAATACTTAACAATACCTGTAATGGTTATAAACTCTAATATGAGCCCACTCTTTTTCTTGATCACCAACATGACAACCAAAATAGCTTAATAACCTTATTTTAATGGGTCTGTTCAAGAATAATGCTGACTTTTTATGGTAAACTGTTCTCACATGAAACAAAAATTGTTAGATGAATTTACACCAACAGGAGAAGATTTCTTCTTTGCAAGGAATAGAAACATACAGTTGACAAAAAGTACTTAAAACCACCTCTCAGAGACAAGCAACATTTAAACTATGTAAATTCCTCTCGTGATTCTCCACTCTCTTAACCACTTCCTGTCATGTAGAACGTAAAATGATAAAATCCTCTAATCCCTTACACCTTTGCAACCTTCTACACTCAGCCCAACTTTACATAAGCAGGCATTTCCCTCTGGATCCTGAAGAACAAGAGAAAAAAAGGGAAATGTTTGTGCAAACTGGTTTCAGAGAACTACTGATGCATTTCAAGCAGTCTCTGGTTCACTAACATTATTTTTACTTATATTTTCAGTTTTTAAACATATTTTAATGATTGATTACAAATTAGAGGCTGATGGAGGTTATGATAGCAGCACTATAAGAGACTCGGTTTACCGATGAGGATACAATAGAGTCCGGAGTGTACAAACTCTACAAGGGGAAACCTGGTGAAAGAGTTATCAAGACACTCCCACAATTTGGTACTGTGTTTGCGGTACACCACAAGATGGTTGACCATATTTTAGAGTTCACTTCATCTAACAGAAGAACCTCCTCGTTATCCTTCAGGTCTCGTAATAGAGCATACACAATCGTAAATTTCCACTCACCCACGAATGACACAAACTGTACAAATCTGGAAAATGTAGAACAATGCTGGGCCACCTTAGAAGAAACTCTAGATAAAATCCCTTTCCACCATTCCATCATACTCATGGGAGACTTCAGTGCACAAGTCGGTAAGGAGTGGAAGTACTGGAAGATAGTAGGCCATTATCCCACCCATAAGAGAACAAACAGAAATAGAGGACGTCTCATTGAACTCTGTGACAAGTACAACTTAGTTCTGTAATCAACAGCCTTCAAACGTCTACCTAGAAAGGCCCAAGGTATTACGAGGAGCCAACCTCTGATCACTACCTTTCACTTGTCAAGATTAATATGCAACCATTTAGGAAAACACCAAATCTCCAAAGAAGTCAGATACCCAGGTTCAACACTCTGCGTCTGCACGATGAGGATTGTGATTTTTAGGATACCCTGAGGAAGAATACAGAGAAAGAAGGATGGCCTGCCTTACAAAAAGCCTTGCTGGATGCCACTCAGGAAGCTATCCCTGCCTCATCAACCGAAGGCAAACACCCATGGTGGAGTAGAAAGTGTGATGAGGTTATAGAAGAAAGGCGTAAAGCCTGGACTAGGTGGAACTAACATAAAATTGAAGCCAATTATGAAGCCTTCCTCGTGCAAAGAAAAGCTACAGCTAACACCATCCGCAGAGCCAAGAGAAATTACCTCAGGAGCCTAATGCAACAGGCTGAAAATAATTGTCAGAGAAACAACTCAGGAGACCTGTACAAAGGAATTAAGAAGCAAACAACCCAGTACACAGCTCCTACCCTCATCCTCCACGGGCCAGATGGAAAACTTCGACTGAACAATAAAGACTGCACCAAAACACTTGCAGATTATTTCCAGAAGCTACTAAATGCAGAGGAACATAAAGAAAAGCTTATTTTCCATGAGCCTTCACACAGGAACCTTGATTCTCAACCACCTACAAGAGAAGATATAATGGACATCATTGTTGGTCTCAAGAACAACAAGGCTTCAGGTGAAGACGGCATAGTTGCCAAGATGTGGAAACATGCAGATGACCAGTCTTTGCAGAGCATCCATCAAATCATAAAGGACATATGGACAACAGAGTCCCTACCCGAAGGATGGACCTCTGCCGTGATTTATCACCTCCACAAGAAGGGAAGTAAGACAGACCTCAACAATGATAGAGGTTTTTCCTTGTTACAAATTACCTACAAGATCCTCTCTGTAGCCCTGCTCAATAGAGTCACCACACAGCTAGACTCACAATGAGGTGAATACCAAGCTGGTTTCCGTAAGACTAGATCTGCCCAGAACGGATACACAATCTTAAGACAGTTCTCAATTACAAAAGCTGAGGTGGACATCCCTGGATGGTGGTCCTACTAGATTTTCAGAAAGCTTATGACTCTGTGGACAGAGACACTCTTTTCTCCATACTATGGGAACTTGGTCTGGATGGGAAGATCCTACAATTAGTTCAAGCCACTCTGAGGAATACGGCGTCCAAGGTCAGATTCAGAGGTGAACTATCCGAAAGCTTTCCAATCAGAACAGGAGTTAGACAGGGTGATGGTCTCTCCTGCATTCTCTTCAACTGTGTCCTGGAAAAGATCATTAGGGAATGGAGAACGATGCTACCACCAGGATCTGGACTGAAGCTTGGGTACAAGAGAGACAACCTCATTGTCCCATGCCTAGCCTTTGCCGATGACCTCATTCTACTGGCAAACAATATAGAGGAGGCTACCTACAACTTACAGAGTCTTTATAGTGTAGCGGTTAAGACTGGTCTGAAGATCAGCATCAAGAAGACTGAATTTATGACCAATATCAAGGAGGCCCCTTCTACAATTCCTCTCACAGACGCTACCATATGAAAAGTATCTGCAGTTAAATACTTGGGAGAATGGATCTCTGCAAATCAGAGCGAGGACTTAGCCATAGATACCAGATGTACCAAGTTTGAAAGGGCTTATCACTCCTGTCGTAGTATCTATTCATCTAAGTGCCTCTCCAAGGACCTCAAACTCAGGCACTACAACTCGGTTGTCAAACCATCTGTTCTGTATGCTTCTGAGTGCCTTGTAATGGCCAGGAAGGGCCAACTCAGAAAGCTAGAGTTAAAAGAGAGGAAGATCCTGAGGAGGATATTAGGACCAATCAGAGAGGAAGGAGGCATTTACAGAATCCACCATAATGATGAACTGTATGAACACCAGAAGGACATCATCACATCTGTAAGGAAAAGGCGCCTGACCTTTTATGGACACTTGGCCCATCTGGATTCCGAAAGACTCACCAACAGGATATTCACAGTAACAGGAAGAGGCAAGGCTTCTAAGAACAAATGGATCACGTCAGTTAAGTTGGATATGGAACAACTAGATATCCCACTGGGACAAACTCATGACCGACTACTGTTCCGTCAAGCCATCCGACACGGAGTTTTTCCAACATCCCTTAAAGTAAGAAGACTAGAGGAACTAAGTGGACAGAGGAAAGAAAGCTGGCTCATAGTCAGCAAATGAAGGAGTATTGGAAAAAGAAGAAGAAAGCAACAACTTTACTGAAGAGTAGATACAAGCCCCGTGGTCCTCAGTAGGCCTAAATGACAAAAAAGAAGAAGAGGCTAATGGAACATTTTCATGTTCATATTACTTCATAAACTTAACTTCGTATGCCTGTCCTTATGTCGCAAAAACTTGTTAACTAACAATACCATTCTAAAGCAATTATAGGGTAATGATAAAATGAATAATTTCTTTTCTGTGTATTTAATGTCTTGATGTGGTAATGGTGACACTTAAGAAACATATTTAAGACCATGATATCAGTTGTCCAGGGTCTAGTTCCTGGTTCTTGGTTCTGACAAGTCATCAAGATTGGTTTGAGGAACTGGAGCAATGTGCACTCAGCCTTATGAAACAGAATTAAGACAAGGCAATATGGCGACATACATGCCAGTGGTTACAGGTTCTACAATGGGCTTTATGTCGCACTGGCACAAGATAGGTCTTATGATGACAATGGGATAGTAAAGGGCTAGGAGTGGGAAGGAAGCAGCTGTGGCCTTAATTAAGGTACAGCATTTGCTTGGTGTGAAAATGGGAAATCACAGTAAACCATCTTCAGGACTGATGGCAGTGGGGTTCGAACCCACAATCTCCTGAATGCAAGCTCACAGCTACATGCTCAAAACTGCATGATCAACTTGCTCAGTCGAGTCTTTACAAGTGTTTTCTGTGCATTAATAATTGTCTATTAGTAAATAGTGTAGTGACATACTCAAAAGGTGTAACAGTGCATTCATGTAATTCTCCTGATGATATAATTATGGATCTACCAGGTTGTGTATTATCTGCATTGGTGTGGTATGCTGCTGACACCATCCTTTACAGAGCCATTTGAAATGAGAACAGCATGGACAGGTTCCAGTCAGATCTTGATAATGTGGCTGTGTGGTGCAATGTACCATATTTATTCGTGTAAAACTCTCGGTAAGTAAAGTGTCTCACTTTGTGTGGCAATGAGAGTCTTGTGCTGCTGAGAGTACTGCAACCACTTTGTGATGCAGAAAGCAGGGTTGTCAGACTGCCTATTACTGGGCAGCCACTGTGGTGCTTAACTCTCGCATTAATTGGAGACATTGAGCTGAACCTCGGGACCTTAGCAGTGTACAGTACGTGAAAGTGGTAGATATTGTAACTGGCTATTTATAAACTATACCAGTTGTTTGCCAAGAAATCACATAACATGTGCAAAAATTCCAACTTCTAGGTACAGGAAATTAAAGAAGAGGCGACATTGGCTTTGTGAAATGCCGCTATTAAGGAACACTTTCTTCTCCTATACCAGTGATATTATTATTGATTTTGTAAATAGCTACAATTGTAAGTATGTTAATAATAATGAGATTCTTTTTGTGTTTAACACAAGTAATATTTTGCACCCAAGCAGAAAAGACAATATTCTTGATTCGTTCATAAATCTCAGTCCCACTATAGTTTGTATCAGTGAAACGTGGGTGTCAGACACAATTAAAGACTCAGATGTGCTACCAGATTCCTTTGCTCTGTTCCTTAAGGACCGGCTCCTAACCTCAGGAGGAGTTCCTCTTGCTGTAAAACCAGAGTGTAATCCAACAGGACATCCATGTTGGCAATGACTGCTGAAGTCTTGTGGGTAGGAAAAAAAAAAAAAAAAAAAAAAAGAGATGAAATGGCGTATGGCTTTTAGTGCCGCAAGTGTCCGAGGACAAGTTCGGCTCACCAGATGCAGGTCTTTTGATTTGACGCCTGTAGGCGACCTGCGTGTCATGATGAGGATGAAATGATGATGAAGACAACACATACACCCAGCCCCCGTGCCAGCGAAATGAACCAATTAAGGTTAAAATTCCCGACCCTGCCGGAAATCAAACCTGGGACTCCTGTGACCAAAGGCCACTGTAACTGTGTTTTAAGCATTAATTTTATGCTTTGCTACACCCGGTCACTAGGCACGACATAGTAACATGGTAGACTGACTTACATAAATGATTTAAATAATGTATGTTTTTTGCACAGACTATAGCAATTAAGATGTACAATATTATAGGTTAGGATCCACCTTTCAATACTCCGTAATAAGATGGTAAAAAGTAGTTACAACCTGTTTAATGGGACCGGTTTCAACACATTTTAAGTGTCATCATCAGCCAATTTGCGAAGATCTTAAAACAACTAGCACATTGAATACAGGCAAAAAATTAATTAACATTGTATTATAACGTAGCAATTCAGTAAATGTTCAAAACACAATAATCACAGTCACTCTCTTGACTGTGATTATTGTGTTTTGAACATTTACTGAATTGCTACGTTATGATACAATGTTAATTTATTTTTTGCCTGTATTCAATGTGCTAGTTGTTTTAAGATCTTCGCAAATTGGCTGATGATGACACTTAAAATGTGTTGAAACCGGTCCCATTAAACAGGTTGTAACTCCTTTTTACCATCTTATTACGGAGTATTGAAAGGTGGATCCTAACCTATAATATTGTACATCTTATTTCTCTATTCAATACGGAACAATAATGAAGTTTTTAACTTTAAATGACTATAGCAATTGTCGGGTGTGGTCATAATCATTTGTATGCTGAGCTTGCAGGGTATTAGTATAACAAAGGATGCAGTGGTGGTAGTGGTGGTGGTGGTGGTGGTGGTGGTGGTGGTGGTGGTGGTGGTGGTGGTGGTGATTATTGTTTTAAGAGGAAGTACAACTAGGCAACCATCCTCTATATAACACACACTTCAAAAAATGAAGATATCGGCCAAAGGAAGACAAGGGCCACGAAGGGCGTGAAAATGAAAGACTACCTCGCCCTCGCAAACCTAATAGTGTTGGGGTCGGAAAAGAACAAGAGTTGACCAAGGGAGGTCAGATAGGATAGATGAAAGTGAGGAGCCTGGCACAAGTAAGTGGAAGTAATGCCAGGACTCAGCTATGGGCCCCGTGATCGCCAACCCATGCTCCAAAGTTCAGAGCCCTTTCGGTCCCTTGTAGTCGCCTCTTACGACAGGCAGGCAATACCATGGGTGTTATTCTACCGCCCCCACCCACAGGGAGGAACAAAGGATGCCAGTGTAGAAGTATCGAACATTTTCACACATTTGTTGGGCTGCATAGAACAAAATTAGTAGGCGCAAGACAATCACCCAGTATATGTGTTTATTTTACATTCTTTCTCATCTTTCATAACATTTCATTTCTATTGCCTGTATTCTACTAGTTCTTGAGTTTTCAATTCCAAACCTCTCCGCAGTGTTCATATGGCAACAGGGCATGTGGCACTGTTGATAGCGATTTGTATATCATATTGGGATGTTCAGCCTTGAGCTAACCCCTTGGTGTTATTTGACAGGAGTAGGCTATATACTGAGACCAGGTTTCACTCTCTTCCTACCTCTTTATCATCTTGCACCCAGGCATGCAGATGGGCCGTCGTCATGGTTCTCAGTTCACAGCCTGCACACATCATTCTCACAGTTCAGGATGGTATTCGCTGTCCACACACTCCAGTAGAACTCCGCTCATAGCCCCATGCCGAAATCCGATGCTCTCTTCCACATTGTACCAGAAAACGCGACATTCTCTTCCAGCAGCTGGCCCAAGAGACACACCCATGATGACAGCTCTATTTGGCAGACACTCCAACAGACAACAGACTAGTACACTCATTTCAGGCTGTACTCACACTCGACCACTGACTGACGGAGCTTACACTGAGCTCACCCGTACTGAACTGAACTCACCACACCAACTAAACCAACCTGAACCCACCCTATCTGGATGTTTCCAGAAGGGATCCACCTCCCAGAGTCTTCCCAAAGATGAATACTCTTGGTGCACTGTTCAGAGTCTGGAGGCCTCCAATGAGGGAGCAGGACAATCCAGATAGCAATGGTGGAAGTGCTGGCCAGTCCGTAACTGTCTCTCCTCTGCCTGGTAGGAAAACAGTGGGCCTTCCTTGGTGATGTGCATGTGATTGGAGCTGACAAGCTTGCACCCCTTCCTGTAGTTGTACATTGGCATGCCAGACTCAGCGGGTCACCACGCCACACTATCTTGAGCAACCCCTGGCATTCTGGCAACATATCTTTGTGAGTAGATTTCTTGAAGCAGTGTAAGTGGCTTCATTTAACAACAACTGCTTCCCCCATTTCCTAGCTTGGCAGTCTGCACGATCAGTCATTATGTGTAAACAGTACTCTATGCATAGATCAGCCTTCATACACACTTTGTATTAAGGCACTCGTACTTCTCAACCGGCACTGAGACTTCTCAAACATCTGGTTGACAGTAGAGCCCTCTATTACATAAATACGGCATGTTCTTTTTTTTTTCTTCATAATAGTCCAATCCCTATCTCACTATGCATTTGTACAATGTTAGGAACATAAAAAGATGAGACCAGATAATTTTTATTTTTTTGAGCATTGAATCTGGTTTATGGTTCATGTTTGTGGGTTACTGTAGTCACGTCCTAGTTCGTGAACCACGGGCAACGGCTGAGTGGCCTAGTAAGTGGTCCTGAGAGTCGGGATACCAGTTGCTATGGAATGGGAGTGGGCATCTCGGACATATTCTGAGTCGTGGCCCTCCTTGTGCTCAGACGGCTAGGACTATACAATCCACCGGTGGTCCATAACCCGTTAGAGGAGAGATCCTCACTTGGACTATGTGTAAGTAGGGTAGCATCCTGCTTCATGAATCTACCGAGCTCAGAACATTTTAAGCAAGCCTCGGACCTATGGGAGTAACGGAGTCCCACTCCCATTTGACAGGCGAGGGACTCCTTGGAAACAACTTGGCGAACGAAATGGAATTCGATGGGGAGCTATCAATATTAATGGGGCTTATGGAAGAAAGAAAGTAGAACTGGCTGAGTCAGCAAAGAGGATGCATCTGGATGTGCTAGGAGTAAGTGATATTCGGGTAAGGGGAGATAACGAGGAAGATATGGGAGATTATAAAGTGTACTTGACGGGTGTTAGAAAGGGAAGGGCAGAGTCTGGGGTAGGGCTCTTTATCAGGAATACCATTGCACGGAACATAGTTTCTGTTAGGCACGTAAATGAGCGAATGGTGTTGGTAGATTTGTCATTTGGAAGAATTAGGACTAGAATTGTGTCCGTGTATTCACCATGTGAGGGTGTGGATGAGGATGAAGCTGACAAGTTTTATGAAGCATTGAGTGACATTGTGGTCAGGGTCAACAGCAAGGATAGAATAGTGCTAATGGGCAATTTCAATGCGAGAGTTGGGAATAGAACTGAAGGATACGAAAGGGTGATTGGTAAATGTGGGGGAGATATGGAAGCTAATAGGAATGGGAAGCGTTTGCTGGACTTCTGTGCTAGTATGGGTTTAGCTGTTACGAATACATTCTTCAAGCATAAGGCTATTCACCGCTACACATGGGAGGCTAGGGTTACCAGATCCATAATAGACTATATCTTAACCGACTTCGAATTCAGGAAATCTGTTAGGAATGTACGAGTTTTCCGCGGATTTTTCGATGATACAGACCACTATCTGATCTGTAGTGAACTAAGTATCTCTAGGCCTAGGGTAGAGAAAGTGAAATCTGTCTGCAAACGAATAAGGGTAGAAAATCTCCAGGACGAGAACATTAGACAGAAGTACATGGATATGATTAGTGAGAAGTTTCGAACAGTAGACAGTAAGCAGGTTCAGGATATAGAAAGTGAATGGATGGCATACAGGGATGCTGTAGTAGAAACAGCAACGGGATGCCTAGGAACAACTGTGTGTAAATATGGAAAAAGGCGAACATCTTGGTGGAATGATGAAGTGAGAGCAGCTTGTAAACATAAAAAGAAGGCTTATCAGAAATGGCTCCAGACAAGGGCCGAGGCAGACAGGGAGTTGTATGTAGATGAAAGAAACAGAGCGAAACAAATAGTTGTTGAATCCAAAAAGAAGTCCTGGGAAGATTTTGGTAACAACCTAGAAAGGCTAGGTCAAGCAGCAGGGAAACCTTTCTGGACAGTAATAAAGAATCTTAGGAAGGGAGGGAAAAAGGAAATGAACAGTGTTTTGAGTAATTCAGGTGAACTCATAATAGATCCCAGGGAATCACTGGAGAGGTGGAGGGAATATTTTGAACATCTTCTCAATGTAAAAGAAAATCATCCTGATGGTGTTGTGAACAGCCAAGCTCATGGGGAGGAGGAAAATGATGGTGGTGAAATTATGCTTGAGGAAGTGGAAAGGATGGTAAATAAACTCCATTGTCATAAGGCAGCAGGAATAGATGAAATTAGATCTGAAATGGTGAAGTATAGTGGGAAGGCAGGGATGAAATGGCTTCATAGAGTAGTAAGATTAGCATGGAGTGTTGGTAAGGTACCTTCAGATTGGGCAAAAGCAGTAATTGCACCCATCTATAAGCAAGGGAACAGGAAGGATTGCAACAACTATCGAGGTATCTCATTGATTAGTATACCAGGCAAAGTATTCACTGGCATCTTGGAAGGGAGGGTGCGATCAGTCGTTGAGAGGAAGCTGGATGAAAACCAGTGTGGTTTCAGACCACAGAGAGGCTGTCAGGATCAGATTTTCAGTATGCGCCAGGTAATTGAAAAATGCTACGAGAGGAACAGGCAGTTGTGTTTATGTTTTGTAGATCTAGAGAAAGCATATGACAGGATACCGAGGGAAAAGATGTTCGCCATACTGGGGGACTATGGAATTAAAGGCAGATTATTAAAATCAATCAAAGGCATTTATGTTGACAATTGGGCTTCAGTGAGAATTGATGGTAGAATGAGTTCATGGTTCAGGGTACTTACAGGGGTTAGACAAGGCTGTAATCTTTCACCTTTGCTGTTCGTAGTTTACATGGATCATGTGCTGAAAGGTATAAAATGGCAGGGAGGGATTCAGTTAGGTGGAAATGTAGTAAGCAGTCTGGCCTATGCTGGCGATTTGGTCTTAATGGCAGATTGTGCCGAAAGCCTACAGTCTAATATCTTGGAACTAGAAAACGGTGCAATGAGTATGGTATGAAAATTAGCCTCTCGAAGACTAAATTGATGTCAGTAGGTAAGAAATTCAACAGAATTGAATGTCAGATCGGCGATACAAAGCTAGAACAGGTCAATAATTTCAAGTATTTAGGTTGTGTGTTCTCCCAGGATGGTAATATAGTAAGTGAGATTGAATCAAGGTGTCGTAAAGCTAATGCAGTGAGCTCGCAGCTGCGATCAACAGTATTCTGTAAGAAGGAAGTCAGCTCCCAGACGAAACTATCTTTACATCGGTCTGTTTTCAGACCAACTTTGCTTTACGGGAGCGAAAGCTGAGTGGACTCAGGATACCTTATTCATAAGTTAGAAGTAACAGACATGAAAGTAGCAAGAATGATTGCTGGGACAAACGGGTGGGAACAATGGCAGGAGGGTACTCGGAATGGGGAGATAAAGGCTAATTTAGGAATGAACTCGATGGATGAACTTTACAAAAGAAAATATTTATAAAATCCTCCTATCAATACAATTCAAGTCATCTGTTAGATGAAGCAAAGTCTATACATGTTTCAGCCTAATCTCAAGGCCATCTTCAGTAGTAAAACAATGATTACATAATATACAAACAAATTAAAAAACATAATGATGTGAAGTGACAGTGATCATGATTAGTGAGTTAAAAACACACATTGAGGTGCAAAGTCCTCTCGTCTAAAAGATCTTGCTGACTGTTAAATAAAACACTATGCTGAGGAGTGTAGTGAGACCGTCAATACTACATCATCTCCATTCGAGACGACAACTTTTAATTACAAATGTTTACACGTTTTATTCGTAGTATTGACAGTCTCACTACACTCCTCAGCATAGTGTTTTATTTAACAGTCAGCAAGATCTTTTAGACGAGAGGACTTTGCACCTCAATGTGTGTTTTTAACTCACTAATCATGATCACTGTCACTTCACATCATTATGTTTTTTAATTTGTTTGTATATTATGTAATCATTGTTTTACTACTGAAGATGGCCTTGAGATTAGGCTGAAACATGTATAGACTTTGCTTCATCTAACAGATGACTTGAATTGTATTGATAGGAGGATTTTATAAATATTTTCTTTTGTAAAGTGATAACCGTCAATACGGAATGAGATTCATAACTTACAATCGATGGATGAAGCTGTACGCATAAACCGGCTTCGGTGGTGGGGTCACGTGAGGCGAATGGAGGAGGATAGGTTACCTAGGAGAATAATGAACTCTGCTATGGAGGGTAAAAGAAGTAGAGGTAGGCCAAGACGACGATGGTTAGACTCGGTTTCTAACGATTTAATGATAAGAGGTATAGAACTAAATGAGGCCACATCACTAGTTGCAAATCGAGGATTGTGGCGACGTTTAGTAAATTCACAGAGGCTTGCAGACTGAATGCTGAAAGGCATAACAGTCTATAATGATAATGTATGTATGTATGTATGTATGTATGTATGTATGTATGTTGAATCTTTATATTCTGCTGACTAAATATTTTTGCTTTCTGTAAATCTTCACACATAAAGTCCCCTTGTTTATTAATGATTCCTGGAATATCCTTCCTGGAACCTGTTTCTTCCTTAAAGTATATATATACCTACCCTTCCATTTCCTCTGAAAAGCTCATATGACTGTCAGTTATGCTTGATATCATCATATCCTTAGCTGACCTCTTTTAGTTGTTGCTAAATTCCATTTCCTGGCAAGTTTCTTCACTTTCACCTTTTCTTCACAACCATTCCCAACCCTATTTCTTTCTAACCTGCTCCTCCTCATTAATCTCTTGAACTCTTTATTTTAATATGAGTCTTGATCATTCCTTACCAACTTTAATGGTACATACCTGTTTTCATACTCCTTAACAATTCTTTTAAATCCATCCCATAGACTGCTTACATTTAACATTTTCTACTAATCTCTGATGCCTCTGTTATTAACAATATGGTACTCCTGAATCGTCCTACTTTTATAACCTTCCTTTCTATCACATTTACTTTTAACTATAACTCAAATATCTCTGTGATCACTTACACCATCTCAGTTCTTCTAATAGAGCTCATCTGGTTTTATGAGCACCACGTCTAGAATATTCTTCCCTCTAGTTGATTCCATAATTTTTTGAATCAGCTGTCATTCCCAGATTGTTGGTTATGCTTTCTGTCATTCGCATTACTTTCCCAGATAACATTTGGCAAACACAGATCACCCATAACAATCCCCGTTCATTTCTGTGTCTTTCCACACATAGCTGATTATCTTTCAAAGAATTCTGCATCAGGGTCAGCGCCACCCCTTCCAGGTCTGTACACCTGAAAAACATCAAGTTGCCTATCATCTTTAGAGATGACCCTGATATCTAGAATTTCATGTTTGTTCACTTTTCCACAGCTTACAAATTCTTTCACCAGTATGAATACCCTCCCTTCCTTTGATTCTATCCTATATCTATGATAAACACTCTATTTCCAGGACAATATTTCTGGATCTATAATATCACTTCTCAGCATATTAAGGGTGTGCCTAAGGAAAGAGCTGCACCATATCAGTATGAGGACACAAGATTTTTTTTTTTTTTTTTTTTTTTTTTTTTTTTTTACAGCCATGATTCATCTCCTATTACAGTATCTGGTAAATACAATATTTCTGCAGTTTAACATTAACAACTTTATGTCACCATTACTTGACTTCCAGTTCCCTGTACTCTCATCACCACTTCCTAGTCCATCCCTATAACCATTTTAAATAAACCCTCTAACTTACTGCACATGCCCCCATACAGTAGTGAAAGCCACCTGAGCGCAGATCCCTATCTTTTACCCATCTATTAGGATCTACAAATCTCACTCCCAGTGTCCCATTATTTAGTGTCATTTAAATATCTGATCACCCTCCAGTCAGTATCCCACTGATAACAAACTCTGCTCCCTTAAATTTCTTCCATACTGTCATAATCAAATCCCACTCTCCCCAACTATTTTGGTAGCTACCTATTACTGCTTGCCTTATATTGATGGTACCAAAGTGAAAAAATACCACCTTCTCCTTGCCCTTTGCCTTTCCTTTACATTCTACCCTGGTTCCCTTCCTTCCTCATGCTTTTGCTCTGTGCCTAACAACTGAGTCCCTCATGACCAGAGCCTCAGCACCATCTGCCTCATTATATCCTCTCTCCTCCTGGTCTACCTTATCTCCTGTGATGGCTGCAGAACCTACTTCCTCCTGCCTTTTCTACCTCTCATAACACTGTTCCACCACCCTCATCCTTATCCTCTACTCTACATTTCTCTTTCCTACCTTTCCCCTTCCTCTTGCCTCTCACCTCTGTAACACTTCTCTGTTCCTCATCTTCCCTCTACTGTTATACCAGCAGTGACTCATATTGATTCCTCACCGATACCTATCTTCAACTCTCCCCCTTACTAGAACTCTTATCCTCAGTTCTCTTCCCCTTAAAACATTAGCCCACCTGTCTTCCACTACTTCTTCTCTTTCTTCCCTTCACTCTTGTCTACCTTCTATCCCCTGTACACTGAGCAAATCCTATACCTTTTTTTGTGCCTTCTGTTAGGACCCTAATTACCTTCCTCAAACTCTCCAACTTTTCCCTCTTACTTCTGAATGCCCACTCACAGCCATAGTCCCTACACCTGCATTCCTCAGCCATTCTTTATGCTCCCCATACAGAATATGAAATATTGTGAAAATATCCACCAGATTAAAATAACATATTTTGTGAATTAAAGTAAATAGATGGTAATGGAAATAAATACTGGATACTACACAAGGATTACACAAAAATAAACCAAGCAAGGTACTAACTAATAAAATAACTAATTCTACTTAGCACTAAAAAGGTAAGCAATTACTGTACTAACACTTCATTTCACTGTCAATGCATAAGCTGTTAGAGGGTGGCACATGTAAAATAGGTTTAGATGAGATACCCTGAAAATATTGATTATGTATTCAAAGCTTGTACACACAACATTCTACCGGGCGAGTTGATTGTGCAGTTAGTGGCGCGTAGCTGTGAGCTTGCATCCGGGAGATAGTGGGTTCGAACCCCGCCGTCGGTAGCCCTGAAGGTGGTTTTCTGTGGTTTCCCATATTCACACCAGGCAAATGCTAGCTGGGGCTGTACCTTCCTTCCCACTTCTCGCCCTCCCCTATCCCATCGTCGCCATAAGACCTATCTGTGTACGTGCGACGTAAAGCAACTAGCTATACCCACAACATCCTAGTGATCTCTTTTGCAAATACAAACCAAGTTACCAATTAATGAATGTATTTATCAGAGCACAAATGTATGAATGGTGAAAAGGAGAAAAATACTTGCTTTGAATATATTAAAGGAATGGTTGACAAAACAAATGATGAAAAAATGAATTAAACCAAGGAAGATATAAAGAAAGAATCAGATTATGTTGTGTGGACTTAGCTAAGATCAGTACAGGACACCTGAACCTGGACTGGTATACAGTGATGGATGATGAGTAATAAAAAGATACTGTGGGAGAAAAAACTTATGTTACTCAGTCCAAATGAACCTAGATAAAGAAAAAATTATTATAATCTATTATTGAATGCAATATCATTTCCTAGAATCATAGGAGAGAATTCCCTGCAATTTGCAGCCAAAAGAGAGAGTTCAGAGAGAATAGTAGTAGTTGATACTTTGCCATAACTGCCAGAGATTATAAGCCCTGTATTAGACAATGTTGTCTGCTATAATAGCCTATTATCTATATATTTTTCAGCTGTTACAATCCAAAATTTAAGGAGTTAATATTAACTTATCATAGGGATGTTCTAATATTGTGTTACTTGAAAGGAATCATAACTTACCTAAATAACCACTTTAGGTTCTAGAGATGGTGAATTCCTTATTCAAAAGTTTTATATTTGTACTTTACTCTGAAAATGCTGTATGACATTCAGTAGTTTGTTATGTGTGGTCACTGCTACCACTGTACACGAGGGTGTGAACTGATCTAGGTGGTAAGAAGATTTCCAGACGACCGTGTTGTGCATCGTCTATCACCGTGTGTATTTCAACTTCCTTCCTGAAAGACATTCAACTGAATTTAGATTCCCTAGAATAATATTTTAATTAATAAATAATTAAAGTTCTTTGGTAAGTCCTGGGACATAGATATATACTGTACATTATCTGATCAAAAGTATCTGAGTACCTATCTGCGCCTACATTTCACTCTGACAGCTGCTGTTGTAAAAGGTGGCTGAGAGCTTGATCTTGTTCTGTCCTACAAGATATCTGAAGAATAGGTGGAGCCAGGCAGCTTAGTGACTTAGAACATGGAATGTTTATTGGTAGTCACCACACGGTCACCTCCACTAAACTTTACCATGTGCACTTTACATACTGGCTTGCTGCCTGGCATTCACTATATCCAAATCCTCCCTTCTAAGCACTACCTGCCCTCCAAAGCACACATCTCCAGTCACCTCAGAGCTATTTCTGCCCATCTTGAGTCACCAAAGTTGACTGTTGGGGATGTGATTGTGAAGTGAAAATGGGAATACACAACCATAATTGTTGACTGATATGGACTGTCGAGTGCTGAAGAAGGCGGTATGGGAAATCGCATGGCTTTGTATGATACCATCACCTCTTAATTTCTTAGTGCCATTAATTGTGCAACTAGCACCATGACTGTGCACTGGGAGATACAAGAACTAGGGTTCAAGGCTCGAGCACCTGTCCATAAACCACACATTTTGCTAGTTAACACCAACCAAGTATTGTGTTCGGTGGTGTAAAGAGCGCCGCCACTGTTTTGTGGTTGACTGGAGATGTGTGCTTTGGAGGGCAGGTAGTGCTTAGAAGGGAGGATTTGGATATAGTGAATGCCAGGCAGCAAGCCAGTATGTAAAGTGCACATGGTAAAGTTTAGTGGAGGTGACCGTGTGGGAGTGTCTTTGATGGAAGGAACTTGGTCCTCTCATAATATTGTTAAAGGCAGAAGGTTGTAAGGATATTTTAACCTGCTGCATGTTATCTACAGTAGAAGACCAGTTTGGAAGTGATCATTATTCGTTTCAGCATGATCTAGCTCCCTGCCATAAAGCAGGGTCTATTCATGAGTGGTTTTTGGACAAATAATTTCTGGACCAGCCCAGAGCCCTGAACTCAATTCTAACAACAATCTCTGGGATTAACTAGAATTGCAACTTCACTCCAGGCTCAAACGATCCACATCACTAATTATTACGACTCCTGCAGCACTGCAGTGAGAATGTTTTACCATCCCCCTAAAGACATTTCAATACCTGATAGACAGTCTTCCTTGCAGAGATCATGCTGTAATAGAGGACAAGGTTATTAATGTTCATTACAGGGCAGTAGTTGATGAAGAAATGGATAAAGAAATTACAATGAATTAAACTGAAGTGGCAGTAAGAAAGATGAAGAATGGAAAAACTGCTGGAATAGATGAAATTTCAGTGGAGATGATAAAGGCAGCTGGAGCTGTAAGCCTGCAGTGGACATATCGAGTTCTCAGGATTGTCTGGGAGAAGAAGAAGGTTGCTGAGTATTGGCAAAAAGGAATAATCATCCCAATTTTTAAGAAAGGTGATAAGAAAATATTGAAGAACTACAGGGGAATTACACTGATATCCCATGTTGCTAAGATAATGGAGTGGATACTGAAAAATAGGATAGGGTTGAGGGTTGAAAATTAGATACAGGAAAATCAGTTTGGTTTCAGAAGTGGAAGGTCAACAATATAGCCCATTTTCATTATGAGACAACTAATGAAAAAGCAATGTGAGTATGGGAATGATATGGTGATGACATTCATTGACATTGAAAAGGCATGGAGTGGAAAAAATGAATGATAGACTAGAGAAGAGCTGTTTAAGATAGTTTGGGCACATAAAGCAAATGAGTGATGAAAGAATGCCAAGAAAGGTGATGGTAATGCAAATGCAAGGAAGGAGAGGCCATGGACAACCACAACTGAGATGGAAGGACCCAATCCAATGCGTTATTAGAGAAAGAAACCTGGACTGGGACACAGTGTTGGAGGAGGAGTGGTGGAAAGACCGAAGAAAGTGGAGAGGAACCATATTTGCCCCTACCCGGCTACAGCTGTATAATGGGAAATGATGATGATGATGACTGGGCAGTACATCCGAGGAACACTTAGTTTTGAATAATGTCCGGATACTTTTGTTCAGATAGTGTATGTAAGAGAAGTTACTGACACTACACTGAATGAAATCACTCACTTGTTGAGCAACACAATTATAACACTGTTTTCTGGTGTTTTGAAGGCAACACTCTGTATTCCTTTGTCATCATGTGAAACCAGGCCGATTCGACGGGTTCCTTGTAATAGAAACTTGGAGAAATGAGCAGTGATGTAATATGTAGGCTGCTTATAGAACTCATTTGCAGTAATGTTCACTATAATAGATGCATCTGATGATTTGTTTCCATCACTCGGTCCTCCACTTATGTTCATTACCATGCTCATTTCCATCCACCCAATGATCCAGTGGTTGAACACCTGAAATTAAACTTTTGTCTATATACAGTAGCTAGTGGTGATTATTATTTATTATATTAAGAGACAAAGAGGTGAATTAATTGACCCCTTTTGACATCAAAAGTAGGAGAAAGAGAGAGAGTTATGACTTCTCATTGAAAGAAATCAAATGTGTTATTGAAGCATTTCTTTTGACACAAAGGGTTAAGGTTTATTAATATTGTGAACAGCAGCTTCATGAATTAGCTGACCAGTTTTGAGGAGTGGGTGGATTCAAAGTGGGACAGTTGCTGTAAACTTAAATCTTTTGGAGGGACAAAGTGAGATGGTGAAATTCTGAAAAGTTCTAAATATTGACTAACTAACTATATTAATCCAAATGTATAAAAGTATTATCATAATCCACTTTTAATAACGACTTTCAAGGATTCACTTTGATTGACACTCTTACTTGGCACTATTTAACAGTTGTGAAGATAACTTAAAAATCCATGAACTTACGAACAATTCTGTGAAAAATAAGATGTCATTAACAAAAATTTTAAGATTTTAAAATTGTGGAGTTAAATTTCAACACAAATCCTTTTGAATAAAACGGTTTGGCATCCATTGGTATACAAACAAATCCAGGAAGAGCAAATTAATTTGTCTCAAAAATGTATTTATTTATTTATTTATTTATTTATTTATTTATTTATTTATTTATTTATTTATTTATTTATTTATTTATTTATTTATTCGTATCAGAAGCAATACATCACATAAATTATTAGTTAAGAATGAGAAGTAATTAGATAGGTCTAACTGGTAAAAACATACTAGAGGTACATTCAAAGTAACAATTATATCATATCGGACCAGAATTTGGCAAGATCTCGACCATTTGGTATGGCCTTCACTAAATCTTGCATGGTACAAACAAGAGGGTGGGAGTTGCAATTAAGGAGGTGCGCCATGGTTTGTTCTTCCCCGCAGACACAGAGGGTTGACTCTTCAGATAAACCCCACTTCTTCATATTGTTCTTAGATCGACCGACCCCAGATCGTAGCCTGTTCAGACTTTTTCATGTAGACCACGACTCTTTATAACCGTCTGGAAGAGTTTCAGATGGATCCATCCATCCATTCAGATGAAGGTTTCTGGATCACCAGGAAGTTAGTCTTGATGCTTGAGGTGACTCCGAAAGGCACTCAGTAGAATGAAGAAAACTTCTCCTCTATTTCAATCTCAAAAATGGTAGTCTTGCATCTACCAAAATTTCCACTGTAGACAGCTCTATTACTGTACATTCTTTGACAAATAATGACAAACTCATTAGATATCTGGGCATTAACTTTCATGATGAAATTGTCTTTGATGATGCTGCAGTCATAAAAAAAGCCCTGAATATAAACATCAACAAATTGCTTAATTCACCTTTGTTGAAACCTGATCAGAAACTCTTCGTCATTAATCAGTATATCTGGCCAAGTCTCATATATCCCATGCAGTGTGCACCATTAATAAAGAACCCCCTGAGGGTGAGGGACGCAGACAAAGAATATACCCATGGTATCCCCTGCCTGTCATAAGAGGCAACTAAAAGGGGCAACCAAGGGATGCTGATTTTTGAACCATGAGATTACCTGTGATTAGTACCATCACGCAAGGAACACCATGAGTCGACTTTTCTTATGATTAGTACCACTATGTGAGGAACACCATGGGTTTGTAGGTGGATCACTATGGGTTTACAGTACCCGTGTATAGTATCTGCCACTATGACGGAGGCTCCCCTCTGTCCAGGTTCGGTCGGAACACCCCAAGGAGATGAAAAAAGGCAATACTCATTGGGGTGTTTCGGCATCTGGTTGTGGACATCATGGGTCTGCTGTGATTAGTACCACTATTTGAGTGACACAGTGGGTCTGTTTTGCCTGTGGTTAGTACACGTTATGTGAGGAACACCATGGGATAGCACAGGTCCCTGTGATTAGTATTCACTATGTGTGGAACACCATGGGATAGCACAGGTCCCTGTGATTACTACCACTGTGTGAGGAACACCATGGGTTTGCGTTGCCTATGAGTAGCGCCATTATATGAGAAACACCATAGGTCTGTGTTACCTGTGCATAGTACCACAATGTGAGAAACACCATAGGTCTGCGTTACCTGTGTGTAGTACCACAATGTGAGGAACATTGTGAGTCTACGTTACATGTGATTAGTACCACTACATGAGAAATACTATGGTTCTACTTTACTAGCCATAAGTACCATTATGAGAGGCCGTTGACCTGGATTTTGGACCCCTTTTGACAATAAGCATCATCGATTTAGGCTTGTGCTTTGGAAGCAACCCCTTGGTCAGTATATACCATTGTTTTAAGTTAGTTTCCAGGAAGGTGGGGCATTGCGGGTCGGATCCACTGATTGTTTTAAGTTCTTAATCATTATTCATTGTCCTCTTTTTGAATTCTAGTCAGTGGATTGATTTTGGAATTATTTTTAACTTTTAATATTGTGAGTTGGATCCGATGATTATTTTACATTCATATTCATCCATTCATTCTTCATCATCAAGTTTTGAATTCTGGTCATTGGATGAATTTTGGAATTTTAAATTGTCATTATATTTTATCTTATTTTGTACCATTAGGGGCTGATGACCTAGATGTAAGGGCCCTTTAAACAACAAGCATCATCATCATCATCATCATCATAATTAATAAAGATAAGAATAGCTTTCTATATGATGTTGTTGAGTTTCTCAGAGAAACTCTGAATGAAATCATTGGGCTCCCTCATGACTGTCCAGGTGGAACAGTTTATGCTTCAAGAAGTTGTCGCGGTCTAGGTCATGTGAAATCTAGATGTGGGGCTTCCTTACAACACTTCAGCATCTGTAACCATCTGCTTCACATCAGTGACACTCATTTCCACTCTGTCAGACTCTTACTGAGGGTGGAAGATATGTATTTGGCATTTTAAATATCAACAAAGCTGATAACAACAACTGGATTAGCAGACAATTAAGAAAATTCTTAAGAGAGAAAGCCTTCTATACATGGGCTTCTCACTCCATGAGAGGAAGGGGCATCTCAGCATATGCTGACCTATCCAAAACCAACTTTTGGGTAAATAACCGCATAGGATTGTTATCTTCGGATTTGGCAAACACTCTTAAAATGTCGTTCAACATTTTGGTGGTTTGAGCAGTCCCTGGAAGGTGTACAAGTATAACCTGCTGCCGTCATTCTGACTGTGGTGAGACTGAAACTTCAGTACATATGCTTGATATCTGTTCAAAGTAGAGGATTCAATTCCGGGATCCTGGTTGCTTTTCAATCCCATAGTTTTTGGGATTACGTTTTCTGGATCCCAGGATTTCAGGATTGACATCATTTTTTTAAAATTTGCAAAATAGATTGCGTGAAGCAAAACTCCCAGCACGTTATTTATGTGTCTTTTCGGTGTGTAAATGCCTGTTCTCATTTAGCGCATGACTGCGTTGTTCATCGAAAGAGCTTCGTTGAAGAATGATACCATTCTTCAAAAATATGTGAAGATAGAGCATAGCAAGGAGGTAAGTTTACTGCTTGAATGCAAAACCAGATGGAACAGCCTCTACACTATGCTTGAGTGTTTTGCCTTCTTGAAATTTAGTGTCAGAAAGGCGCTTATAGATTTGAATAATCCAATGCAGTTGGAAGAGTTCGATTTTGAGCTTATTGATGAAATCATTAAAATCTTGGCTCCAGTCAAATTAACTGTAGAAGCACTCTGTCGCACTGATGTGAATTTATGCACAGCTGATGCTGCCCTTAAGTTTCTTTTTAAGCAGTTAAATGACAATAGCTCCAAGTTGGCTTCTAAATTCAAGATACATTTACAAAAGTGCATGAAAGATCGCCGAAGAAATGAGTTGAGTGGCGTGTTATGCTACCTAAAATATCCTCATAGTGACAATGTGGCGTTGGCGTTCGATGATGAAATAAAGCATACATTTTCAAGTCCGAGCAAAGTCCTGATAAAAAACCAGATTGTTTCTTTAATTGAGAGATTAAATGGTTAAAAATATGACAAAGAGGAAGAACAAAATATCCAAGTCGAGCCTACAAATACAGAAAAAAGTGATTTGACACTCAAAGAAAAACTTCAGCTGGAAATAGAAAACATGTCTCCTGAAGCATTAAATGAAAATGAATTTTCTAGAATTGTTAAGAAGGAAGTGAACCTATACAAGTCTTCAAATTCTACTCGGAGCTATAACCTAGAGCAGACTTATATTTATTAACGATTCCTCCAACTTCCATTGAACCTGAACACACTTTCTCTGCAGCTGCATATATGTGCAACAAATTGAGAAGCAGGCTTGGTGATGAGACACTGGATGCATTGTTATTTCTCAGATCATATTTTCGCAATTCAAATTAGAATATTCCTATTAAATTAGTTTTCTTTATATTTACGAGAACTGTGAAATTTGACTGATTAATGTTATTTTTAAAGACTTTTGCTAAGAAACTTTCTACCTACTTGTTATGTTGTTAAATGAAAGTCATCTATTTAGTCTATGTTCAAAGAGATTGTTGTTAATTTCCAAAGTTCATTTGCATAGTTTGTTACATAAGGGTTTCTTTAAAATTTATGTAAGTTTAAAGAGATCTCACTGATTCTTGGAAAAGAATAATTTTAACATAGAGACTGAGTGATTTTCAATTCTGGTTAGTCTGACTCTAAGTCTTATTAGTTAGAGTGAGATTATATTAGCTAGGTGTATACCGTAAAATATGTTGATTTTGTCTAAATTTTGATTTGTTGATTAAACAGCAGATTTCTGTAAGATTTTATTATTTTTTATTTATAACCTTCAATTCCGGGATAATCCCGGGAACCCGGGACTGACCAAGTGCAATCCAGAAATCCCGGGATTAGAAATAAGGGCCAGGATCGAATTCCCTAGTCCCAAGGGAGCACTGAAAAGGAATAATGACCATCGCATGGTCAGGTCAGCTCTAGCTTCAGCATTAAGAGAATCAAAATGGCAAGTTTACAGAGAAGTTCTCTGTTTGTCTTCTACGGGGTCTAATAGAAGAGCCGACATCATTGCCATTCGTCCATAAAAAGTACACTACTTTAGTGTTAGATCCAACTAGAGACATTCAGGTTCAGGTTGACACAGGAAAGAGAGATGTTTATGAAGCATGCCTCCCATATTTAAGCAAACATAACATCTGACTTAAAAACTTGTCAGTTAAAGATTTGTTAATTGGTAGCAGAGGAAGTATTATAAAATATACCTGGAATATTTTGAAAGGGTTAAGTATACCCTTAAATACACTCGTGTATGGGACCCTCACCAGGATTACTTGACTCAAGAACTAGAAAAAATCCAAAGAAAAGCAGCTTGATTTGATCTGGGTGATTTCCGACAAAAGAGTAGCATTACAAAAATGTTGCAAAGTTTGGGCTAGGAAGACTTGGGAGAAAGGAGATGATCTGTTCGACTAAGTGGTATGTATTAATTTTTTTTATTTATTTATTGAAAACTACCTATTCAAAGTATTGACTTGTTGATGAACGTTGCACACCATTGTCATTACTGGCAACAGAGTGTGAACTGCAACTGCATCTAGCTGAGCAAACTTCATTGTTGTAGGGTACAAACTCCCCCCATTCGCTGCGCCATCCACAGCTACTCTGTTGAGGAACAAGTCAGTGCTTGTTCCCTATCCACTCCTTTGTTACATGGCCTACCTGCTTCCTCCAGCAACTCAGTGCTTGTACATCAGATAGAGATTTACTTCTTTGCCTGAGGCCCTAAGTGAACTTTAAGCCATCATATCATGACAAGAAGATCATAACCACAAATTTTGTTATTACAGATGTTTTAGTTATCACATAATCTGTTTAATTTTTATTTGGCTGAAGGTGGCCACTAAGTGGATGAAACTAGTCCCAAGACTTACGTAATATCATTTACTTGATATATTGTATTGAAAAATTGGACCCTCTTGTCAATTAATTCTTGTAATCGTGTCCAGGTCTCAAACGAGATTCCTGTAGACAGACTATGGAGGCCGCAGAAACGGTTACCTATTGACGTAACTCAGCTAGGCGACAGTGATAACTATTGATAAACTTAACCATAATAGGTATTTTATTGGTCCTGTATTGAGTTAAAAGAAATAAGTTTCATAATGATAGATCCGTATTGAACTGTGATTACAATAGAGTAAAATAATATATTATTATTGGTCCACCTTTTCAATACAAAATGAAAATTACATAGGGACTAGTTTCGACCTAGTAATAGGTCATCATCAGCCTGAAGTAAATTAAAGCGTAAATATCGAAGAAAAACATAAACAATGTAAACACAAGTACAGTCTTTTTAAAGGTACATACCATGTGGGAATTTGAGTATAGATATATTAAAAATAATAACTCTTCCAATTGACGAAGCACTGAGCGGAAGTTATGTAAAGTTCGGTGCGCCGTATATTATAAAACACCACTGTGCACTAAATGATGTAATAAAGAAGAAGAGTAGGTTGAATGCTGGCTTCTTCTTAGCTGTTGTATATTCGAAGAAGATTACGTCGTATTTTGTAAGGTATTGAAAGACGTCAAAATACATGGATGTTGGAAAGGCTCTTCATTTTTTGGAACAAGGCAATTGTTGCGCGAGGAGGCTTAGGAAACCAGAGAAGCGCTATATTATGTTAAAAAATAGAGATCCTTAAAAAAGTTCCATGCGTCGTATAAATTGTGGAAATGGAAATCGAAAAAACTTGGTTCTTAAGCGATAATGTTGTTCATTCAGAGATCAATTGAAAATAAAGAATCGTAACATTGTCTTCTCAAGATGTTTATAAAGTAGAATTAATAGACGATACCTTGAACATGTCAATGCCCAAAAACACAATAAATTTTCTGCAGTTGGTCAACACATGAATGATTATAATCATAAATTTACTGACATTAAACAAGATATGACAATTCTCAAAATTATGAATAAAGGACCCCTCCTTAACATAACAGAGAATTGCTTTATAAATTTAGACCAATATTTCAATCCCAATTTCAATCTCAATGACATTTCCGATAAATCAAACATTCTTTTTGACCTGCTAATTCAACTTTTCAGACAATCAAAACCTAATATTAAAGGTCCGATTGTTCATTCTATTTTTACTACTTTTCTTAATCATTCTTCTATATTCCCACATCCCTCAGCCCCACCTTAAAAAAAAAAAAAACAAAAAAAACAAACCTCATACCTTTATTTTCCTTCTTTCACCTCCTCTAAAATTTTCCTTTGATCCTTACATACCTCAGTTTCTCTCTTCAGCTAAAAAAAATCTCTACCTTTATTTTCCTTCCTTCACCTCCTCAAAAATTTTCCTTTGATCCTTACCTACCCCCGTTTCTCTCTTCAGCTATTAAAAAAAAAAAAAAAAACCCTCATACCTTTATTTTCCTTCCTTCACCTCCTCTAAAATTTTCCTTTGATCCTTACCTACCTCCGTTTCTCTCTTCAGCTAAAAAAAATCTCATACCTTTATTTTCCTTCCTTCACCTCCTCAAAAATTTTCCTTTGATCCTTACCTACCTCCGTTTCTCTCTTCAGCTAAAAAAAAAAAAAAAAAAAAAAAAAATCTTACTGTATTTTATTCAGAATCAAATTTATGGTCCGCATTGAACTGCGAATTTATATCCACCTTTATTTAACTCCATATATGTTATTCCACCTCGTGAAACATCCATCGTCCTTCAAGATTCCAGAAGCAGAAGAGCTTTCTCCTAGTATCATACTTCGCATCGTCTATTAATTCTACTTTATAAACATCTTGAGAAGACAATGTTACGATTCTTTATTTTCAATTGATATCTGAATGAACAACATTATCGCTTAAGAACCAAGTTTTTTCGATTTCCATTTCCACAATTTATACGACGCATGGAACTTTTTTTAGGATCTCTATTTTTTAACATAATATAGCGCTTCTCTGGTTTCCTAAGCCTCCTCGCGCAACAATTGCCTTGTTCCAAAAAATGAAGAGCCTTTCCAACATCCATGTATTTTGACGTCTTTCAATACCTTACAAAATACGACGTAATCTTCTTCGAATATACAACAGCTAAGAAGAAGCCAGCATTCAACCTACTCTTCTTCTTTATTACATCATTTAGTGCACAGTGGTGTTTTATAATATACGGCGCACCAAACTTTACATAACTTCCGCTCAGTGCTTCGTCAATTGGAAGAGTTATTATTTTTAATATATCTATACTCAAATTCCCACATGGTATGTACCTTTAAAAAGACTGTACTTGTGTTTACATTGTTTATGTTTTTCTTCGATATTTACGCTTTAATTTACTTCAGGCTGATGATGACCTATTACTAGGTCGAAACTAGTCCCTATGTAATTTTCATTTTGTATTGAAAAGGTGGACCAATAATAATATATTATTTTACTCTCCTGTATTGAGTTGTCTAAATCTATTAAAGAAACTATTTAAAATTATTTAATATTGTTCCTGGAGCATGTATGATCAAATAAATAATTTCAATCATTAAAAGTGTATTGACAAGGTGGACCCAACATAAACTATTTTAAATAGTTTCTTTAATAGTGATAACTATTGCAGTTTAATGCCATTGTTTGGATTGGTAGCGTTACAAAATTAGAACAATTGCTTGCCCTTCTTTTGGTCAGCTACCCGCCAATTTCTGCTGTCTTTGTCGGTATTCATTTTGTCATCATCTACAATAACGATGGCTTCAGACTCCATTGTGTCCTCAGCAGAGGGTTACTTAGAGACTGAGCTCTCCGTAGATGGTGAGCTCTCTGACTTTGATCGGTGGGCCTTCTTCCTGGGAGAACTGAGTTCCCCAGAAAGGGATCAAACATGAGGCCATCGTGGCCACTTGTTCTTTAACACTGTTTCCTTATTCTTTGAAGGAGAACCGGCAGATAGTTTGGCAGTCTTCTTCAGGGATGCTGTGATCCCCGATGGGGTTGGAAAAGACTTTTTCTCCAATTTCTTAGTGGAGTGCAGTAGCTTCCCTTTCTCCTCATTCTTAACCTGAGCTTTGGTAGGAAGGCTGGAAGGTTTTGCAGCTGTATTTGGGGAAGTCATTGCGCACCCCCTCATTTGTAGGGGAGGACTTCCCAGCTGAAGATGCCTGGGAAGTATCCTTTCCAGATGTTTTTTGCAATAATGTGCTTACCGATGCTTTCGTTGTGATTTGTTCATTCTTTTCTTGGTTATTGGTGCTGTGAGGAACTGTCTGTATGCTAGTTGATAGTTTCTTAGTAGTGGTTGCTACAAAACTTGTTGGTGTTATCTGTACTTTTGCTGCCTTCTCATCTCATGTTGCATGGGGCAGCAGCATCCACCAGTACTAGTATAAGGCAGAAGATGAAGGCTCATTAAAAGACAACAGCAAGCATAGACGGGATGTCTTAAATGGTTGTTATACTGCCACCTGACATTAGGTATAAAATGGTTGATCTCAATAAAGGCATGTTGCTGTAAAATTCCTGTTCCAACAAGGAACATGCAATGATCGGGTACTGAGAAAGATATACCTCAAATAGGGCATTTTCTGGAAGTGACATTTGGAGGGATACCCCTATGGACACAGAGGAGGTGGGAGAATTCCAGCAAAATCCATGACTGCGGATAAAGAAGCTAGTGGAAAAAGGACAGGATTGGGAAAGACCTAAAGGAGAAAGGACTTTGGGAAGAACATTGTAAGTCTCATCATTGCAGCTGACCCCTGAACTGAGATAAGGCGAAGAAGAAGAAGAAGAAGAAGAAGAAGAAGAAGAAGAAGAAGAAGAAGAAGAAGAAGAAGAAGAAGAAGAAGAAGAAGATAACAACGCTGATGAGAGTTGACAATTTATAGCATGGACTTGTCGTATTTTATGTTCATGTTTCAAATAGTTTTAAATAAATATAACAGTAGAATAAAGAAAATAGAGATCACATCACTTCCTCTTACCTCTATGAGGGCACTTGCATAGGTCTCAGCATGTTCCCAGTTTCCCAGTTGAACAGGCTGTCCTTCTTCAGTTTCCCCACCTATGACATACTAATATAAGACAATTGGCTGAGTGTTATAAATGAACCAGTAAATGCATTTATTTCTATCTCATTCTAGGGTGTTATCTATGTTTAGTCTATTTTCAAGGCATAAAATAACACAAGAAATGTTTGAAATAGAAATGATATTCTTGTAGCAGTTCATTATAGGACTAATCATATAGTGTTATTGATGAATTCTTGCATAGATTAATTGTTATAAAGAGAGTTCTAGATCTTCATTAGATTCTTGACATAATAAACATGTAAGGAGAAAAATAAAATAAAGATTGTTGCCAAATAACTTTAGATTGTTTTGATTCAGAAATTCATTCAAATCCTCCTCTATATATGTACTTAAACCCAGGACTGGAACTAGGGCGGGGCAGGGGGAGCACGCGCCCCGGGCGGCAGATTTCAGGGGGGCAGCAAAATTTGAAAAGTTTATTTAAAATAATAATGAGTTATTTAATTTTTTCATAATAATAATACCACACTTAATATTGTTTAATTTTGTTGAACAATTCATCAACTTGATTACACTGACACTGTGTACCAAGTTACAATTCATCAACTTGATTACACTGACACTGTGTACCAAGTTATTTTCTTCATTATAAGACACAACACAGGAATGAACGTAATTCATGGGTCTGGAGTGAGTCTTATACTGTTATGCCTACTACTGATATGAATAATTAGTAGCCTGAGCGCTCGGCAGCAGGGTCGGGGAGTCGAAAACAGTCCGACCTTGATGCGATGCGTGAGCATCTCATCTACCTCACCCCCTTTCTCCCCATGCTCCCCTCTGTTTCCAATAAACAGTAAACTAAACAGATACCAGCAGTCATCGTTGTCATTATCGATAGCTACACATGTAGCCTGTGTACACTGTTGTCTGCGTGTGTTGATACGAACCGACAGTTGTTTTATTTTATTTGCATTTAGTTATTAGTGTTCAGAGTGTTGGTTAGTTATTCGCGTTACTGTTTATCAGCGTTTGGAAAACGGAATTGCTTAGTACACTTTGAGCTGCGCTTTTATCAGTTTCCAAATTATGGATGGCAGAAAACGACTCAGTGGAGCCGAGTATGGAAAACTTGCCAAAGAAAAAAAGAAGAAAGAAAGTGATGTGCTGTTACAAACACCAAAATTAAAACATTTTCTAAAAAACCTAATGTTAATGAAGATGAAGGCTCAAAAGAAAAATCAGGTAAGTAAATATTAATTTTTATTTCAATAATTAAAATATAGCACATTAGGGAAGAGATGAATTAATTGTGCCTTATCGGACTTTACGATAATTTTTTTAAACTTCATTTTGTAATATATCATATTACTGATATTAATATTTTAGATGACGAAGCTAGAGAGGAAGGCATGCAACATGTCAAACTTTGCAAGAAACTCAGTCCTACTGGAGAAGCGAATGAAGATGAATTATCTCGTCTAGGCCCTACAACTGGTCTTCGAGGAACGTCCAAGTTTTCCTTTGATTTTAGGGATCCTGGTTCATGGCCACAGAGTTTTTCAGATTCTGAAAGGCGTTACATAATAAAAATGAGCTTGGAAAATATGATTGAGCCAAATTTAAGTAATAGCAGCAGAGAAGGACGTAACTTCACCAAAGATTGATTTTATAAAGTTCTCAAGAATGGAGAAAAAGAAAAGAGATCATGGTTAGGCTATAGTGAAAGTAAGAAAGCTCTATATTGTGTTCCCTGTAGGCTGCTTTCACACTTAGCATCAAATCAAGTGCCTTCCTTAGCCAAAGAAAAAGGACTTACTAACTGGAGAAAACTCAGTGAAAAATTGCCTGAACATGGAAATTCATCCAACCACAAATTTTTCTTTTGTTTGTGGGAAGTTTTAGAATCTTGTTTAGGAAAGGGAGGTATTGATGCAGAACTTCACAACCAGATCCATCAAGAAGAGTCTCACTGGAAGGCGGTATTGCGCTGCATTGTCGATGCTATTCTATTCCTAGCAAAGCAAGGGAGTCCATTCTGAGGAGCTAAAGAAGACTGTGATTTCAGCGACCCATCCAGTGGAAAGTTCTTGAACACAGTAGAACTTATATCGCATTACAATGTCCCTCTTCTACAACATATTGAGCGGCATAAGAAAGGGAAAATCTCGTATTTCTCACATAAAATACAAGATGAGTAGTATAAGTGGGGGGTTCTGCAGCCACCTCCCCCTCAGGCTCTCGCGAGAGGTTTCCGCCGCTTTGACTGTGCTGGCTAAGACTGCATGCTTAACCTTAACCTTACATCCAACATTTTGGAGGGGCTTAACCTAACTTTTTACACACAAGACAGCAAGCCTAACCACATGGAAGGGCCTAACCTCAGTTTTACGGCAGGATGCCCTTCCCGACACCAATTGCACAAAATGGCGGCTATACTCAGCTCCTTATGAGATTATGAGATGCCTTAAGGGTGCTTGCGCAAAATGGTGGTCACAAGATGGCTGCTATACATGTGCTCTTATGAGACGCCTTAGGGACGCTTGTGCAAGATGGCGGCTATCTAATTCTACAAGATGGGGGCTATACACAGCTCCTAATGAGACAGCTTAAGGGCACTTGCGCAAGATGGCAGCCGCAAGATGGCTGCTATACATAGGCTCTTATGAGATGCCCTCGGGACGCTTGCGCAAGATGGTGGCCGCAAGATGGCTGCTATACATAGGCACTTATGAGACGCCCTAGGGACGCTTACGCAAGATGGCAGCTATCTAATTCTACAAGATGGCGACTATACATAGCTTCTTATGAAACGACCTAGGGGTGCTCGCACAAGATGACCGCTATACATAGGCTATTATGAGACACCCTAGGGACGCTTGCTCAAGATGACGTCTATACATGGGCTCTTATGAAGAAAGCTAGCTTAGAGGCTACTGCACAAAATGGCGGCTGCTGTTATGAAGATCTTTATGCATGCAATGGAGGGCAATTTGAAACTCCACGTGCTCTTGTTTGTAAACAAAGTGACATGCTTTTTGACAGCTGTCAGCGGTCATCTTTAATGAACAGAGCATTGTGCTGTCATCTTTAGCTACTACCTTTGAAATGTGGTGGTGGGCAAATTGAAAAAAATCCACGTGCTTTCTTGACAACGGCCATCTTTAATCAACAGAGCATCGTGCCACTACCTTTAGCTACTACCTTTAGCTACTACCTTTGAAATGTGGTGGCGGGCAATTTGAAAAATTCCAAGTGCTTTCTTGACAGCAGCCATCTTTAATCAACAGAGTATCGTACTACCATCTTTAGCTACTACCTTTGAAATGTGGTGGTGGAAAATTTGAAAAAATTAAAGATGACCGCTGACAGCTGTCAAAAAGCATGTAGCTTTGTTTACAAACAAGAGCACGTGGAATTTCAAATTGCCCTCCCCCGCATGCATAAGGATCTTCATAACAGCAGTCGCCATCTTGTGCAGTAGCCTCTAAGTTAGCTTTCTTCATAAGAGCCCATGTATAGCCGCCATCTTGCGCAAGTGTCCGTAGGGTGTCACATAAGAGCCTATGTATAGCAGCCATCTTGTGGCCGCCATCTTGCGCAAGCGTCCCTAGGGAGTCTCATAAGAGCCTATGTAAAGCAGCCATCTTGCGCAAGCGCCCTTAAGCCGTCTCATAAGGAGCTGTGTATAGCCCCCATCTTGTAGAATTAGGTAGCCGCCATCTTGCGCAAGCGTCCCTAGGTAGTCTCATAAGAGCCCATGTATAGCAGCCATCTTGTGACCACCATTTTGCGCAAGCACCCCTAAGGCGTCTCATAAGGAGCTGTGTATAGCCACCATCTTGTGCAATTGGCGTCGGGAAGGGTATCCGGCCGTAAAACTGAGGTTAGGCCCTTCCATGAGGTTAGGCTTGCTGTCTTGCACATAAAAAGTTAGGTTAAGCCCCTCCAAGATGGTGGATGTCAGGTTAAGCTCGCTCTCTTAGGCGTCAGGAAGGGCATCCGACTGTAAAACTAAGGTTAGGCTCCTCCATAAGGTTAGGCTAGCTCTCTTATGCGTAAGAAGTACGGTTAAGCCCCTCCAAGATAGCAGATGTAAGGTTAAGCATGCAGTCTTAGCCAGTGCAGTCAATGCAGCAGAAGCCTCTCCCAAGAGCCTGAGGGGGAGGTGGTTGCAGAACCCCCCACTTATACTACTAAGATGAGTTCCTTGAAATTATTGCCAATAATATAAGGCAAAAGATAATACAAGACATTTTGGATGCGAAATATTATTCCTTAATATTTGACTGCACTCCGGATAACAGCCACATTGAGCAAACGACTTAAGTAGTTAGTTACGTCAAAACAAATACATCGGAGGTAAAAGAAAGTTTTATTGATTTTTTCCCAGTTAGTGACAAAACAGGTGAAGGTCTCAGCAAAGAAATTCTAAAAATATTAGACAAAGATGGACTAAACTTAGAGAACTGTAGAAGCCAAATATGGGGCAAATATGGCCGGGAAGTATAAACGAGTTCAGTCCAGACTACTTCAGGAGAAAGAGCTAGTTGGTGCTAATGCGGCCACTGCTACTACTGAGGCTCAGAATTTTTTAGGAACTTTGAACAGTATGTATTCTTTCTTTGCGGCTTCAACTTCACGCTGGGAAGTTCCCCGAAAATATGTGCCACTGACATTGAAACCTGAAAGCAATACAAGATGGTCTGCAAGATTAGGTGCGGTCGAAGCTGTGTATAAACATTACGGTAAAGTTGTGCAGGCTCTTAAAGATCATGAACTCTTCAACATCTCAAACTAAGAGTGAGGCCAGCTCCCTTTTGAAAAATATTGGGAAACTTGAATTCATCATTTTCAACATGTTTTTGGCATGCTTTGTTCAAAAAGCTCAATCATGTCAATGAGTTTTTGCAAAGAAAAGATGTAACAGTAGATTTGGCTGCCCGGAATCTTCAAGGTCTTGAAGGCTTGCAGAGAGTTAGCTCCATCTGAGCCCATTACTGAGGGTAAATTCTTAGCAAGCATGAGTGATCTACCATCTGAGTTCTCAGAAGAAAAAAAAAAAAAATGTCTGATGAGCTATGTGGCGATGAAGCTCCGACAAGTACTGAGAATGTGTACTAAGTAGCCATGTTAGAGGTTATTGACCAGATGATTACGGAACTCAGTGACAGGTTTAAGGCTTTGGACAACGTAAACAGCAAGTTTGGATTTTTGAATGGAGTTCGAATTAAAGAAATGCAAACAGAAGATCTAAAAATGAAAGCAGAAGAATTGGCAAATATCTACACTGCTGATCTCAACATTGAAGAATTTAAATTTGAAATAGAATGTTTCAAGCACCATGCTTTATCAGTTGACGAAAATTTAAAGGAAGCCACATCAAGAGAAATGTTAAGTTTTATTTATAAAAATAAACTAGAGGAAGTCTACCCTAACATTACTATTGTACTGAGAATGTTTCTCACGTTGCCAGTTACAGTGTCATCTGGAGAACGAAGTTTTAGCAAACTCAAAATCATCAAAAACTACCTGAGAAGTACAATGGGACAGGAGAGACTCTATAATCTAAGTATAATATCAATTGAACACAAACAAGCATCCCTTATCAACTTTGATGACATCATCAGTACATTTGCAGCTAAGAAGGCTCAAAGAATTCAATTTTGAGTTACAATACATAACAAATTTTTGCGTAGTTACAACTGAGTTACACTACAAAAAACTTATTTGTATTAGTCATGTATAAGTGTATTAATATAAGTATTTTTCAATATAAGTGTAATATATTAATATGTATAAGTGTATTAATATAAGTGTTTTTCATAAATAAAACTTCTTAATAGTATACATATGGTGTGTAATTTCAACTGCCGCATCTAAAAAATAGCTTACGGAGGTATTATACTTTAGTGGTAGGGGAGGGGGAGGGAGGGGGATCAGGGGATAGGGGCAGCAAACTGACCTTTGCCCCCCCCCCGACAAATGTCCTAGTTCCGGCCCTGCTTACACCTCAGAGTGGAAAAAGAAAAACAGCAGATTGGGACTATCGATACTTTCAACATGTAGTGCAGTCGAAGAAGAAGAAGAAGAAGAAGGTGGTATCAAGACACACTGCTCAACAGGTAAGAAAGAAGCTTTCTTTAGATGCTGACAGCAATGAATACGTGGATATTGATGCTGATTATAACATAGATGTTCAGTTGGCATCTGCAAATGATGCCTGTACTCATACCTTTCATCAGGAGGTATTTGCACTTGAATTCCGTGCATGAGCTCATCATCATTATCATTGACCAACTCTAGTAGTCCGGGTGTAGTGTATGAGCTCTCTCCATTTCTGTCTGTGCCCTCAAGCTGCAGCACATAAGCCAAGATCACTATAAACTGAATGCTCATCACTGACTACAGAGTTGCAAAACACATCGCCTTTGAACTGTAGACCAATGGAAGAGCACATATTATGGGGTCACAAATAATGCGACACATTGTGGTAGTCCAGGTGACTGTTGTTTGCTGGAGTGCATTGTTCCCACTGTGAAATGTGGCAGAGGAGGCATAATGATGGTTTGGTTTTGTCTTGGTCCACTGGTTTTGGTTCCTTGAACTATGATTTTCTAAGTCTATCAAGAAATATTGGATAATTTTATGCTACCCAACTTGTGGTACAATTTGGAATTGGCCCTTTTCATTGTCAGTATAACAGTGCACCCTTTCATAAGGCAAAGGCCATAACCAAGTGGTTTGTCAAAGTGGAAATTAATGAAATCATATGACTGGACCAAAGCCCTGATCTAAACTCTCTCACGCAGGAGTGGCTGATGATTTGAGCTGAGCGGGATAACGGAACAAGAAGTCCTAGATAGATGCATCTTTAAACAAAAAGTCCAGGATTGGAGGGTACCTGAAGATGAGGTCAAATCAACAAAATGACTTCCCTGGTCAGAGAACAGAAGAAATGTTCACCTTAAGAGAATGAAGGACATGTGGGGCAAGGATACGTAGACATGGTTGGAAACCTAAATAAACGTGGTCCAATGAGGCTGTAACGATGTAAAAAAGAAAAACGGGAAGTATCAGAATTAGAACTTACTGACATCTGGGAAAAATAAAAAAATAAAGTGTGAATACAGAGAGATTTTTCAGTGTTGACATTCAATACTAGCTGATAATAATTCACAAAATTAGAGTGACTTTCTTTACTTTTATAGTGGTAAGGAAATTAATTTGATGGAGTGCTTTGAACTGTTTGCTCAGTAGCCTTCTTCAGCAAAACTGTTTCATGAATAATGAGGATTACCACTCGGCAGGCACATAGGTATAGGTTCGTTATAAGATGGGTTCGGTGACTGAGCGACTGATTTATTCAGTTATCTTATTTCCCCTCAGCCCGGTATAAGTAAACAAATACCAAAAAAACTTAAATGCTTTGCTAACATACAAATGCTGACACAGCTATGTAGTGATAGGATGTGTTTTGGAAAGAAAATCAGGAGGAAAATGTAAAGATTAATTTTAAGGCAAAAGTATAAAATCAAGTTGAGCCTTTTCAAGTGTGAAGCAACTTAATAAACTATTTCCATTGAAGAAGAGCTAGGCCCATCAGTCTCTGCTGGCTGGTTCTGTTCCTTAGGTATGGCTTGATTTGTTTTAGAGATGAAAAAGGTCCATTCACGTATTGCAGTTGTTACTGGCACCACTGCAAAAATTTCCATCATTGCATTTGTCATACGCTTCCTTAACAGCCAAAGCAGATTCAGCTATCACGTCTTCCTTGCTTTTCAGATTTCAGATGTTACATTATTTAAGTACAAATTTTGTATTAGCTGAAAGTGTTGGCACCGAGCTCGATAGCTGCAGTCGCTTAAGTGCGGCCAGTATCCAGTATTCGGGAGATAGTGGGTTTGAACCCCACTGTCGGCAGCCCTGAAAATGGTTTACCGTAGTTTCCCATTTTCACACCAGGCAAATGCTGGGGCTGTACCTTAATTAAGGCCACGGCCGCTTCCTTCCCACTCCTAGCCCTTCCCTGTCCCATCGTCGCCATAAGACCTGTCTGTGTCGGTGCAACGTAAAGCAACTAGCAAAAAAAAAAAAAAAAAAAAAAAAAAAAAAAGAAAGTGTCAGCTGTGTCATCTATAACAAAATGTGAAATAAAAATACAAATTTTTTATAATATTTCCATGAGACACATACCTAGCTTTCAATTCTGACCCCGAAATAGATTTAAAGAAAAAGAAAAAATTGTTTTGCAGTACTGCTATGGGATATGGCTGCAATGTTGCTTCTACAAGTTTGTTTTGAAACTAGACAAGGAGCCAAAATTTCTTCACTTTTCTCAACAATATTTTAAAACACAGCATTGCTAGCGTATCGCCTGATACCCTCCAGAGCTTCTGTAACTATTTTAATGTGTTGGTATGCTTCATTGAAATTTATGCTAACCATCTGCAGGGCCATATTAAGACTTGATGTGTAACTAAACACCTTGTTCAAAATCAGTAAAGAAATACCAAATTTACAGTTTTCTATGCTTTGTATAAACTGAAAGGCTTGTGAGTTTCTAACATAATTTTCCAGAGAATGCAGTGCTTCTACAATGGCATTAAGCATTTCCATAAATCTGCTTACAACCTTATTTACTCAGTGCATCCCATTTCACAAAGAGTTACTAACTGAGCATTAACTTTTTTTCTTCTTTTTTCGTGGCAGTTTCCTTCAGTACAATGTTCTGTAAGGAAGACTGACTTAAAGAAAAAGTATTTTTAACTGTTTCAATACAGTTTATTATCACAGATACTTCTGATGAATGGACAAGAACTAAATTGAGTGCATGTACAGCACAAGGCTCAAAGTGCGCACAACTTTAAATAGGCTGCTCATTACTGCAGCATCAACCATCATTTTAAGCCATGAGAAATCAGGCATTCTATTATGGTGGCTACTAAAATGCTGACACTGATTGGTCTTCCACATGAATGGACTCAATAAATTCTTTATGATCAATTGGTTTCTCATAAGAGCTGTCTAAATAACCTGTACACAAAGACTATTGCTGCTCTCTTGATGTGTGTTGTACTTCAGCCAACAAAACTGAGAAATATCTTGGGTCCTTTATTTTTGATTCTCCTGATTACAGTTTCTTGCACTGAATTAAAACATAATCCATCAATCTTGGTTTTTATTAGAATTTGCTTCACGTCGCACGGACACAGATAGGTCTTGTGGCGATGATGGGATGGGAAAGTGCTAGGAGTGGGAAGGAAGCGACCATGGCCTTAATTAAGGTACAGCCTCAGCATTTTCCTGGTGTGAAAATGAGTAACCACAGAAAACCATCTTCAGGGCTGCCGACAGTGGGGTTCGGATCCGCTATCTCCCGAATGCAAGCTCACAGCTGCGTGACCCAAACCACGCAGCCACTCGCTCAGTAATATCCGTTTGAATAGAAGGAGAAGTGTGCGTAGACCTACTATCCGAAGTCTGAGTTTCCAAAATGATTTTTAAGGGTTTCATCTCCAGAACAGGCTCGATACTAAAGAAGAGCTCCGAAATTGCCATCATTGTGAACAGGTTTGGTGCGTCCAATAGGCTCACCATTGCAGTCATCTCTCAAGGTGATTTCTTGATGACTGCACAGAATCACCATTCCCACTATGGCAGTGAGTTTCTTATGATTTTCTAGATCCATTTCTGCATTTTATGTACCGGATTGCCAGAATGACAGTTTGAATTTTTCCTGACATCACATCAGCTTCGTCAACAGCAAATTCTGCTTTTTCATATTTCTCAAATGTTTTTTTCACACATTTCCAATTTGTGATTGGTTTCTTGATAAGAGACGAAAGTTGTTGTTGACCATGACCACCAAAGCCACTTCCAAACCGGACACAATTTTTGCAAAGCGCACCTTTTAAATTATCTATTCATACTAGTCAATTGTATAACACCATCCAATGGCAATGAAATGACAAACGTCCCTCCGAACTTAAAGGAAATTGGTATGTAGATGCAGGAATCCTAAGTTCTCTGAGAGCTTTAAACTTCTACTCTCATTCTGAGATGGTTATTTTTAAATATCTGCCAAGATCACATACATATAGTATAGAAGCTTCTATGTGAACTGGAAAAATAAAGAAAAACGTAAGGTTATTCATGCTATTTGGCAAGGAAGCTATAATTAAATAAATATAAAACTACCAATTGAAAATTAAAAGAAAATTTTACTATTTTAAGTTTTGTAATTAATTTTTAAAACAAAATTTTAAACTGGTTTAAAGGGATAGTGTATAATTTGGGCTGTTAGAAACAAAATTATGAAAAAAGGGACTAAAATACAAATTCATTTTTCAAAACAAGAAATCATTTAAAGAAATGATATTGTGTTCACATTTTAATTATTAAAAAAATGAAATGAAATTATAAATTGAACAATTAAGACTAAATTAAATTAAAGTTTAATTATGTGATACAGATAATCAATCCATCTGAAAATATAATTGACCATTGAATGAATCATTTGTATTCATCCAATATTTTCCATTACTGTACTCCACTATTTTCCATTACTCTACTGTCACACTTAATGACATCATATTATGTACAAGTAAATGATTTCAAAATATGATGTGAATGTTAAAAATCAATATAATGGTATCCATAAACTTACTTGTTGGCAGTTGAAAATCCTATGGCATCAATTGCAAACAAACAACAGTAGAAAGAGAAGCCAAACTTTCTTGACTGGAAATAGTCATGCCTGTCCTACTGTTATCATATTTGCTCCTTTTGTTCAAGAAATTTTTAATTTTTTTTGCACAGTATACTTTATTTTAAAGCAGAAAAACACACCTAAGAAGGTAAATGAAGATCAAAAGAAAGACATTAAGGCACTGTTTATAAAGGGGCACATATGATTCTGGTAATTTATGGTTGACCATTGATTTGTTGATTAGCAGTGAAGGCAGTTTATGTTTCAGATAAGTCTATTAGGTTGGAAGGTGCTGCCCTGTGATGTATTCTGTCATATTCCAAATCATTCTGCTGTTGTTAGCCCATGCTGGAATAGTGAATAACAATGAATGCTCTAGAAAATTCTGGATGCTATGTGCTTTTCACAATTTAATTAATTGAGAGTACTATCAGCTCATCAAAGTCATGCTGATCATGCAGAAAAATTAACTTTTACAATGAATTTTTATTATTTTTAAAGTTTTCAATTTTTTTACTTGACTTTCTTAACTTAGGCCATTATATTAACCATTCCAGTATAATGGGAGGGGTGTTAACCTATTGAATCCACCCCTTACCTACGTATCTGGTGATAGGTTTAATACTTTTGGCTTTGCCATTCTGAAATTCAGATGACAAAAAGTATTTTTCCTAATGGTTAGTGAGATTTAAGGAAATATTGAATTCGTTAACTGTAGTTAATTGGATGTGAGGATTTCAAAGGGTACTTATAGTTCACTCCCACAACAGATCAGGTGCTCAAATTGTTTAATGACAGAGTGTATAAACAACATCTTAAGTCATTACCTCATGAGTTACTGACCATTTGAGATATGAGTAGGATATCCATGAAGAAGTCTAGTTGACCTCTACTTTGTAAAAATTTGGAATGGATGAGTAAGAAAATATAACAGAAGTCCTATATAGCAAGAATTCATAACGACTGAAAAATTACTCGCTATAGCGGATTGTCGTTATATCCGATTTTTCTTAAAGGTCAGGAAAAACATCACACACATTACAATTGGTATGTAACGGCAGTCCATTTGTTCAAAACTTGCACTTTTGCAAATTTCCATACTATGGCTTACTCGTAAGCTACTTTTCTAATTCCGAGACAACGTGAAAGTGGATGTTCAGTTTCATTCTGAAGAATTGGAATAGTATCATTCCAGTGGCTTCTGTGGCAAACTTTTCGGTTTTCTTATTCAAACAGTTGCCTAACCTAACTTAACCTCATATGTATCATGAAAAAATATTTCAAGCACCAGTAGAGTAATGATAACTTTTTCGCTATAAATTATTTGGGATTAGCCTTTCCAAAATTTAACCTGACATGAAAAAATACAGTGTAACCCCATAGTGCGCATTCCTCATTAAGATGATTTCTTACTTAGCACGTCGTCAATTTGAAGTCCCGATTCACGTTGTATTAAATCTATGTATTTAAAAATACCTCATTTATCATGTCACAAGATTGAATTATTACCGCTCAGTACCATCAAATTTTTCCAAACCCTGAACTGTTCTTACTGAGCTCAATAGCTGCAGTCGCTGAAGTCCAACCAGTATCCAGTATTCGGGAGATTGTGGATTCGAACTCCACTGTCGGCAGCTCTGAAGATGGTTTTCTGTGGTTTCCCATTTTCACACCAGGCAAACCTTAATTAAGGCCACGGCTGCTTCCTTCCCATTCCTAGCCCTTTCCTGTCCCATCGTCGCCCTAAGACCTATGAGTGTTGGTACGACATAAAGCAACTTGTACAAAAAAAAAAAAAAAAAAGTTCATCATCATCCTTTGTGGAAGGAAAGTGATTTCTAACACAGATTAGACCCCTCGCCACAGGAGGCAGGTTGGGGACAGTTACACGAAAACAGGAAATGGCCTTGAATTTCAGAACTTTAGGGAACTTTAGTTAAGAAGTCAGCTAAGGATAACATGATGGAAAGCAATAATTGGCAGTCATACAAATTTTAATGAAAAATGGAAGGGTATATATAGGTACTTTAAGGCAGAAACATGTTCCAAGAAGGACATTCCAGGAATTACTAATGAATAAGGGGAGTGTGTATGTGACGATCTTCAAAAGGCAGAAGTATTCAGTCAGCAGTATGTAAGGATGGTTGGTTACAAGGATAATGTCCAGATAGAGGAGATGACTAATTCTAAAGAAGTATTCAAATTTACCTATGATAATGACGACATTTACAGTAAGATATAAAAGTTGAAAACTGCAGCTGGAATTGATAGGATTTATAGGGATATACCAAAGACAATTGATTGGGATACAATACCATATCTGAAGTACTTATTTGATTATTGTTTGGTTGAAGGAGCTATACCAAATGAATGGAGAGTTGCTATAGCAGCCCCTGTGTATAAAGGAAAGGGTGATAGACATAAAGCTGAAAATTACAGGCCAGTCAGTTTGACATGCATTGCACGTAAGCTTTGGGAAAGCATTCTTTCTGATTAAATTAGGCATGTTTGCGAAATTAATAACTGGGTCGATAGAAGGCAGTTCGGGTTTAGGAAATGTTATTCCACTGAAGCTCAACTTGTAGGATTCCAGCAAGATATAGCAGGTAGACATCTTGGATTCAGGAGGTCAAATGGATTGTGTCGCGATTGACCTGTGTAAGGCATTTGATAGCGTGGATCATGGGAGACTGGTGGAAAAAATGAGTGCAATTTAACTAGACAAAAGAGTGACTGAATGGGTAGCTATATTTCTGGAAAATAGATCTCAGAGAATTAGAGTAGGCAAAGCTTTATCTGACCCTGTAATAATTAAGAGGTGGATTCCTCAAGGCAGTGTTATTGGACCTTTATGTTTTCTTATATATATAACTTATACAATAAATTATATGAGTAAAGAAGTGGAGCCCGCCTGGTGGCCATGATCGTTAAGGCATTGAAGTCTAAACAGTCTGACACTGTTACGAGCTCAACTTCGCTTACCTTATGCATACTTCTCCGCTCCGATTTAGTGCACATTATATTGCGCTGCTTCACGAACTTTCAGCTTACAAGTCTGTCTCACCACTGCTTTGACTGTTGCCCCTCCACGCGCAATCTCCGTGACGTCACCCGGTTCCAGTGTTTTCTCGAGCTCGCTTCGCTTCCGTATATATACTCGCCGCTTTCTCTTGTCCGGCGATCAGGTGTGATTGATATGTTGTAATCGGCAGTGAGAGCTTGAGCAGTGTACACGGCTGGACCGTGTGCATTTTAATTTTACTTCATTCTTCTTTACGTACTGGGTGAGCAGACTTTTATTATTATTATTGTCATCTATTCAATTTTGGCCTCTCTTTCTCCATATGGGCTTGGCTAATGCTTGGATTTCGAACTCTAGTCCCTTCAGGACTCTACGAAATTACGCTGTGCCAAACTATTGGCTTTAGACTTGTGGTGGAAATGTGAGGGAAGAAGTGTGATGGACTAGCGATATTGTGGTGACCTTCAACTTCTAAAGTGTTGTGCATGAACTTTGCCTCCCCTCGTTTTGAAGTGGGACTTGACAGACTGATCATTTCCCTTTTCCCTGCTGTTTGTTTCTTGGTTTTCTTTTCCCGTTCCTCTTTCCATTCTCCTTTTCGTCTCCCGTTCGTATTTTCTCATAATTGGTTAATGGAATTTGGTAACATTGTGCTCTGCTAATTTTGCACTGCGTCTGCAGTTTACATTTCGAATGTTCTAGTATCTTCTTGTCTTAAACAAGTGTGTGTTAGATTTTTGGGGGATATGATGTCGTTTTATTGCGTACCATTTTAGGTACTGGAAAGTTCCCTTTAACTTGTATAATTTTTACTTGTTCCTTTTTAAAATTTCTTGCTGTTTTTTTGCGCGGTATTCATGTGAACGTTGTCATATTGGAACTTGAATGTAATGAGAACATTAATTTATTCCTATAGCCCCTATCTCGTACCTGAGTATACCAAAGATTTATTGTGATTTGTGTGGTTACCCCTTTTAGTGCCTGTATGAACCAAAATAAGACCTGTCAATAACTTGTATGATTCCCTTTTTCTATGGTGTATCAAATGGTCCAATTTTACTCTCTGTTGTGAAAACATTTGTTATCTCTTTTGAAGTTGTTTCAATATATATGTTCATCTTTTCTAAACCTGTGCTTTTGGGAGTTCTCATTTCTGTGTTCCCTTTCGTTTTGCTTAGTATGTACCTACCGTGGAAATTCCCCTTGGGAAAAGGCCCGTAATCGTAATCGGCACATGACTTGGGATGTGATCTGTACTGATTGTGGTTATTCGAAGCATGACATTTGAATAGTGCCATTACTCCATTCTACACGTTTCCCTGCGCTCTGCTTTGCTAAGTTCTCTGTGCGGCATACCAGCACATATTACTGGAGTCTTTCGTTTCCTTCATATCCAACTTTTGTTGATATTTGCCTAGCGATTGCTGCAAGTACTTGGAAATACATACTAATATTTAATTATACCAATGTACCGCAACAACACCGAGGTTAAGGGGTTCAAGTCCCGTTGTTCAAAAAGTTTTCACCATCAGAAAGCGGCAGGGTAGGGCAGGTGGTGGTATACAATTTCTAATCACTAGTTTGCGTGCCAAAAGCCTGGATTATATTCCAAACTTCTCTGCACAACTCATATGGAGTGTGGGTATATGACGCTGTTGATGGTGATTCGTCCATCAGATGGGGACGTTAAGTCTTGAGCAGACCCCTTGGTGCTATTCGACAGGAGTAGGCTATGTGCCGGCACTGAGTTTCATCCTCTCCCTTCCTACTATCATATATCACGTCATTCATTTCATCTCATTAACTCCTCTGATGAGGTTGACGTCAGGAAGGGCATCCGGTCATAAAAACCCGCCACAACTGATTCATCTTACCTCATACCTGACTCCGTAGAGAAATGGGATAAGGGTTGGACAAACTTATGAGTAAAGAAGTGGAATCAGAGATGACGCTTTTTGCGAATGATGTTATTCTCTATAGAGTAATAAATAAGTTACAAGATTGTGAGCAACTGCAAAATGACCTTGATAATGTTGTGAGATGGACAGTACGCAATGGTATGATGATAAGCCAGTTTAAAAGTCAGGTTGCGAGTTTCACAAACAGGGAAAGTCCTCTCAGTTTTAATTACTGTGTTTATTCCTTATAGGTGTTAATATAAGGAAGGTCTTCATTGAAGTAATCACACAAATGGGATTGTAAATAAAGGGTACAGATCTCTGCACATGGTTATGAGGGTGTTTAGGGGTTGTAGTAAGGATGTAAAGGAGAGGGCATATAAGTCTCTGGTAAGACCCCAACTAGAGTATGGTTCTGGTATATGGGAGCCTCACCAGACTTAATTGATTCAAGAACTGGATAAAATCCAAAGAAAAGCAGCTCGATTTGTTCTGAGTGATATTCGACAAAAGAGTAGCATTACAAAAATGTTGCAGAATTTGGGTTGGGAAGACTTGGGAGAAAGGAGATGAGTTGCTCTACTAAGCAGTGAAGAGATGGCGTGGAATGACATTTGTAGGCGGTTTGTTTGGTGTCTTTGAAAGTAGGAAAGACCACAATATGAAGATAAAGTTGGAGTTCAAGAGTACAAATTGGAGCAAATATTCATTTATAGGAAAGGGGAGTTAGGGATTGGAATAACTTATCAAGGGAGATGTTCAATAAATTTCCAATTTACTTTGCAATCATTTAAGAAAAGGCTAGGAAAACAACAAATACGGAATCTGCCACCTGAGCAACTGCCCTAAATGCAGATCAGGATTGACTGACTGACTGACTGACTGACTGACTGACTGACTGACTGACTGACTGATTAAATTATAGCTTCGGACAGTAAGCCATTAGCCTCAGGATAGTTCAGTTTTGTTCTCTGGTTTTCATTGGCATTGCTGAATAAACCAGTGGGCCTGTTTATGCTTGTTTTTCACATTCCATTCGGAAGTTAGAAGTGTATTTTGTGGTGAGTGATGCAGTGAAGGGTGGCAAATATTTGCCATGTGATAGATTACGAAAGGATTAGGAACATAATCGCGTGAAGTTGACTAGTGTGGTGCATATTTGTCTTGTGGTAGCCCCGTTACAGATACTTAAAAAGTAGTGAAATCGTTTTTTGATGAAGACAAATCCAGGAAGTGGACAGGCATCCGCGTCTTTCAACGGTGACACGTATGTTGAAACACACACCGTTGAGTTTCGACTGGATCCGATCGAAGTGTTGTTGTATTCAAGATAAGTGTAATGCGCAATAATGTGCTGATATTTTTACGGGGCCCTACTGTAAATGTTTTTATATTTGTTGTCAGGTATACACACATCTTTTAATACACTATTTTTATTTAATAAGCCCCAGAGGAAAAGGTTTTCATATTTGTTCTCGCATCTTTTTCACACCTTTTAATACTCTCATCGCATCTTTAGAAATGGTATATAGCCGGTATCTTTCACTGTATCTGTACATACACAATGTAAAATGCACGCATGTTGAAGAAAAACAACATATATTCGTGTTACATAGTTTTTATTCATGTATTCAATAGTACGTTTCCTCGCTTAACACATTATCTTTCCTTGTCCCATGGAGAAACGCCTAACAAGGTTTTACTGAATAAACTAACTTCCGAAATCAGTCATCCACTCTGCTCTGTATCTTGAGGTGTATGACATTCTTGCTTAATTTCAGTACATAGTTTTAAAATTAAAGCGATTGTTTACTTGAGCCTTTATTTCTGATGAGTTTACTACTGCTATCGGCCACATTGTTTACACATTTATTATTATTTTTTTAAATTTTTGCTTGTAGAACACCAGTCGACGAGTATTACTAATCGACTCCGATATCTCCTTCGAGTTCAAATGTTGAAGAGAGAGCTTGCTAGTGCACATAGAGAAAAATGTATAGCGAAGATGAACGATCACATCCAATATAATCAATATAATTGCTGGAGTGCATAAATATTGATAATGGAAAAAAGTTATGCACGCTTAATCTCTCATAATAACGGGTGGATCAGTGATAGGGTTCTCGCTGTAACCGATGGATAATACACAGTTTAATATAGGGATTTTCAAGGGACAGAAAAAAATCTTTCGTTATAATGGAGTTCTCGCTATATGCCGTAATCGCTGTAGTGGACTTCTACTGTATATTACAGTGTTATTTTGTTTTTTCCTATTCTTTTTAAAAACAATTTACTTTGAGGCAATGATATTATGAAAAATTAATTTACTTAGGGATGACTAGCCCTATTGTATAGGGATAGTGTGCTTGCCTCTAATCTGGAGGCCCCAGGTTCATTGCCATCCAATGCAATGTTTTTAATTCTAGGTTGAGGGCTGGAACGTAATTCACTCAGTCTCATGGGACCAACTGAGAATTTGCCTGATAAGAGAGGAAGCAGACCCAGTCAAGAAAGCCAAGTAATATGGTTGAAGATGTTGTCATATTGATTACGTAGTATTCCAGTATCTGCAGGTTGTGTTGCTGGGCAGCAGCCATCTAATAGGTTTTTGCATCACAGGTTGGTTTTGGTTGTTAGTCTCTTATTTAGACAGTGCAAATTTGAGACATATCACACGGATATATACTGAGTGGCCAAAAGTCATGGGAAGACACTGAATGTGATATTAATAATGATTTGCTCCTCTGCAAGCACTCAAAATGGCAGCAATATGGTGATGTATTGACTGTACAAGGTGTTGGAATCATTCTGGAGGGATCTGGACCCACGCATCTTGCGCTGCTACCCACCATTGATCTTGTGTAGTTGGTGCGGGGTTCATGGAGCATATACCAGCATCGGCAATATCCCATAAATGCTCGATTGGAGTAAGATCAGGGGATATGGTGGGCCATTCCATGGTCGAAACTTCACTGGAGTGCTCTTCCAACCTCCTGCGTGCCACCACAAAGCGGTGACATGGCGCATTGTCCTGATGAAAACATGGCATCTACATCAGGGTACTGTAGGGCCAGAAAAGGAATGTAGATGGTCTGAAAGAATGTCCCCATAATGTGCACCTGTCAGTGCTCCCTGCAGCCGGACAATGGGGCCTAATTGCGACCATGGAAATGCCACCCAGACCAGAACTGAGCCACCTCCTGCCTGGACACAACCTTGTTGACCTGCAGAATCCATAGCTTCATGGGGCTTACACCACATCCTCGTGCGCCCATCAGCTCAATACAACTGGAACTGGGATTCATCGGAACATACCACATGCCGCCACTCTTCCATGGTTCATTGCCGAAGTTTGTAGGCCCATGCATGTCATTGAGCTCTGTGTTGAGGTGTCTGCGAAGGGACACAAGTTGGTTGTCGGCTGATGAAGCCAATGTGGTGCAGTTCCCTCCTTACAGTCCTGGGTTCCTACCTCCCAACATTCAACTGGGCAGTGATCTGACTCACAGTAGCCCATGGAGCGCCCAGTATGGTTCTGCGGAGGTGACATGATGTCCGTTTGTTAAACACCTGTGGTCTTCCCGTGCGGTGGTTCGTGCAGGTAGTAACATTCTCTCTGCGATATTGAAAATCCACCCTCAACACTGTTGACCTAGGAAATCCGAATTCATGTGTAATCTCTGCAATGCTATGACCCATGCGCCATGCGTTGATGATCATCCCATGTTCAGAGTTGGTTAACTCACGATGTGTTGCCATCTTCACGACAGACTGCTCAGCTATGTCGCAGCAGCTAGCCAGAATGCTCAGAGGTCATACACAGCACATTTTCTAATGGGACACCCCTTCCCATGACTTTTGGCCACTCAGTGTATTTTCCTTTACTGGAAATTGGCAGGCAACACTAGGCATATTTCTAATAGTGAGATATTATTATATTCCCTTAACAATTAGAGGTTCCAAAGGCCTTGGGAAAAAGGACTAAAACTCTTTAAAGTCTGTGTAATGTAAGTGTGGTGTAGAGATATCATGCCTGTCTTGTGTCCTAATGCCCAAGGTTTGATTCCTGGCCAATCCATGGATTTTAAATCTGAACTGAGTGCGAAATATGGTTCACTCAAACTCATGAGACCAAGGGAGGAGCTGTCCAATAAAACTGGCAGCAGTTGTGCAGCAGTCATCTTGTCAGGCATTCTAATGAGCTGTAAAACTGCAGGTCTGTTTGTTTTTTGTTATGTAAGGTAAGAAGAATAGAATGGTTCTTTATGGGAGTCTGATGTGGTTGCATTGGAATACTGGTGAATCTTCTGAGAGCTAGATGATACTGACTGAAGCTTGCCTGAGTGTAGATGAGAGATTTGTCTGGGAGGAGAGCATGAGTATCATCCAGTAGGTTTGCTGTTGTGGCTGTATCACTCATCCAGTGTAGAGCTATTACATCAATGTCTTCGTTCATCTCTGTTTCAAGCATCTGAAACACAAACCAATATGTTATTTGTAGTAGTTGTGGCAGAATGAGTGAAGATGTAGAATTTTCTTTTTTTGGAGAGAAGAATTTATTTAAAGAAACATTTTAAGTCGTAAGCAGGGTATATCAGTACAGACTTTCATGGCCAGTGTCAGTTGATAACCTTTAATGTTCTACCAGGACATTGGGCCATGTTGACAAATAATAATAATAATAATAATAATAATAATAATAATAATAATAATAATAATAATAATAATAATAATAATAATAATAATAATAATAATAATAATAATAATAATAATAATAATAATAATAATAATAATAATAATAATAATAATAATAATAATAATAATAATAATAATAATAATAATAATAATAATAATAATAATAATAATAATAATAATAATAATAATAATAATAATAATAATAATAATAATAATAATAATAATAATAATAATAATCGTATGGCCTCAGCTACCGTGTGCAGACATTTCAATTTGACGCCATCTGGCTGTCTGCTCGTCAATTTCGACGTTCCGTTTTACTCTAGGCCACCACTAGATGGCAGACCGAGTAAACCGAAACTCTCTTGGGCGTCTATGGCTGAGATTTAATGAATTTTGTTGGGTAAACACCAAATGTGTCACCAGAGATCTTTTACATGCCGACATCGTACGACATGGAGTGTTGAATGGACTTTATTCCGCCCTTCAAAAATCCGACTACCTCTGCCGGGTTTGAACCCGCTATCTTGGGATCCAGAGGCCGACACTCTACCGTTGATCCACAGAGGCAGCTATGTTGACAAATTAAGCATATCGACATTTCAACTACTGTACGCAATGGTAACCATTGAGACAAAATGACATGAGCTGGTGGGCACCCATACTTTTATAATAGTGAAAAGGCTAGTTGGTGGTGCTAGTATCATCATGACTTTCTCCCAGATTGCTGTTCCTAAGACCTGAGCAGTGTGACCCAGTGAATTCATTCTTCTGTCAGCAAGAAACAGTTACTGAAATCATTGAAACAATTTTCATGTTTCATTATATCTATAGCTTCCCATTAGATATGAGCATGATACTGGTGGGTGTTAGCCAAAACTGTGGTTTCCTCAGATTTCTTTTCCTGGTCAAGGAAGGAGGTAGCATGCTCCACTACTGCAGATCTTTCTCTCTCATCCAATTGGCTACTGTTTATTAGTTAAAATGTTGATATGCTTAATAAGTCAGCATTGCCTAATATCCTAGAACATCAAAACTTGTCATAAGTAGGGTGTTGCAAAACCATTGTTACAAACTTCTGGGGCTGTGTGAGGAAAATGTGTATAAAACAATTTGATTAATTTTCAGAATACAGGGTCTCTCATATAAACTGAGACCGTCTAGAGGTGTTTTTACTCTCCGAGATTTACGCAGCAGTAGGGGAGGCGTGCGCATAGTTCTTGACCTTACAATGAGCGTACAATGACCTAGCACCGAGCTCGATAGCTTAAGTGCGGCCAGTATCCAGTATTCGGGAGATAGTAGGTTCGAACCCCACTGTTGGCAGCCCTGAAAATGGTTTTCTGTAGTTTTCCATTTTCACACCAGGCAAATGCTGGGGCTGTACCTTAATGAAGGCCACGGCTGCTTCATTCCCACTCCTAGCCCTTCCCTGTCCAATCGTCGCCATAAGACCTATCTGTGTCGGTGCGACGCAAAAAAACAAAACAAAAAAAACAATGACCTAGCAGTCACTAGTCTGAATCTCGGCTGTTAACATGGTGAGACAGTTATTTTCATATGTATAAATTATTTTGAGTACGAGTCAGCTCGATGGGTAAGCGATGCATTTGTTTAGTAATTTCCTGGCAAAGTGCCACATTCATGAGCAAAGATTCAAGTAACTGTAAATAAATTTGAAACTACTAGCTCGGTGCTCAATAAAAAACATGTGTGCACCTGTTGATCCAGCCACAAGAGTGAGATATTGTAATTGTTATCTTGCATCATTGAATGATCGTTTATTCGACCCATAGCTTGTGTTCTTTTCAGATGAGGCCTGGTTTCATCTTAACAGTCATGTGAACGGTCATAACTCTCGCTACTGGTGTGCAGAAAATCCTAATGGTGTTTATGAAGTCCCTCGTTATGATAGGAAGATTGGTGTCCGACTCGTTGGCTGAACGGTCAGCGTACTGGCCTTCGGTTCAGAGGGTCCCGGGTTCGATTCCCGGCAGGGTCGGGGATTTTAACCTTAATTGGTTAATTCCAACGGCACGGGGGCTGGGTGTGTGTGTTATCATCATTATCATTTCATCCTCATCACGATGCGCAGGTCGCCTACGGGAGTCAAATAGAAAGACCTGCACCTGGCGAGCCAACCCGTCCTGGGATATCCCGGCACTAAAAGCCATATGACATTTCATTTTATTTCATAGGAAGATTGGTGTTTGGTGTGCTGTTAGTGCAAGACAAATAATTGGGGCTATTTTCTTCAAGACAACAGTAAATGCAGTGTGTGATTTTTATTTGTGGGATAAATTGAAAGAAATAGTGTATCAAACACATTGGAGAAACTGAGAGAAAACATTATGGATGAAATCAGAAACATTACCTTGACAGAACTCACTCGCATCAGCCAGAATGTGGTTACCAGACACAATGCCTGTATAACTCAGGAAGGACGACACTTCCAGCATCTTTTGTAAGGTAAGATTTCATATAAGATTGTATACATGCTTAAAGCAGAGGGCTACGCGCATTGTAAGTTCAGCTGAGACAGCTGCTGTAGCGCAGATTACAAAGACCGTGCGCTTGGTCTGGGTTTATATGAGAGACCTTGTATATCTGAAAAATATGAAACCATGGAAAATTATCTTCAGCACTGCCAATGGTGAGATACAAACCCACCACCTCTAAATGCAAGTTTACAGCTACATGATCTGTATCATGCAGCCAGCTTGCTTGGTGTAACTCTGAAAAGGGCACCTCTCCAGTCTGACATTCATGCTATCTGAGAGAGGTCCATGGGCTACATGTACACATGGCTGTATCCATTGATGGCTGCTGTTTATGAGCTAATGAACTAATTATGTTTTAAAACTTAATAACACTTTTTCTTTCGAACCGTGCACCTATAATTGAAATAGGGCAATTATTTGAAGGATGTTCTTCTTAAGTAGTGTTGTTGAATTAAGTAGGCTTATGTATGCTGTATAAGACCTGAAATGAAGCAGCCTGGTGGAAGCCACATGAAGAAAATACTTGTATGCATGAGAGAGGAAACTGCAATTTGCCATGGTAAGAGTTGAGCTGCTCGTCACTTTTCAATAGCAAATCGGGTCGAGCGTTAAGAGGTGTGAAATTCATGTGTATGTTTTAAGTTTTCTTACCTTTTGTTTGTTACAAAATGGTGAGCCTGTTAAAGAGGCCCTTTTCTGTTAGAATTCTGGAGGAAGAAGTGTAAATAAAACAACTGGGTAAGCGCACTCAAGTGTGATTGAGTATTTTATTTATATTATTACTTAATATACCTTTATATTATACACTTTCTTCTTAATCCATTTACCGTCCTGGGTTGGTTCTTCCCTCAGACTCAGTAGGGGTGCCCCTCCCCCCTCCCTGCCCACTGTGGAGAAAACATTACATTTTTATTCTATCTTAGCTGGCTGAAACTAGTAATTATTAAAAAAAGCAATTTGTACAAGCCCTATTGTCTTATCAGCTAATTCTTTCCTTTATTTTCTTTAATTATTAGCAGAAATACGCACAAAATGCTGCTCATCGCGGCTGACCGATTTGTATAGCATATATATATCTTATGCCAAGGTCGTGGACCCTGAGGTATGATTCACAAACTTGCCACGCGTATTTGTGAGTCCGGCAGTCTTGCTAGTGTCTGTTAGTTTCTTAGTGTGTAGTCAAATACTGAATTATTTTTAATTATATAATCATGCTGTACTTATACTTAATTGTAATAGCCTACATGTGTAATATTGTTCCTTTGGTGAAAGTTTTATTGTATAGTATTGAATCAAAATCTCAGAAAGCTATTATTACTACACTTAAGTTGGTAAATTGTCAACCTTTACCTCTCTGTTGAAATTTGCTCAGAGAACATAAAAAACCTTACCATTTTGTATATTTTTAAAAATGTATATACCCCCCTCCCCTCACACGCTATATCTCACAAATCCTTGTTGTCTGTACATATTTTTGCCCGCGCCACTTCTAATTCTCAATTGCCGCTTCTGCCAGTACCTTGTCCAGGCGGCCGCACCTGTTATGCTGAAGAGGGACCTTGTAGGAGGATGGGAAGATTGGAAGGGATAGACAAGGAAGAGGGGAGGAAGCGGCTGTGGTCTTAAGTTAGGTACCATCTGAGCATTTGCCTGGAGAAGAAGTGTGAAACCACGGAAAACCATTTCCAGGGTGGCTGAGGAGATAATAGAACCCCCTTCTACTCAGTTGACCTCCCGAGGCTGAGTGGACCCCTTCCCAGTCCTCGTACCACGTTTCAAATGTTGTGGCAGAGCCAGGAATCAAACCCGGGTCTGCAGAGGAGGGGGGGGGGGGGGGGGCAGCTATTCACACTAACCATTACACCACAGAAGATGACTATATCATATATACCATTTATAATTAGGATGTATTCACCCTATACTTGCAGATTCCTGGATTGCCTATGAAAGTATGGTACACAAACTTCTAGTTTCCTATAATTTTGAGTGTTTGTCATGGTTTGTTATTATTATTAGCCTGCCTGGTGGTCATGATCATTAAGGCATTGAATCTGTATGGTCTGACACTGTGGTTATCTGGTGTGAGTCCTGTTCTTCAAAATTATTTTCACCATCAGAATGTTGGCTGGTAGGTTAGGGGAGGTGGTGGTATATAATTTCTAATCACTAGATTGCATACCAAAAACCTGGATTAAATTCCAAAATCTCTTGGAAGTGTTCATATGGAGTGAGGGTATGATGGTGATTTGTTCGTCGGGTAGGGACGTAAAGCTTTGAGCAGACCTGTTGGTGTTATTCGACAGGAGTAGGCTACGTGCTGACACTGGGTTTCACCCTCTCCCTACCTCATCATAATATCATCATCATCATCCCACATCCAGTTACGCAGGTTGCGTATGGACATCAAATAGAAAGACCTCCTCCAGGCGAGTCGAACATGTCTTCGGACACTCCCGACACTGAAGCCATATGATAAATAAATAAATATTATTATTATTATTATTATTGTTGTTGTTGTTGTTGTTGTTGTTGTTGTTGTTGTTGTTGTTGTTGTTGTTGTTGTTGCGATTGCTTCTCAGCAGCAATAATTCCTAAAGAATGAGATTGATCCTTTCAGGGCCAACACTACAATGATGTTTGCTTGCTTTTTACCCCTTACATTACTTATTTATAAAATAATGTAACTCAACTCTAATTTCCTACATGAATCACCACGGGCTGTATCTAATGGCATTTATCTTACTGTATAATATAATGTTTAGCCGCTCAAAAAAGAAAAAAAGGAAAAGGATATTAATACATGGTTTTGTATAAGTTCCTTGTCCTTGCAGATACACTTTTCTCTGAAACAATTAAACCTAGAGTTACAGTATTATGTTTGTTGTGGGTATCCACAGGATTTGTATCTATTTTGATAATTTTGAAAATTAAGTCTGATAAAATATTAAATGCGAGGAACATACAGTACCATGAGCTCTTATTTACTTGGGTCATGATATGAGTTGGATTTAGTTGGTATATATCTTCATCCAGCCTTATAATTCTCCCTTCTAGAAATTATAAACAAAATTATGTTAGATAGACAGGTTCGTGTTTGGGCAGTCCATTCTACCAGTTCTACACAACATTTCCAGTTATAGGTCTCTCACCCTGCATGGAAGTTGAGCATGAAGATACTGAAGTAGTTTTTCCCCATGTGAGAGTACTAGATTTACCTCATCTATCCATTTTGAAAGCTTTCTTCGTTCATCTTCCAGGAAGACAGTCCTCAGGTAGGAGTATCCAGCTTTCTCCAGTGATGGTTCCAGGTAGTTATGGATCCACTTGAAGTGCTCTATAGATGTCCAGTTGGTGTTGCCAATCTCATTTTGTGTTGACACACCCCAGAATTTCATCCCTGCCTTATTGTAACTGTTGAGAAACCTGCAAAATTGTGCAGAAATATTTATATGGTTATCTCTTGCAGCTTGTAATGAACTGAAGTTTAATTTATTAGAGTATCTTTACTGAAGACTTGGGACTTAGAAGACTGATTGTTTCTGTGGAAGGGTTATAATATTTAGAAAAATCAAAATTTGTTGGTAATATGAAGTAAAGTATGTATATGTGTGTTCTAATGCCCAGGAACTTGGATGCAAGTCCATTGGCCATGATACAATCTTAATTTATTTGCACTCACCATCTTTAGTTAGAGTTAGTTACTCCTCTTGTCAGAGGTGAAGATCATTATGCAAGTGTATGTATATCTGTGTCCAATGGAATGACTGCATGGTATTATGCCCATTTTCATCTTTACAATTGAGCTTGTCTTCACATCGTAAGTGACTTATCTGCTGCATCACATACGTTTTGAACATCCATTACCTTGAAAGCTGTCAGATGAGTTCATTTTTATTGGCAGGACTGTTTTTGTATGTCCACTCAACTTGATCTTGTGGCATATAGATCACGTTTCCATATTTGTCACAGCTGTTTATGAATGGCAGAGCAATGAAACAATTTGAAGACTCAACGTGGACGGAAACCATATTGACTAGAGTTCACAACCCACCCGCAAACTAAGAAAGGAAATGAGTGCATGTGTGGTTATTTAATATAGTTATTTAACTGGTGTAGTAAATGTAATTAGTGATATTTTATATTTAATGGACTAACTTTAGGAAGTTTGACAGTTAATAAGAAATTAAAATGAAGCTCCACCTACTCAATACCATTTAATATGATGTCAAATCACTTATGCACCAGTATCGGTTTTGACCCCATTATGGGTCATCTTTAGCCATGGACTAAAATTGACAATACCGGTATATAGTCCAAATACAATCAAATTAACACCTTAATAATATTATGTACAGTACATAAGAGGCAAAAAGATCTCTCAGTCTATAATACTATAATCAGTGAATTTAAAGTCCACTAGTCGAATTTTGTCATGTGTGATATTGCCATTGGTATTAATCTAAAATGAACAGTCCTAATAAGTATACCCTTTACATGTACAATTAAAATATTAAAGCTGGACCTGAGTTGCTACACATACAATATTAAAATTGGAGATGAGCTGTTACTCTGGAGTTGAAAATTAAAATAACCATCTTGTGTGTGTGTGCTTAGTTGGTAAAAGTCTGCCTTGCTGAGTAACCTGTATCAATGAGAGATGTGTCAAATGCAACACAGATGTGTTTCAACAAGTGTACACACAATGACTAGACTTGAGATGGTACAATTGAATTATTCGATAGAAGGGACCTTGCAAAACCAAAAGGACTTGAGTCAACGTATTTGACGAGCTGTTTGTCAATAAGGTTTGTGCTGAGCAAATAGGTCTGAAAAGAGAAGAAAACCAGAATAAACGTGCGTGATAAAAAGGAACAAGTAGCTAATCAAAGTTGTATGAAACTTACCCCTTCACGATGTCAAACCATACACACATACCCAGGAACAAACGACAACTGAACAAGTGGAGAGAGACGTTAGAAGTTTATATTGTACGAAGTTTGACAATGTCATATTTTTATTCGCTGCAATGCAATAGAAGTTAGGAAGTTCAACTGAGTTCCTTTCTACCTGTGACATCGACAACAGAGTAAAAGTGTATAGAGCATAATACTCAAGTGTTACTTATCGCTGGATCATCTTGTGAGACACTTCACCTTACGACTTACTGGACAGTCTTCAAAACAAGTTGAGTGTGATGAACCTGCTACTCATAATGAGGAGTAGTGGAACTCGTGCCTGATTTCAGCCGTTAGATTTCAGATTACATGAGTAATTGGAAACCTAAAACAACCGTCATCATATTGGAAGGAACCTTAGAACGTTTCATTGTATTTCAATGCTGGATGATCAAGATAGAAGATGCATTCTTCTAAAGGACTCACCTTAACCACCATGGCAGCTTAAACAGGAGAACTCATACCAATAGACTTTAAGACACGAAGATGCTTCTAGATCACCTTAACTACACAAACATTTTTTCTGATAATGTATTCCTTATGAAGCAGAAGGAAGAATAAAGTATAAGTCAACAACATTTATTTTCCTGTACTTGATTTTAATACCATTTTTGTAGTTCTTTATCTTTTTACTTACAGACTTTTCTTCTAGAATACTTTTCACTCATTCTATAATAGATTGAAGGTCTATTTGTGATAGATTGATGATAGTAAATCTTCAAACCATAATTAAATGTGGATGATGTTAGAAATTAATAATCACTATGATAAAAATAAAGTGAAGTAAATTCTAACTAAATTAGCAGATAAAGTGTTTGTGGGTGTAATACCACAAATATTCATTTCAGCGGATAAAGTGTTTGTGGGTCTAATAGCACAAATATTCATTTCAGTGGTCCTGTTTCTTGGAATTTATTGTGTGGTATCTCATGATAATATAACCTCATGGTGTTGTATGATGGTAGAGATTCATCTCAGACTTAATTTCACTTATGTTTGTTTTGAGAAGGATTTATATTTAATAATCACAAATTTAAGTAATATGCACTGATAGGATAATAATTGAATGTAGTGCCATGTGTTAGATTAGTATTTTGTATTTCATAGTCCTATTGGATATTTGAGTTACTGTGCAATGAATAACATTTTGTAGGTTGACTATTGAATCACAGATTATTATACTGTTTATGAACAGTTAAACTGACTTGGGAGTCAGATACTGTTTTGATGTACATTTTGCGAAGTAGTGGGTATGTGCATTCCTCGAATTTCTTCTCTCATCATAAGATAACAGACTTGATCATTATGTTTTATCATATTTTCATGTGATTTTCTTTGCTTGTCTCTTATATCATGATAAATTGGTACCACATGTTCAGTAGATCCATTAAGTGACCATTATGTTGAATACAGTCACAAACCACTAATGATTCGATTTAAATGAGTTGTGTGATTATTATTTTAGTCTTAAAGATAACAATGATAATACCCAATTTTGGCTTATAAATAATAATAATAATAATAATAATAATAATAATAATAATAATAATAATAATAATAATAATAATAATAATAATAATTTCACAGTTTTGATCAATGAATGTCATTTATTAGAGATGATAGGGAAATCATAGTCTATAACATCCCATTTGTTTGCAAAAAGTTTTGATGTGAAATTCAACTTCATCAATAAAATTAGCAATCATAATCCATACTCATAATCCAATAGGATGGCTTCTTTCCACAGTAGTTATTATCCACTTCAGTGCAATGTCACACTCCACATAAAGATCCTGAAAAACATCTTTCTAATATGTATATAGGCTATATTATTATGTTCTTAGTTCTGGTTGGACTGTGTTGTATTTTGACAGAATGTGGAAGCTTCAACTCCAAGATACTCATACCGTATCTATGTTTGAGGTAAGCAAATTATACATACAAACTAGGGATGGTGGTGTCCCTAAATGAGACTGGCATTGCTATCATTAACTTGTACTAGACTTCATACCTACTTTCATCTTTTCTATCCAACTTCTCTTGGCCAATTCTTCTCTTTCAACAAGCAGTATTACTCTCATATTAGACAGCACTTAAGTTGGTTTTACGAGACTGAGTGAACCCCGTTCCTGCCTTCACTCCAGAATTGAAATGCCTGAACTGGCCCAGAATCGAACCTTAAGCCTCTAGGTAAGAGGCAGGCATGCTACTGCTACACCACAGGGCTGGCTTAAATTCTTCAGTAATATGAAGAACTACAGTGGCAGCCATATCTTCTTGATTATACCTACTGCATCTGGGTACTGGTACCCCTTGTATCCTTCCTCTTCACGCTTAAGATGTAGGCCTATGCAGGCTATAGATTGGGAACTTTGGAGGGATTCAGAGCCAATATAAAATATCCTTAACTGAAGAAGAAAAAGAAGGAAGGCTTCAGGAGGACGGGACCTCATTATACCATTTCTTCCAATTAATAATCACTATGATAAAAATAAAGTGAAGTAAATCCTAACTAAATTAGTGGATAAAGTGTTTGTGAGTGTAATATCACAAATATTCATTTCAGTGGCCCTGTTTCTTGGAGGCTAGGAAAACAACAGATAGGGAATCTGCCACCTGGGCGATTGCCTTAAATGCAGATGAGTAGTGATTGATTGATTGAACATGGAATGTCCAGAAAGAAAAAGTGGACCATCACATATCCAACCGTTGCGATATTAGAGCAGTCCTCCGTTAACGTTTTATGTCGCACCTCCCCTCTGGAGCATACGATTTCTTGCGCTCCACTTTACTCTCTTCCTACTTTCCCTCCCTCTCACTACTCATTCGATTTTTTTTTTTTTTTTTTTTTGCTAGTTGCTTTACGTCGCACCGACACAGACAGGTCTTATGGCGACGATGGGACAGGGAAGGGATTGGAGTGGGAAGGAAGCGGCCGTGGAAAACCACGGAAACCATCTTCAGGGCTGCCGACAGTGGGGTTCGAACCTACTATCTCACGAATACTGGATACTGGCCGCACTTAAGCGACTGTAGCTATCGAGCTCGGTACTCATTAGATTGCACACGAGAAGTTACATGAGTACGGTAATAATAATGACTTATTTATTTATCGTATGAAGTGTCCGAGGACATGTTCGGCTCGCCTGGTGCAGGTCTTTCTATTTGATGCCCATAGGTGACTTGCGCGTCTGGCTATGGGATGATGATAATTAGATAGAGAGAGAGGGTGAAACTCGGTGTCGGCACGTCGAATAACGCCAAGGGGTCTGCTCAAAGCTTTACGTACCCATCCACGGACGAATTACCATCAACCTCACTCCATATGAACACTGCAGAGAGGTTTGGAATTAATTGAATGCAGGCTTTTGACACGCAATTTAGTGATTAGGAATTCTATAACACAACCTCTCTTACCCTGCCGGCCAACATTCTGATGGTGAAAAGTTTTCGACCAACGGGACTCAAACCGGCTAATAACAGTGTCAGAGGCCCCAGGGACTCTTTACTTGGGAGCGTGGGTTGGCGACCACGGGGCCCTTAGCTAAGTCGTGGCATTACTTGTGTCAGGCTCCTCACTTTCATCTATCCTATCCAACCTCCCTTGGTCAACTCTTGTTCTTTTCCGACCGCGACGGTATTAGAGCTTTCGAGGCCCAGAGAGTCTTTCATTTTCACGCCCTTCGTGGCCCTTGGCCGATACCTAAATTTTTCGAAGTGTCGGATCCCTTTCATTTTTTTCTCTCTGGTTAGTGTTATATAGAGGATGGTTGCCTCTTGTACTTCCTCTTAAAACAATAATCACCACCAATCACTGTGTCAGACCATATAGATTTCAACGCCTTAAAGATCATGGCTACCAGGCGGGCAATAATAATAATAATAATAATAATAATAATAATAATAATAATAATAATAATAATAATAATAATAATAATAATAATAATCACATGACCTTAGCTCCATGTGCAGGTACTTTAATTTGGAGCCATGTCTCTGCTGGTCAATTTATGGCTGAAAGTTTTAATTAATTTTGCTGGGTAAACACCACATATTTCACCGGAGATATTCAGCCTGCGGATATTGTACGATATGGAGTGTTGAATGGACTTCTTTCGCTCTTAAACAATCCGACTATATCTACCAGGTTTGAACCCAGTTCCTTAGAGTCCGTGTCGTTGACTTCCAGCACGTAAAATACGGTACTCCTGTGGCACACAAATAACACTCCGGTGACTCTTAAAATCTATAGCAATTGAAAGTTCGTTAAACAAATAACATTCGTATTTTTTTTCAACTTTGTGAAGTGCGCCGGCATAGTCCTTTGCCGCCTTCTCGCACTGCGAAAAAGAATTCTTCGGGCGCCTCTCTCGTTATTCGAGTACACAATAGACTATTCTCCATTTCAGTAACGCCGAATTCTGAGAATAATTCTAAGCCAGTCTTCTGTTGAATGGAAGGCTGTTTACAAGTGCGCCTTCGTATTCTTCTCCATATAAGAAGAGATTTGCTATTATTCTTTAGGAGCATTTGACTATCTGTTTAAACCGTGTAGAATACCTATGACCAGAAAACCTGTTTTGGTTATCATTGAATGAATAGAATGAATGAGGTTCTTAAAAGTAGACTTTATATCAGTTTCGGTCAATTTGTATTCTTTGTGATACAAATCTACTTTTAACGATCTGTTGCAAACTATTCAACCCTTCCCGAGAACAAGTTTTTCTTTCCTATCTTTTATTTTCGTCGTCATGAAATTCATAGTTTTTCACTAAGTTAGAATTTTTAAACTATCATTCTGTGAAGTGTATCGAACTGTTATTTTCTGTTGTAATCTTGGGTAGAATAGCAGCTTCAGTTCTCGGGCAAGTACACATTCAGAATGATGTGAATCTATTTGACATTTTTGTGACAACTTGTTCACAGGGGCAAGGCTTTCTAGAAACTGTCCCTGAAGGCAACCTGTTTTATCCCTGACTAGCAGTTACCCGAGGCTTCGCTCGCGTGGATTTCGTAATGTGATCAAAGTAATCGTTCCTCGGCATTGTACAGTTTCATTTACCCCAGGAAACCATGTTTGTGGTATTACCTTTTGGGACTAAGGCGACCATGCGACATAGAACTGTACATGTGAGAACAGTCTTCCCTCAAGTCGAAAAAATAATACACAAATACACCCCCCTATTACCACATCTGTAACATCTTCAGTTTTTGAGATATAGGCTACAAAAGTATCCCCATAAAAATAATTCAACCACTTGATCAGTTCTTCCCCCACCCCACCCCCATTGAAGTGTATTTCCGAAAACAAAAATACTAGTTTCTTTATTTTTAAAGGAGATTCCAAATACCGATTTTCACGTCTGTAACATATTCCGTTTTTAAGATATAAGTATCCTCTGAAAAATAATTCAACTATTTTTCACTTCTTTTCACCCCCCGTTAACTGCCTTCTCCGAAAGCAAAAAGGTACATATTCCTGCATTTTAAAAGACTTTCCAAATACCAACTTTCTTGTCCCTAGCTTGTTAAGTTTTGACATATAATGTAGGTATACCGGTACTCATTTTAAAAATTCAACCGCTTTTCCAATTTCTTTCAGCCCTTTAACTGGATTTTCCGAAAACAACAAAATACGTGTTTCATTATTTTTAAAGGACATTCTAAATACTAATTTTCATGTCTGTACGTCTGTAACAGCTTCAGTTTTTAAGATAAAGTCTCCTCAAAAACATATTTCAACTTCTTGTTTACAGACGTGTGCAAATTATTCGAATTGTGTTTCTTCCCTCATTTAGTACAAAAACCTCTATTCATATGTTTCAACCCGTTTATGTATTCTTTGATTCATGCAGTCCACTGATGGCCCTTTGGGATATCTGAGGAACAATTATTTCCCTCTCTGTAGAGGCTTCTAACACTGTTTATCGAATCAGCTGATGTTGTGGCAATTGTTGAATGTGGTTTCCATAGCTTTTTCTAGTTGAGTGTTGAGTTCCTATGCCAGAATTGAAGCCTAGAAGTATTTTATATTGTTTATATATGTCTGTATAATCCAAGTTTGGGATAAAGTTAGGTTTTGGATATGTTTCCTAGTGAGATTTTGAAGTGGTGAACTGAAGTTGTATCTTCTTGCAAAAGTGAGGTTATGGTTAAGAAAACAGATCTTTCTCTCCATAAATAGGCGTTGACTGAATGTTAATTAAAGGAAGGTAGATATTCCCAACAAGATATTGCTAGGAAATCGAATCTTTCGCGAGTATCGGTTAGTAGAATCAGCTCTGCATTGAAATCAGGGGAAAACCGTGCAGTCAAACGTAAGGGGAAATGTGGTCGAAAACCGATAAGAAACCCCCATATGCAACGAAAATTGATTCAAATGGCTAGGATGAATCTAAGAAGCACCAGTAAGGACTTGAGCAATCAAATAAAGAACTATGGAGTTGAAATATCTCCATCAGTTGTCAGAGGCAGTCTTTGTGCTGCAGGACTTCCTGCAAGAAAGCCGAGAAATAAAGCCAAAATAACACCTACCATGACTAAGAAACGGCTGGAATGGGCAAAACCAATGCATAATGAGCTTAAGGACAATTGGGAAAAGGTAAGCAACATGATATATCCCATAATTTACTGTTTGCTAAGAAGTAACTTCATCCTCATGGGTTAAGTGGATTTTTTCAAAAATTCAGTCAGAGGTGTACTGATTTACTTTCTTATATTTTCAAAACATTCTGTTGAAAAAGCCATTCCAATAAGTGCTTAATATCTTGCAGGTAATCTTTTCTGATGAGTCGATATTTTCTGTGTCCGAGGAAAGCACCCAATGTGTGAGAAGGACCCCTGATGAGGCGTTTTCTTCAAACTGTACCACACAGAAAGTTAAACATCCAACTTCAGTGATGGTATGGAGTTGCATGTCAGTTCATGGATGTGGCAGATTATACATTGTTGAGGGCATGATTGAGCAGAATCAGTACAAGAAGGTGCTTCGAACCTGCCTGCTGCCTCAGATCAGGGATTAGTTTCCTGATGGAGATTGCATTTTTATGCATGATGTAGGACCATGCCATAAGGCCAAGTCTGTTAAGAAATTCTTGGAAGGAAAACAGTATAATGACATTGCCTTGGCCTGGTAATAGCCCAGACTGCAACCCAATTGAAAATTTATGGGGAACTGTGAAGTCAAGACTGAGGAAAAGAACAATAACCAGAATTGGCCTCATTGAAAACATCATTGATATATGGCATCGAGATGAAGAAATTCAGAAAATGTGGAAGGACCTTGTGTTAATCATGTCAAAGAGGATCCAAATGGTTATAAAAAAGCAAGGGAATGCACACAAATTACTAAAGAGGTCATTGTATATTGATAAATTATTATAATTATACTTTAAAAGTGAATTACTGTTAGTTTTATCATTTATTCTAATAATTTGCACATGTCTGTACTTATTATCAACCCCACACCCCTTACGTAGATTTTCTGAAAAAATGCGTGTTTCTTTATTTTTAAAGGAGATTCCAAATACTAATTTTCACGTGTGTAACATCTTCAGTTTTTGAGATATAAGTATCCTCATGAAAAGAATTCAACGCCGTTTTCACTCCACCCAACCCGTTAAGTTGGTTTCACCCCACCCCCCAAAAAAATGTGTGTTTCTTTATTTTTCAAGGAGATTCCAAATACCAGTTTTCACGTCTTAAACCTTTAGTTTTGAGATATAAGTTTCTCCGGAAAAAATTCATTTTTTTAACTTCCTTTCACACTCCCCACTTAAGTGAATTTTCCAAAAGTAAACAGTACCCATTTCTTAAAAAGAGCTTCCAAATACGAAGGTCACGACTGTAACTTTCAGTTTTTGAGATATATGTATCCTCGTAAAATGAATCCATCTCCGTCACCGTCCTCTTGTCCGACTCGTTGGCTGAATGGTCAGCGTACTGGCCTTCGGTTCAGAGGGTCCCGGGTTCGATTCCCGGCCGGGTCGGGGATTTTAACCTTAATTGGTTAATTCCAGTGGCCCGGGGGCTGGGTGTTCGTGCTGTCCGCAACATCCCTGCAACTCCCACACCACACATAACACTATCCTCCACCACAATAACACGCAGTTACCTACAAATGGCAGATGCCGCCCACCCTCATCGGAGGGTCTGCCTTACAAGGGCTGCACTCGGCTAGAAATAGCCACACGAAATTATTATTAGCCTACCGTCCTCCTGTCAAGTCGATTCCCCACACCAAAAACTGCGTGTTTCTTTATTTTTAAAGGAGATTCCAAATACCAGTTTTCACGTTTGTAACATCTTTAGATTTTTGGTATATATATATATATATATATATATATATTCAATACAAATCATTAAACTAATTTTTAAATTCTTTCACCCCCCTCTCCTAAAGGATTTATCCGAAAACAAAAAGAATGCGTTTACTTATTTTTAAAGCAGATTCCAAATACTAATTTTCATGTCTGCAACATGTTAAGCTTTTGAGATATACTGTAGATATGCTAATTTAAAAAATTAACCCTCTTTTTCAGTTCCCCTTAAGTGGATTTTCTGAAATAATTTTCAGATATAGTCTTTTTAAAAATTCACCCCGCTTGTCACTCCTGGTTCACCCCCTATTCATCGAATTATCCAAAAACACTGAAATACGTGTTTCTTTATTTTCAAAGGGGATTTTAAATTCCAATTTCCATGTCTGTAGCATCTGCAGTTTTCGAGATATAAGTCTCCTCATAAAAGGTGTTCATCAGCATTTCCCCCATTTTCACCCCCGTTAATGGAATTCTCCGAAAACAAAAAAGTACATGTTTCTTCATTTTTAAAGGAGATTCCAAATACCAATTTTTACGTCTGTTAAGTTTTTGAGATATAGATATCCACATTTTAAAAAAAATTCCCACCTTTTCATCCCCATTAATTGGATTATACAAAAACAAAAAATACGTCCTTATTTTTAAAGGAGATCCCAAATACGAATTTTCAGGTCTGTAATATCTTCAGTTTCTGAGATATAAGTATCCTCATTAAAGGCATTTCACCCTTTTTTCACCCTTTTCACCCCTCCTATTGGGATTTTCCGAAAAAAATGTTTCTTTATTTTAAAGGAGATTATAAATACCATTTTTTTACTTCTGTAAACTTTTAAAGTTTTGAGATATAGATACACTAATTTTAAAAATTCACCCCCCCCCACCTTTTCACCCTCTTAGTGACGGAATATCCAAAAATCCTCCCTTACCGAGCACCTACATTGTAATATGAATGTATCCCCAAAATTTCATTCCTTTATGTCCAGTAGTTTTGGCTCGGCGATGATGAATCAGTCAGTCAGGACAAGTTATTTTATATACACTTAAGAAAATGGAAATTGCAACACCATGAAGGCATTGGTCGTTTGTGTTGATTTTCAAGATATGGAACGATGCCATGTAGGTATGTAAACGATCAAAGTTTCAGATCCATTGGATTGTTGCTGCAGGTCTCCCCACATGATTGGGCGCGGAGGAATCAACTCCAGTATACGGACTCTGGTGTAGCGTAGTTGACTTGCAGTCTGTGCAGTGAAGTGTTCCCCGTCAAACATGCCTCGACGACAGAGAAGAGCACGCTACCAACAACTGTCGCCGTTTGAGAGGGCTCGGATAATTGGGCTGTGTGAGGCTGGATTATCGCTAAGGTCTGTCGCTGCACGTGTTGACCGACAGGCATCTACGGTACAACGTGTATGGCAACAGTGGTCAAATGAAGGTACCCACACTCGTAGACCTGGCACAGGCCCAGCGCGACAGACAACTATGAGAGAGGATCGCTGCATCATTCGGATGGCCCGGATGGAACCCCATGCAACAGCAGCGCAAATTCGAGCAGCTGTGGCACCCCACGTTACACAACAAACAGTTGGTAATCGCCTGCGTGCAGCTGGCTTACGAGCCCGTGACCCTGCAGAAGGTGTTCCATTGACCCCACAACAGCGACATGTAAGGCTGGCCTGGTGTCGAGAAAGATCGACGTGGGTCGACGAATGGCACAGGGTCGTCTTTAGTGATGAATCGCGCTTCTATCTTGCCCGCAGTGATCGTCGGAATCGTATGTGCCGACGTTCCGGTGAGAGGGGCCGCCCAGATCTTATTGTCGAGAGGCACACAGGGCCAACACCGAGCATTATGATCTGGGGAGCTATTGGCTTTAATGTGAAATCACAATTAGTGCTTGTTGAGGGCACTATGACTGCTCGACAGTACATGATAGGGTACTCAATCAAGTGGTTGTCCCTATGATGGCGAACATTGCTAATGGGATGTTTCAGCAGGACAGTGCCCGGGTTCACACTGCACGCATCTCCAGAGAAGCTCTCCACGACTTCACAACCTTAGAATGGCCCGCCAGATCCCCGGACCTCAGTCCTATTGAGCATGTGTGGGACATGATGGGTCGACAACTGGCCAACCGTCCTCAGCCACCCACAACTCTGGAACAACTGACCCGTGCAGTGCAGCAAGCATGGGCCACAATTCCTCAGGAAGCGATCCAGGGCCTTATTGCCTCCATGCCTCGACGATTTCATCAATGTATTGCAGCTCGTGGTGGGCACATCTTGTATTGATTGTTGTCCAAACTTGCGGTCAGAGGTACCTGAAAGTGTAATAATCGAAACGCAACCGATCACTCGTCCTGCATGTTCAATTGCAGCAATGTAGCCCCACTCCTTCTGGGTGTTGCAATTTCCATTTTCTTCAGTGTATTATATAGATGTAGGTTCAAAAAGAAGAATTCTGACGTTCGCGTTGTAAGACTAGGTATGCTAGTTGCCATTTCTTACATACTCTCTCGTTTGCTCGGTTGCTTACCCACTCTCCGTTGGTAAGGCGGTCAGCCCCAACCTGACACAGATATCCTTCTTTTCTGTTCTATATACTAATGAACACGTGAACAACTAAGATAATATTAAATGACTCATTCTCGGAATTAATCAAAACGGTAAATTGAACATAAATTGTACATATCCTACATTACTGTGTAAATTTTACTCAGGGTAGCGTTTATAAAAGCTGGGATGTTGATAGTTTTCCTTTTAACATACCGTACAAACTATATTCTCACTGAAAAATATAGCTTATTAATAGAGCAGTTTATTATTAGGCCCTATTATTATTATTATTATTATTATTATTATTATTATTATTATTATTATTATTATTATTATTATTATTATTATTGACAAGTAGAACATTTGTTCGCAAACTAAATGCCGCGATGCCACCAAATGAAATGACGGTTACCGTACTATTCCGTCATTCTTTACTCGTGAGTTTTGAAATGGTAATCGCTCACAGTTTCATCAAGAAACCGAAGAAAAATAACTGGTGATAAGTGAGATCTTCCATTTTGTGGATAACTCATAGTACTTGCGAAGATATTTCCACATTATTTTCCGTGGCGTCAACAAACAAGAAAAATACCGTATACTTTGAACAAAATTTCTTAGATATGAAGGTGATGTATCAGTCCGACTCGTTGGCTGAATGGTCAGCGTACTGGCCTTCGGTTCAGAGGGTCCCGGGTTCGATTCCTGGCCGGGTCGAGGATTTTAATCTCTTCTGATTAATTCTTCTGGCTCGGGGACTGGGTGTATATGTCCGTCCCAACACTCTCCTCATCATATTCACACAACATACTACACTACCAACCACCACAGAAACACGCAATAGTGCTTACATCCCTCCATAGAGGGTTGGCGTCAGGAAGGGCATCCGGCCGTAAAAACAGGACCAAATCCACATGTGCGGCGCAGTTCGCACCCGCGACCCCACAGATGTGGGAAAAGCGGCAGGAAAAGAAGAAAGAAGGTGATGTATCAAGACCAACATAACAATCCTTCTTTCTTTCTTTCTTTCTTTCTTTCTTAATCTGCTTACCCTCCAGGGTCAGTTTTTGCCTCGGACTCAGCGAGGGATCTCACATCTACCGCTTCAAGTGCAGTGTCCTGGAGCTTCAGACATCGGGTCGGGGATACAACTGAGGAGGATGACCAGTACCTCGCCCAGGCGGCCTCACCTGCTATGCTGAACAGGGGCCTTGCGGGGGGATGGGAAGATTGGAAGGGATAGACAAGGAAGAGGGAAGGAAGCGGCCGTGGCCTTAAGTTAGGTACCAACCCGGCATTTGCCTGGAGGAGAAGCGGGAAACCACTTCCAGGATGGCTGAGGTGGGAATCGAACCCGTCCTCTACTCAGTTGACCTCACTAATAGAGTGGACCCCGTTCCAGTCCTCGTACCACGTTTTAAATTTCGTGGCAGAGCCGGGAATCGAACCCGGGCCTCCAGGAGTGGCAGCTAATCACACTAATCACTACACCGCAGAGGCGGACACAATCTTTCTGGGACTATTTTAATATTTTTCCTGTAGTTTAGTCCAATTTTCTATGTAATAAAAGGCCATTTGGTGAGTAGTTACGAATCTTATCAGTTGCAGTTTTCCGTAACGTACAATGCGTTTTAGCTTATCCAACTGAACTTTTATGAAGCAATTTATTGTTACGTTTCCATAGTTATAAATAACATTCGGGGAGTAAACAGGATTAGAGTGCCTCTCAAGGCAAATCTTCTCCCCAAACCTGACGTACGTATTGCAATGACAAGGAGAGCTTCAGGTAGATGGGTCACAGTCTTCTTCATACTTACAGCATCAGTCAGTCACCACTGATCAGCATTTCGGGCTGTGGCTCATGTAGCAGATGCCCTATCAGTTGTTTTCCTGATCTTTCCGTAAATGATGTCAAAGAAGTTGGAAATTTATCGAACATTCCCCTTAGTAAATTATTTCAATCTCTAATTAATCTTCTTATATAGGAATATTTGCCCCAATTTGTCCTCTTGAATTCTAACCTTATATTCATATTATGATCCCTCCTACTTTCAAAAATTACACTCAAGCTTATTCGTCTACTAATATCATTCCACGCCTGTCCGGCTCCTTGGCTAAATGGTTAGCATGCTGGCCTTTGGTCACCCTGCCGGGAATCGAACCCGGGCCTCCGGGGGTGGCAGCTAATCACACTAACCACTACACCAAAGAGGCGGACACAATCTTTCTGGGACTATTTTAATGTTTTTCCTGTAGTTTAGTCCATCTATATATATAAAATAGCTTGTCCTGACTGACTGACTGACTGACTGACTGACTGATTCATCATCGCCGAGCCAAAACTACTGGACATAAAGAAATGAAATTTTGGGGATATATTCACATTATGATGTAGGTGCTCGCTAAGAGAGGGTTTTTGGATATTCCTTCGGTAAGGGGGTGAAAAGGGGGGATGAAATTTTAAAATGAGTGTATCTATATCTCAAAACTTTAAACGTTTATAGATGTGAAAATTGTGTGTTTAGAATCTTCTTTAAAAATAAGGAAACACGTATTTTTTTGTTTTCAGAAAATCCCAATAGGAGGGGTGAAAAAGGGTGAAAATGGGGGAAAATGGGTTGAATGCCTTTAATCAGGATACCGGTACTTATATATCAGAAACTGAAGATATTACAGACCTCAAAATTGGTACTTTTGATCTCTTTTAAAAATAAAGAAACACGTATTTTTTTGTTTTTGGAAAATCAATTAATGGGAGGGTGAAAAGGGGGTGAATTTTTAAAATGAGTGAATCTATATCTCGAAACTTTTAAAGTTTGCTGATGTAAAAATTGGTATTTAGAATCTTCATTAAAAATAAAGAAACACGTATTTTTTTGTTTTCGGAAAATCGCAATAGGAGGAGTGAAAAGGGGTGAAAATGGGTTGAATGCCTTTAATGAGGATACTTATATCTCAGAACCTGAAGATATTTCAGACCTGAAAATTGGTGTTTGGGATCTCCTTTAAAAATAAAGAAACACGTATTTTTTTGTTTGTGGAAAATCCAATTAATGGGGGGGGGGGGTGAAAAGGGGGTGATTTTTTAAAATGAGTGTATCTATATCTCAAAACTTTTAAAGTTTATAGATGTAAAAATTGGCATTTAGAATCCCCTTTAAAAATAAAGAAACACGTATTCTTTTGTTTTCGGAAAATCCCAATAGGAAGGGTGTAAAAGGGTGAAAAATGGGTTGAATGCCTTTAATGAGGCTACTTATATTTCAGAACCTGAAGATATTACAGACCTGAAAATTGGTATTTTGGATCTACTTTAAAAGTAAAGAAACACGTATTTTTTTCGTTTTTGGGAAATCCAATTAATGGCGGTTAAACAGGAGTGACAAATTGGGGTGAATTTTTTGAAAGACTATATCTACAGAATATCTTGGAAACGTAAAATGTTACAGACGTAAAAAGTGGGTGTTTGGAATCTCCTGTAAATGTAAATAAACATAGGTGATTTGTTTTTGGAAACTCCACTTAAGGGGAACTCAAAAGGGGTGAAATTTTAAAATGAGAATTTTTACAGTATATCTTAAAAAAAACTTAACATGTTACAGAAGTTAAGGTATTGTTTATCTCTATTAAACATAAAGAAACGTGTGTTTTTAGTTTCGGAAATACCACTTGGGTGGAGGGGGGTGGTAAAGGTGACTGAAAATGGTGTTGAATTCTTTTAATTAGGCTACTGATATCACAAAAATGAAGACGTTACAGACGTGAAATTTGATATTTGCGATCTTCTTTAAAAGAAAAGAAACACGTATTCTCGGAAAATCCAATGAAGGGGGGAGGGAAGAATTGAAAAATTAATTGGCTTAATTGTATGAGAATACATACATCTAATAAAAACTAAAGTTGTTACAGACGTGAAAATTCGTATTTGGATCTCCTTTAAAAACAAAGAAAAGCGTGTTTTGGTGGGGAAACCATCTTGGAGGGCGGGAGTGTAAAGGAGTTGAATTCCTTTCATTGAGGACACATAAATCAAAAACTGAAGAAGTTAGAGTCGTGATCATTGGTATTTAAGAAGATCCTTTACTATTAAAGAAACAAGTATTTTTTGCGGGAAAATTCACTGGGGGGGGGGGAGTATTGTGATATGAAGTGCAGAAAGTAAATTATTTTTATTGGGATACTTATATCTCAAAACTGAAGGTAATAGACGTGAACATTGGTGTTTGGAATCTCCCTTAAACATAAAGAAACAAGCATTCTTTTAATTTCTTTTGGTGGTGGTGGGGGGGGGGGGGAGTGGCGGTAAACAAACTTAACGGCGGTGGGGTGTAGAAGGAGGTGAGACCAATTGATTTTACTGTTCTTAATGTACTTATAAGGATCCTCCGTTGCTCAGGCGGCAGCGCGCCGGCCTCTCACAGCTGGGTTCCGTGGTTCAAATCCCGGTCACTACATGTGTCATTCGTGCTGGACAAAACGGAGGCGGGACAGGTTTTTCTCCGGATACTCCGGTTTTCCCTGTCATCAGCCATTACAGCGACACATAATAATAATAATAATAATAATAATAATGTTCCGGACCGTCGTCAGTTGTGCGGACTGCGCTGGAAACGGCTCCTGGACTGGTAATGACTAAGAATGCAGTCCGGCCGCGGGTTTAGTGCCGCCAAGGCACCCAATATGACACCACGCCGGTTCTTCTGAAGGATTTCATCCATATTAAAAATGATTATAGGAAAATATGGCAAAGATTTAGGGACCCAACTGACCGGGAGGAATACCTGAGCCTAGCCCGGGAAGTACGAAATCGATTGCTGGAAAGGAAGATTGAAAAATGGGAGGAAACATGCCGAAATCTAATAGAAAACGAGTCAGAACGGGAATTTTGGTGGATTCTCGCCGAAAACGAGTCAGAACGCGAATTTCGGCGGATTATATATCTAAAACAATAAGCATTCAATTATAAATTTCAGTATAATACCGTAGCGAAGCACGGGTATCTTGCTAGTTTTTCTATATAATAAAAGGCCAGTTGACGGGCGTCAAATCAAAAGACCTGCATCTGGCGAGCCGAACTTGTCCTCGGACACTCTTGGCACTAAAAGCCATACGCCATTTCATTTTTCATTTCATTCCACGCCATTTCTCCGCTGACAGCTCGAAACATACCCCTCAGTCAAGCTGCTTGTCTCCTTACTTCAAGTCTGTCCAACTCCTTTGTCGTAAATTACCCAGAACAAATAGTGATGTTTTTCTTTAGATATTTTCCAGTACTCGAATCAAGTTATATTGTTGAGGGTCCCATACACCGGAACCATACTCTAATTGGGGTTTTTACCAGCGACTTATACGCCTTCTCCTTTACATCCTTTCTACAACCACCAAATATCCCCAAAACGATGAGAAGATAACTGTAACCTTTGTTTACAACCTCATTAATATTTTTTTGCTAGTGGCTTTACGTCACACCGACACAGATAGGTCTTATGGCGACGATTGGATAGGAAGGAAGGGGTCAGAAGTAGTGTTGGCTACTGAATACATAATTCGAAGCAGTGTATCCATTCATTCAAGTGTCCGAGTGAATCGATTCACAGGAACGGCGAGCTCACGGCACACGATTCAGCTTACTCCCAGCGGGCAATGCTGAGTGGCGCACTCACTGGACGTTGACGGGGAGCCGAGCTTCCGCTGCAGCGAGACAGTGAATCATGGCACATCGAAAGAATCGTGAACGAGCGCGGCTCAGTGAGACACAAGATACACACGGCTCCTTATCGGCTCACTGGACACGCGGAGAGCCGAGCTTCCGCTGCAGCGAGACATACAGTGAGCCATGGCACACCGAAAGAATCGTGAACGAGCATGGCTCAGTGAGACACAAGGTACACGGCTCCTCATCGACACACTGGACAGATGGACACTGGCGGAGAGCCGAGCTTTCGCTGCAGTGAGCCATGGTACAGTACACTGAAAGAATCCTATGCTATAATGGATTCTCGAGCTCAGCTCATTTGAAAATAATACCCATTTGCATTCACTGTCCTTTTCTTACAGGGAGGTTTAAATAATGATGGTTTTATTTGCAGTGTTAAAAAGGTAGTCAAAACATAATTCTGAAGTAGCTAGTAAGTAGATAGGCTATTAGGTTATGCTATTTATTAGTTTAATGAATCTTAGTATTATAACCTAGTTGACATTCGACAATTAAACGCTACTCTAGCCTGCCCTATGACTATGAGTCATGCTCATGACCACTCAAAAGTACCTGTTTTATATTGGAAAGAACGGCTCAGTATTCTCTCAGTTCGTATGTCACATCGTTGCACAAGACTTCAATCATATGTGGACAGACGCAATAACTTAACTAAGAGTACCGGTATGCTGAATCAGAAAACTAGCGGGCTACTGTACATCTGGAGTAGCCTATACAAAATATGACGATTTAAAAAATCCTCAGCTGATAGAAAAATACATATTTTCAAAAATGACTGAGCGAGTTGTCGTGCGGTTAGTATCGCGTAGCTATGCGCTTGCGTTCGGGGGATGATGGGTTCGAATCCCACCGTCGGCAGCCGTTAAGATGGTTTTCCGTAGTTTCCCCATTTTCACAGCAGGAAATGCTGGGACTGTACCTCAATTCAGGCCACGGCTGCTACCTTCCTAATCCTAACCTTTCCCACCCTGCGTCGCCGGAAACCTTCGATGTATTAGAGTGACAAGCATTTTATTCTAAGAAAGGAGTTCATAGCATGAAGACCAGATGGCAGCTGCGAGCACTGAATGCTGTTGCTGCTGTCTTACCTGCACATACTACACAGATGCAGTAGGAGCGGTGACTAATGTGCCGTGAATCGGATCACTGTATCGATTCAATAACGTGAACGGAATCAAATGAATCGATTCAGTAAAATGAATCGAATGTTCCATCACTAGTCAGAAGGAAGCGGCCGTGGCCTTAATTAAGGTACAGCCCCAGCATTTGCCTGGTGTGAAAATGGGAAACCACGGAAAACCATCTTCAGGGCTGCTGACAGTGGGATTCGAACCCACTATCTCCCAGATGCAAGCTCACAGCCGCGCGCCTGTAACCGCACGACCAACTCGCCCGGTAATCCTGTAACTTATTACTGTATACAATATAAAAGCAGCTTCAAAAGGCCTTATCTGTGATTCCCTTCTTACTTACGTAATGTATATACATAAGAAAGCATAAAGGTCCAATAATACTACCTCATGGGACCCCACTCTCTTAATAATTACAATTTTCTCCAAATCCGGAGTTCATATGCTCAAATGTCAAGAACCAAACAGCATCGTCACGTACGTTATAGGCCAAACAGAACGCCATTTCCACACCGGATGCAAAGATCACAAAAGTGCTGTTTAGATACAATCAGTATTCAACCTTCGGAGAACACGTATATGGCAGGTTTCACTATTTCACAGATATTTCACGCATCGAAAATCAAAGCAAATCACTAACATAAAGGAGGAAATAGAAATACATATTGCAATAAAAAAAAACCGACCAAACCAACCTCAATGATCACACACATCCGAAAATTCCCCCCCCCCCTCAAACCGTGATTTCCCATTTTCACACCAGGCAAATGCTGGGGCTGTACCTAATTAAGGCCACGGCCACTTCTAGCTCCTTCCTGTCCCATCGTCGTCATAAGACCTGTCGGTGTCGGTGCGAAGTAAAGCAACGTCAAAAAAAAAAAAAAAAAAGTAATTAGTGGGAATTAAAACGAATGGCATTCATAGCACATACTGAAGTGGGATCAAATGTTAAGCTGGTTTGTTTATATTGTGCTATTTTCTTGACTATCCATTGTAGTTACAATAGCTCTGTGGTGTATTATTACATCATTCCGTTCCTTTTATGGCCACTTCACTTGATTATATTTCATTCTGCCGTTTGTAATGACTCTATTCGTTTTCCTTCTTATTTTGTACGTCTCACTTTTTATACGAGTGTTTATTCTCTATTTTATTACTTTTCTCACTTGCATGACCCGCCTTTTATAATGAGTGTCATAAAATATTGTCGGTAGTTACCCTTTTGTCTCGTTGAATATCTCGTTCCGCGGTGACTGTTCTACCATTTAGTTTTCACCAAGTGGTGGTATTGAGAATATTCTTTAAAATAACAATATGCGACCTTTCTACTAGTTTCTGTTTTTATTACTTCATGAAAAGACATTCATATATAAAAACAAAAGAAATGTGTTGTCTAAACATTTGTACATAACGGCCCAGGCCATATAAACCTTGAACAAAAAATGTAAATGCGAAGGGAGAATTGTCATACACTTTCTTTCTTAATCTGCTTACGCTCCAAGGTTGGTTTTTCCCTCGGACTGAGCTAGAGATCCCACCTCTACCGCCTCAAGGGCAGTGTCCTGGAGCGTGAGACATTGGGTCGGGGATACAATTGGGGAGGATGACCAGTTCCTCGCCCAGGCGGCCTCACCTGCTATGCTGAACAGGGGCCTTGCGGGGGGATGGGACGATTGGAAGGGATAGACAAGGAAGAGGGAAGGAAGCGGCCGTGGCCTTAAGTTAGGTACCATTCCGGCATGTCTTTTTTTTCACCATTCCGGCATTTGCCTGGAGGAGAAGTGGGAAACCACGGAAAACCATTTCCAGGATCGCTGAGGTGGGAATCGAGCCCACCTCTACTCAGTTGACCTCCCGAGGCTGAGTGGACCCCGTCCCAGCTCTTGTACCACTTTTCAAATTTCGTGGCAGAGCTGGGAATCGAACCCGGGCCTGCGGGGGTGGCAACTAAAAACACTAACCACTACACCACAGAGGCGGACTTCCATTTTCCTTAAGAGATAAAATTCTCCTCCTAAGCAACTGCATGGTAACCTGAACACATCGATCAGGACTGGTAGCATCAGGACGTATTCGTCCTTCAACGTACATCCATTCTGGTGCAATCACTTGTACTTTTGTACTAAAAATTGTACCCTGGAACTAGATAACGCCGTTTTAAACACTTTTTTTGTCTTGCTGTCGTTTTAACGAGTTATGGTCGTTGCTGAAGCAGATCAGTATAATAATTTCGTATGGCTATTTCTAGCCGGGTGCAGCCCTTGTATGGCAGGCCCTCCGATGAGGGTGGGCGGCATCTGCCATGTGTAGTTGACTGCGTGTTATTGTGGTGGAGGATAGTGTTATGTGTGGTATGTGAGTTGCAGGGATGTTGGGGACAGCACAAACACCCAGCCCCCGAGCCACTGGAATTAACGAATGAAGGTTAAAATCCTCGAACCGGCCTGGAATCGAACCCGGGACCCTCTGAACCGAAGGCCAGTACGCTGACCATTCAGCCAACGAGTGGGACAGCAGACCAGTTATTCACTGTCACTCTGCAATAGTCTGCCTCCGCAGTGTAACTGATGCATGCTACACCCGGCAACACATGTAGCATACCGCATCTTTTCTGCCCCACTGACAACAAGCCGCATGCCACAAAGACCAACATTCGTTGCCAGCAGTATGCTCCATGTCGCCCGAATGTTGCTTCAGTGGAATCCCGCCTTAACTGTTTGTGCTATTAGTTGCCGTCTTCGGGCGCCCAGGTTCAATTCCTGGTACTGCCAGCAATGTGAGATTGTCAGGAAGTCTGGTATGTGGTTACATACTGTAAGTATATAGGCCTACATATCACCTCCACTGGGGGTGCGTCTGAAAGGAGCTGCAACACTTCGGGACGAGGACATGAATTTAAATTTTACTCACGAGGGAAACCCGTCAAGTGCAACAACCCGATTTCCCAGAAACTTCACTCAGTGAAAGAGGGGCCGAAATAAGCAAACACATGTTGCGGCTTATCCGTAGACACTCGATCGTTCCCGAGAAAATGACGGTGGAAGTTTCCGGCGTACTTTACGTACAGGCAAACCCCGTTATACGCGGATTCGTTACCGCGTTTTCGCATAAACGCGATTTTGGTTTTAGTCTAGTGCTGCCATCTGTTAAGAATACTGTACGCGGAAGCTGTAATGTCTTAAGGCGGGTACAGACATACGGTCCTAACTCTAACCTACACTATATTGCGCGCCAAGGTTAAACGAGACGAGCATATCTCTACGCGCATCTTCTGTCGTGTTTGTCGAGACTTGAATCGTCAGTTCCGATCAGTAGAGCTGTGAAGTTGCACTTGACAGGCGTATTTAAAACGCCGGATAAAAGGAAAGAAAGTGTGCCTGTCGAAGTCATATTCGTTAGAAACAAAGTTAGGAGTTTTGGATCGCTATGAGAAAGGTGAGCGTATTATTGATATTCAGCGTGCTTTGGGACTTAATGAATCCACTGTGAGAACTATTCGTGACAATGCCAAATCAATTCGAAAAAACTGTTCAATCTTTTGATAACTTAAGTGTAATTGGAATGGCCAAATCTCGCTCGGAAGCGATGCAAAGAATGGATCGGATTGAGCATCACAACCAACAACACACGCCTTTTTCCGGAGCTGCTATTCAAGCTAAAGTCAGGAGCTTGTTTGCAGAGTTTACTTTATTATTGTGTGTTTAAGTGTTACATTTTTAAGTGTATAAAGTTTGCATGAAAATGCGTTTAAGAAGCATGTTAATGATGGTTTTTTTTGTAGAAATACTAATAATATTTGCTATTTTAAACTTAACATGTGAGTACATGGAAACAACCCTATATTTTACATATAAAATGACTCTCGATTTACGCGAATTCGGTATGCGCGGCAAATCCGCGGAACGTAACTTTCGCGTATAACGAGGTTTACCTGTACCTTTTACAGAGTAACAAGTTCAACCGACGCGGTCCGCGTCTTCGCACTTTTGCGCCCCGTGTTCAAATCCCGATTTTTTGTTTCATTTATCTACTTATGTCCATTGACGATTAATACACGAATGTTCTTATGAACTTGGTGGATACAAGGGCGTTATGTTGATTGTAAAATTACAAGTCGATTTCACAATAAGTGTTCTGTATTTATTATATACATGGTATGTTTCTGGAATTACAATGTTTTGTAAGGCCATTCTTATATTATCGCTTCAGTAGGGGATACAGTGCATTCCCTTGGATGATATAGATCGTGAAACACTCGGAACATAGACATTTCGCACACTACGAGCATCGCGCGAAGTTACATTTCTGGGTAGGAATGTCACTCCGGAAAGAAACGTCGTTAACATTAATGAAGATTTCACGTGTTGGCAATAAGTTTACGATAAACCACGAATAACGGATCATTCAGGCGCTTGCAACTGATCATGAATCAATGTGTGGATTTTTATTGTGTGGCGGCATCAGGAAGAATGAACTCGCCCCACATACAGAACGCACCCTTGTGCACGATGCAACATTGCATCAGGGTATAGCTTGCAAAACTAGCGTCATTCGGCTGCGTGGAGTGAGCATGAGCATCACGCCTGTTTGTGTGTTGTTGGTGTAATCAGTGTAACCTATCGCACATGCAAAGGTGTACTAAAACTGTGTGTGGTGTAAATAAATCTTATTATCCATGAGGGGTGGTTTATTTATGAACTATGTGGAGCTGCCTACAACCAAGACTCCATAAATGGTGACCCCGAGTATGGAGAACACGCTCATACCATAACCTATCTTGGACCACGTGCTTCACCACAGATCACGGTATATTACCACACTTTATTTCAAAGAGGCATTAGACTGTTTACTTCATTGGAACTACCACCTCTTCCGAGTATGAAACCAATTCGACAAACGACAAAAACAGTCGCCAGAATCCTAACGGCCGTCGGTGATACGCATCGCTTCAGTCCGCACGTGGCAACTTTACGCCACTTCTCTCTGTTACGCCGCACCTGCTAATCTTCAAGAACGCAACACATAATCTAAAAACTTGTATGTATATAACCTACGTTTTACTTGTTACGGAATATTGCAAATTATTCACAACATAAATTCGTTGTGAAGTTGTACGAACATCACAAAGAAATGTATAGGCCTACAGTGGACAGTACCTAGTTTTCTAACCATAGTTACAATCTTGGTGTTAAATTGATGTACGTAATCCAGCAATCTTCTGTGCAATTTTCTTTCTCTTTTTGCTAATTAAGGCCTAAGATACAGACTACTCCACAACTTAGGCCTACCCTATTTGCTGTTCAAACAAGTAAAATTACTTTAAAATAACCTACTTCTCATGCATTACTACTGCTTGAAGTGTTGTACTATATATATAAATCGTAATCGTGCCTTTTAGTGGTTTCTAAGTTGTTACATTACAGGTATAACATACAGTTGCATTATATGGACATTCCTCAAGACTTAAAATGGACATTGGAACCCACGGTTTATGCTTAATATTTTCATTTATAACCAAAATCAGTGTGTAACATCTGCAAGATTATTTTGTTAACTTATAGTTTATATGTTTGTGAATCTCTTATCATATGCTAGGCCTACCTGCATAATATTTCTTTTCCAGCTAACCTATAAGATTGTTTCAAACCATTTGTAAATTTGTGCTTGTGTTGCTCATCCTCACATCTTCATTCACTTACACAACTACACATCGTACCTCTGACTACTTCTTTGTCACCTTGTCCGGTATTTTCAGAATTCTTTTTCTCCTTGCCCTTGTGTTGTGTACCCATCTTGATTATGGCGGAGGATCGATTAAAAGCTTTGGAGGAACAAAATAACAACTTGCAGAACCAACTCCAACAACTTATTGCTTTGACGAAGCCTTTGCAAGAGCAGAACGAAGCATTACTAGCCCGGCTCCAGGAGCATGAGTCTACTGGTACCGATGCTACATCTAGCAATGTTGGCCAAGTTGCCAAAATCTCTGCAAAGCTACCACCGTTTTGGTATGACAGACCAACTGTTTGGTTCGCCCAGGTTGAGACTCAATTCAGGCTCGCAGGCATCACGGCCGACCAGACTAAATTCGATAATGTAATTTCACAGCTTGACACCAAGGTCATAGCCGAGGTAGAAGACATTGTCATTAACCCTCCTACCACAGGACGTTAAGAAAAACTAAAATCTGAACTAGTCCGTCGTCTTTCCGTATCCGAAGAGCAACGAGTTCGCCAACTTCTTGGTGACGAAGAACTCGGCGATAGGAAACCATCACAATTTTTACGTCACTTAAAGTCATTAGCCGGTAGCTCACTTCATGACGAAAGTATATTAAAACAACTTTTCATGCGTCGACTACCCCAGCACTTGCAGGCTATATTAGCGGCCCAGTTAATGCCTCTAGCTGATATAGCAGAGCTTGCAGACAAGATCTTGGAACTTTCACCTACTGTCACACCACCATATAGCCACTTGGCCGTACATGCTACAGCTGCGCCGAACACTTTAGCTGCCCAGATGGAGGAATTGACACGTAAAGTCGATGCCCTGGCTCGTATCCAGCCCCGAGGCAGGAGTCACAGTAAAAGGAGATCTAAAAGCCGTGACCATTCCCTTACTCCACAGAGCCGGCTTTGTTGGTACCACAAAAAGTTCCAAGATAAAGCTGTAAAATGTACTAGTCCCTGTTCCTGGCAGGCGGAAAACGGAACGAACAGTCAGTGAAGACGGCAACTGTCTGTTCTACATCGGGCTGCCGTCTATTTATTTTTGATCAGAATACCAAAGCAAAATTTCTGATTGACACCGGATCTGACCTTTGCTGTTTCCCGCGTAAGCTTCTGGGAAGCACTTGCAAAGCTTCTGGGTATGAGCTGAGCGCTGCAGACGGTAGTACAATCAGGGCATACGGTAGCCTTTCCATGAACCTCAACCTTGGTTTACGTCGTGACTTTCGTTGGCAATTTGTCATTGCTGATGTTAGCACAGCCATATTTGGTTCTGATTTTCTGGCTTACTATAACTTACTCCCTGACTCCCGTAACAGATGCCTCCTCGACGGCACCACCGCCCTACACGTTAAGGCATCTGTAGCCTCTATCGAACAGGCCAGCGTAAAGACTGCTGCAGTATCCACCGACTCACCTTTCAGCATGTTGCTCGCTGAGTTTCAGTCCATTACTCGCCCACCTGGGATCCAACGTGATATTAAACACAATACTGTACATCACATTAGGACAACCGAAGGCCCACCAGTCTCTTGTCGACCTCGTCGTCTAGGACCCCAAAAATTGCAGATAGCGAAGAAAGAATTCGAGGACATGGTAAGGTGTGGTACAGCGAGACCTTCTAATAGTCCCTGGTCCTCACCCTTGCACCTTGCACCTAAGCGGGACAACTCATGGCGTCCATGTGGCGATTACCGGGCATTGAACGCAAGAACAATACCCGACCGCTACCCGGTACGACACATAGGAGATTTTTGAAATAACATTGCTGGGTCAACCATTTTCAGTACATTTGACCTTATCAAGGCCTACCAACAGATTCCAATTCACCCCAGTGACATTTGCAAAACAGCCATAACAACCCCTTTTGGGCTGTTTGAATTTCCGTATATGTCGTTTGGGTTACGAAATGCTGGACAAACTTTGCAGCGTTTTATGGATGAGGTCACTAGAGATTTAAACTTCTGTTTCCCGTATATCGACGATATCCTGGTGTTCTCACGGGATGCTGAAGAGCATATGCACCATCTCCGCATACTTTTCCAGAGATTAGCTGATTACGGTGTAGTCATAAATCCATCCAAGTGCGTATTAGGTGCAAGTGAGGTAACCTTCTTGGGCTATCGGCTCTCAAAGGATGGTACAAAACCTCCACCAGAGAGAATCCAGTCTCTCTTGGAATACCCTCTACCGAAGACTGTCCAGGGCCTCCGCCGGTTCCTGGGCATGGTCAACTTCTACAGACGTTTCCTACCACATGCGGCTGAATTGCAGGCGCCGTTGGTGAACGTCCTAGCCAATTCTAAGCTTAAGGGTTCTAAACCTGTCCCCTGGACTCCAGAATTGCAACGTGCTTTCCACGAATGCAAAGAAAGCCTAGCGCAAACCACTCAACTCGCTCATCCATTGCCAGATGCGCCTCTAGGTCTCTTTACCGATGCATCAAATACTCAAGTTGGAGTGTGTTTGCAACAGAAAGTTGGACACCATTGGCAGCCCCTAGCGTTTTTCAGTAAGAAGCTTTCAGCGCGTCAAACAACGTGGCCGGCCTATTACAGGGAACTGTTGGCTGTGTACGAGGCTGTCCAGCATTTCCGCTATATACTGGAAGCACAACACTGCACCATATATACGGACCACAAGCCTCTGCTTTATGCATTTTCTCAACGCAGAGAAAAACTACCCCCAGCCCAACTAAATCAGCTGTCCTTCATATCCCAGTTCACAACTGATATTCAGCATATAAAGGGAGCAGATAACGTTGTCGCTGATACAATGTCTCGTGTTGAAGCCATCTCACTAGAAGATGACTACGCTGCGCTGGCTCGATCCCAAGCGGACGATGACGAACTCAAAGCCTTATTGCATGGTGGTACGTCGCTGACATTAGAAAAAGTAACCCTTCCGGGCACCACGACTACCATTGTATGCGATACATCAACAGGAAAACCTCGTCCGTTCCTGACACTTCCTTTTCGACGCAAGTTCTTTGACAAGCTCCATAACTTAAGCCACCCAGGTATTAGAGCCACCTCTCGTCTAGTCTCAGATAGATTTGTTTGGCCATCTATTCAGAAAGACACTCGTGCCTGGACTCGTGCTTGTTTGTCCTGTCAACGCAATAAAGTGACGAGGCATAATATATCTCCTTTGGGGAATTTCGGAGCACCCACAGGCCGTTTCAGCCACATTCACTTGGATATTGTTGGTCCACTGCCTGTCTGCGAAGGCTATAATTATATCCTCACTGCTGTTGACAGATTTACTCGCTGGCCAGAGGCATGGCCGATGCGCAGCATCACTGCTGAAGAAACAGCCGATACGCTAATAAGTGGTTGGATCTCCCGATTTGGTCTCCCAACTCGTATAACTACTGACCAAGGAAGACAATTTGAGTCTACACTCTTTCGCAGACTTATGACACAATTTGGTACAACAAAAATCCGTACAACCAGCTACCACCCATCCGCTAACGGTATGGTGGAGCGTCTTCATAGACAGCTAAAAGCTTCTCTGATGTGTCATAGTGCAACGTGGATAAAAGCCTTACCCCTAGTGTTACTTGGCATGCGTGCGGTTCTAAAGGAAGATCTGAAAGCTTCCCCCGCCGAACTAGTTTTTGGGGAGCCTCTACGCCTCCCTGGGGAAATGGTTACTTCTTCGCCCAGTTCTCCTACTCCACTTGACCCTGCGGATTTTGTAAATCACCTAAGGAAGGTAATGGCCGAACTAAGACCTGTTCCTGCCTCCCGCGGTAGTCAAGAGAAAATATTCGTCTTCAAAGACTTGGCAACTGCCTCCCATGTTTTCCTGAGAATTGATCATGTGAAGCCTCTCTTGCAACCCCCATACTCTGGTCCTTACCCTGTAGTCAGCCGTAATGAGAAGACTTTGACGCTAATGATCGGAAACAAAGAAGTAGTAGTGAGTACAGACCGTGTTAAACCTGCATACATAGAAACAAACCTTGCTCTTCCTACCCGCACCAACACACCTGACACATCTGCTACCCCCATTTCATCCGGTCAACCTAGCACTTCTTTTACACCTGACTTACCTGATGCGTCATCACCACCCAGAAAGTACACAACACGATCAGGACGCAGAGTTCGCTTTGCCCGTCCATTCGATTTGTGAACTTTCCTTCTCCCGGGGGGGGGGGGGGGGGTGATGTGGCGGCATCAGGAAGAATGAACTCGCCCCACATACAGAACGCACCCTTGTGCACGATGCAACATTGCATCAGGGTATAGCTTGCAAAACTAGCGTCATTCGGCTGCGTGGAGTGAGCATGAGCATCACGCCTGTTTGTGTGTTGTTGGTGTAATCAGTGTAACCTATCGCACATGCAAAGGTGTACTAAAACTGTGTGTGGTGTAAATAAATCTTATTATCCATGAGGGCTGGTTTATTTATGAACGATGTGGAGCTGCCTACAACCAAGACTCCATAATTGCTTCGCGTCTAGATGTGATATCCCTTTGCTGTGCAGTAAGTGTAGAACAATTGACGTTTTAACATTCATTTACCAGACAGAACATCAATAGACGAAGAAGGACAGCTATATTTCAAAATGTATTGAACAAAACCATTCGTGTAGTAATCGTCAATGGACAGAAGTAAAAAAAAATCAGTTCGCCTCTGTGGTGTAGTGGTTGGTGTGATTAGCTGCCACCTCCGGAGGTCCGGGTTCGATTCCCGGCTCTGCCACGAAATTTGAAAAGTGGTACGAGGGCTAGAACGGAGTACACTCAGCCTCGGGAGGTCAACTGAGTAGAGGTGGGTTCGATTCCCACCTCAGTCATCCTGGAAGTGGTTGACCGTGGTTTCCCACATCTCCTTCAGGCAAATGCCGGGATGGTACCAAACTTAAGGCCACGGCCGCTTCCTTCCCTCTTCCTTGTCTATCCCTTTCCAATCTTCCCATCCCCCGCAATGCTCCTGTTTAACATAGCAGGTGAGGCCACCTGGGCGAGGCACTGGTCATCCTCCCCAGTTGTATCCCCCGACCCCGAGTCTGAAGCTCCAGGACACTGACCTTGAGGCGGTACGGGTGGGATCTCTCGCTGAGCCCGAGGGAAAAACCAACCCTGGAGGGTAAACAGATTAAGAAAGAAGAAAGAAAGAAAAATCATCGGGATTTGAACACGGGCGCAAAAGCGTGAAGTCGCGGCGAAAGCCACTGCACTACCGCTTCGGTTGAACTTGCTACGCGCTAATACGCACGTACGGCACGTCGGAAACTTCGACCGTCATTTTCTCGGAAACGGTCTTGTGTCAACGGATAAGCTGAAACATGTGTTCGCTTACTGAGCGAAGTTTCTGGCAAATCGGGTTATTACACTTAGCGGGTTCCCCTCGTAAGTCAGTCAGTCCAATATAATGTAAACTGCTTCCTTTTCTTTCTTTCTTTCTTTCTTTCTTTCTTTCTTTTTTCTTTCTTTTTCTTTCTTTCTTTCTTTCTTTCTTTCTTTCTTAATCTATTTACCCTCAAGGGTCGGCTTTTCCCTCGGACTCAGTGAGGGATCCCACCTCTACCGCCTCAAGACATTGGGTCGGGAGATAAGACTGGGGAGGAGGACCAGTACATCGCCCAGGGGGCCTCACCTGCTATGCTGAACAGGGGCCTTGTGGAGGGATGGGACGATTGGAAGGGATAGACAAGGAAGAGGGAAGGAGGTGGCCGTGACCTTAAGTTAGGTACTGTCCCCTTCAAAAGTGGTAAAAATCATTTAAGGGAGAATATTTTATTTCTACTGTAAATTGGAACATTATTTCGTGAACCAGGAAGGGAGTTTTAGCACGTCGAGTCGACTAGAACCAGTCACCAGGTGGACGGAAATCCCAGCCAAGTTCGAGCAAGAGGGAGCGAGCAGATACCGCTAGCCAAGTAACCTTCAAATCAGCCGTGAATACCACGTGATCAGGCGAAATGTGTGTCAAGTGCTCGATCGATATTAGTAAAGGTATATGACGTCTGACTATGGCAGCCAATCAAGTGATCAATTTGGTGTGAAGTTAATGAAGTGACCAATCGTGTATAATGAAAAGACGCACCCCTGTCTTAAGACGGTGAGTTATGGATTTTCCTAAGGAAACTTTACTCTGAAATTTCTACCTCTGAACGCGACGAGTGGAGATTTATTCTGACTTCAACTACGGACGTGAGAAGACGCACTTTGCTCACTGGGGAACTTCGTCTTATTTAGAGCTTCCAACACCTTGCAGATAGCAGTTCAGACAGTCACGGATTCTACTTACAATTAACTGAAGATATTAAAAGATAAGTTGCTTTTCCATCTCGTCAAACAGCGGTGTGTGTTTTGGACTTGTCTCAGACTTAATTTTCAGTTTCAGCTTTCGCAAGAACTTCTACAGAGGAGATCATTGGTTCGAGTGCAAGTCAGGATGCCTGTCTCCCTACGATATGAATGGTATGGTTTCCAGCGCGCCAGCATGTCCTCAATGAACGAGTAGAATGTAAAGCAGCTCAGACGGGCGAGACCAGGATCGATGGTGCGTAACGTGGTAATGCACTAGGTCATCAGCCCGAGTTCTACGATCGACAGTCACCACCAAGTAATATTTAAACATTGTTATTCTTTCTTCCTATTTGTAAATGTAAAGTATAATGATATAGCCTCTACTTATTTGCTTAGAAGAATTTCTATTAGTTAGAATTTTTTCCACCTCTTCTTTCTTGGTGAAGGTAGTTTGGGAATGAGTGTGTGTATTTGATCCTATTAGCTTGTTTGAGTGAATGTCATCGAGAAATGTTTTAACTGTCCCGAGTTCATTGTTGCAGGAGAGATAAAAGTAATATGACCTCAACGTTAAACTAGGACTATTTGAGTAATTTTTATACTTGAATTGAGATCAGATGGGACAGTAATTTCGTGGATTCCATTATATCAGAGTTCATTCCTCGATTATACGACGTATGGTTGGATTTCGAGTGCGATAGAGTCATCTGAGATATTGTTGTGCAGTAGCTTCCGCATGTATGATCTTGCGCGGCCAGGGATGATAATAATAATAATAATAAAAATAAATTAACCTAGTTATCGCGTAAAGGAACACCTAAGGTCATGAGAATAATATTAATTATTGTTGAATAAGGTTGATGTGCGCTCATTTATATTAATTTAGGCCTGGGAAATGGCAGTATCTGACCGATACATTTATATATTTTTGCTGTGCTATTATAATTATTTGACTGGTAGATGGATATTATTGAATTTAGCAGATAAGTTGTGCATCCATTATTGAGTCAATTTAAGAAGGAAATATGTTACCTGACGTAATTTCTTCGTTGTGAGCGCAGATTAATTGAGAGCCACAATTACGGTGGAAAGGTAAAAATAAATACCGCAGCTCATGGACCGCGTACGCGGAATGTTAATTCTGACCTGTGTTTAGGCAATTTTGTCGATGATTTTCGGATGATTTTTGCTCGTAAATTTTCCCTGAACATCGTCGTATGACTGAGTTCTTCAATAAAGTGATAATCATTGCTCTATCACATCTCAAGTGGATGAGAGGAAGTCCCCACGATATTGTCATCATGAGAATATTTTCCCTGACTTTGACTAAACATGAAAATAATAATCAAGGGCTAGCATTCGTGTAAATATGTATATAATATTTCCGTGTATCTTTGTGTGAATGTAATGTGTGTGATTTGTCTGTATTTTGCTTATTGTAAGTTTACAGTCCATATTTGTGATGATGCTCTTCGTTGTTTCGTGATTTTTTGGCCAATTTTATGCCAAATTTAGTGGTTCACTATTTGACAGAATATAAGCCTTTAGTGAATTTTATTCGTTTTTAAGGAAGAATAGGGTCTTAACTAGCGAATACATATAAATAAGTATAGGCCATATCAGTGGACTGAACTCACAAAATGGAAGTCGTAAGAGTAATATAACTAATTATTTCAATCAATGGGTAAATGTAGGTTGACATGATGTCAAATTTCCAAATTATTGTGTGAAGATCAACTACTGGATAATTATGAAAGGGAATTTATTAACTAGTTTAAAGGTCAAGGAAGACGATTCAACCATAATTTCATGGGAGAATTTTTTTTTATTTAATTTTCAGAAAGGAGTGAAAATGATCATTTTCAAACTTGATTTAACGACGTCCATTGAGGAAGGAAATTTTATTTTCAAATCATTTAATTATTAATGGAAGAGATAATCTCAAATTAATTATTCTTCTTCTTCTTTGTCGTTTAGGCCTACTGAGGACCACGGGGCTCGTATCTACTCTTGGGTAAAGCTGTTGCTTTCTTCTTCTTCCAATACTCCTTCATTTGCTGACTATGAGCCAGCTTTCTCTCCTCGGTCCACTTAGTTCCTGTAGTCTTCTTACTTGTAAGGGACGTTGGGAAAACTCCGTGTCGGATGGCTTGACGGAACAGTAGTCGGTCATGAGTTTGTCACGGTGGGATATCTAGTTGTTCCATATCTGACTTAACTGACGTGATCCATTTGTTCTTAGAAGCCTTGCCTCTTCCTGTTACTGTGAATATCCTTTTGGTGAGTCTTTCGGAATCCAGGCGGGCCAAGTGTCCATAAAAGGTCAGGCGCCTTTTCCTTATAGACGTGACGATGTCCTCCTGGTGTTCATACAGTTCATTATTATGGCGGATTCTGTAAGTGCCTCCTTCCTCTCTGATTGGTCCTAATATCCTCCTCAGGATCTTCCTCTCTTTTAACTCCAGCTTTCTGAGTGGGCCCTTCCTAGCCATTACAAGGCACTCAGATGCATACAGAACAGATGGTTTGACTACCGAGTTGTAGTGTCTGAGCTTGAGGTTCTTGGAGAGGCACTTAGATGAATAGATACTACGACACGAGTGATAAGCCCTTTCAAACTTGGTACATCTGGCATCTATGGCTGGGTTCTCGCTCTGATTCGCAGAGATCCATTCTCCCAAGTACTTAACCGCAGGTACTTTTCGTATGGTAGCGTCTGTGAGAGGAATTGTAGAAGGGGCCTCCTTGATATTGGTCATAAATTCAGTCTTCTGGATGCTGATTTTCAGACCAGTCTTAACTGCTACACAATAAAGACTCTGTAAGTTGTAGGTAGCCTCCTCTATATTGTTTGCCAGTAGAATGAGGTCATCGGCAAAGGCAAGGCACGGGACAATGAGGTTGTCTCTCTTGTACCCAAGCTTCAGTCCAGCTCCCGGTGGTAGCATAGTTCTCCATTCTCTAATGATCTTTTCCAGGACACAGTTGAAGAGAATGCAGGAGAGACCATCACCCTGTCTAACTCCTGTTCTGATTGGAAAGCTTTCAGATAGTTCACCTCTGAACCTGACCTTGGACGTCGTGTTCCTCAGAGTGGCTTGAATCAATCGTAGGGTCTTCCCATCCAGACCAAGTTCCCATAGTATGGAGAAAAGGGTGTCTCTGTCCACAGAGTCATAAGCTTTCTGAAAATCTACTAGGACCACCACCCAGGGATGTCCACCTCGGCTTTTGTAATTGAGAACTGTCTTAAGATTGTGTATCTGTTCTGGACAAGATCTAGTCTTACGGAAACCAGCTTGGTATTCACCTAACTGTGAGTCCCTAGCTGTGTGGTGACTCTATTAAGCAGAGCTACAGAGAGGAACTTGTAGGTAATTTGTAACAAGGAAATACCTCTATAATTGTTGAGATCTGTCTTACTTCCCTTCTTGTGGAGGGGGTGAATCACGGCAGACGTCCATCCTTCGGGTAGGGACTCTGTTGTCCATATGTCCTTTATGATTTGATGGATGCTCTCCAAAGACTGGTCATCTGCATGTTTCCACATCTCGGCAACTATGCCGTCTTCACCTGAAGCCTTGTTGTTCTTGAGACCAGCGATGATGTCCTTTATTTCTTCTCTCGTAGGTGGTTGAGGATCAGGGTTAATTAATTAATCAAATTAATTATTATTAATCATTTAATTATTTTTCAACTAAAAATCTAAATATTATATTTACAGACTCAGGCATTCGCTGTTCCATTTATCGATGGAGTGTCCATGTTGGTAACGACATAAAAGAAGACAAGTCATATGAAAATCCCTAGATTTTGTAAATTATTTGTAGAATTTGAGAAGAGCAGTAGTTGTAATAAATGTGTGAAACCTATTTAGCTTTTTCTCATTTGCCACTAGTTCATCATCTATCCCT